>NC_143192.1:30920833-31223166 GCF_051530095.1 Phoenix dactylifera | reverse complement strand
AGACCTTCACCCAGTCCTGAGCCCGATTCAGACTACCCAGACCTTCCAAACCATCCAGACCTTCCATCCACTCCTCCTGCTCCTACCACCTCCGCCGGACCTTCCTCCTCGGCTCCACCATCCATGGAGGTCCGGATTGATCCTGAGCAGCTCCGGGAGCTGCGACAGGAGATAGTCAGAGATGTGAGGGATGAGCTGCTTCGGGAGCTCCGAGGTGCGGTGCCTGCTCCCACTCCTGCACCCGTATCTTCTCAGTTGGTCCCTTCCTTGACAGCCGTGACTGACATGACGGCTCATGTACGGGAAGAGATCTACAATGTCCGGAGTTTGGTCCAGGCCCAGTTCCACAGCATGAGTGAGGTCACGAGCACCACTCGACAGATGCGAGAGGACATAGGTCGTGACATGCACACCACCACCGAGGGGGCCGAGCGCTTGTCGAATGTACTCATCGACAAGCTGGACGCACTTCAGACGTCGGTGACTGGGCTTCAGACGTCGGTGACTGAGCTCTCCACTACACATAGCAGAGCCACTACGTCTATTATCACGCAGCTTGGCCATGTTACAGATGCAGTCACCCTCCTCATGGAGCAGAGCCGATTGAGAGGAGGAGCCACATCCACGAGAGGAGGACCCACATCCTCGAGAGGAGGTGCCTCATCCTCGAGGAGGCCATAGATGTTTTTGTGTTTTGTCTTGTTTTACTTTACTTATTGTATTCTCACATGTATTCACATTCATATCAATACAATGAGTAGACATTTTATCTTCAATTATGTGCCATTTGATGATTGGTTGTGCCATTGATTGTGTGTGATTGCCTCCTTTTTGATATGATGACAAAAAGGGGGAGAAATAAAATATGTAAAAAAAAGGGGAGAAATATGTATAAAGTATGTAAAAGGGGCGAAATATGTAAAAGAAATCAATGGAAATCAATAAAAACATAAAACTCTTAAAAACACACAAATTTGTTCTAAGTGGATTCGGTACCTCGAGGCTCATTATCTCTCTTTTGGGGCTCCTAATGGAGTAATCTCCAGAATCTATTCAAGGGATATTCGGAGATTAGCTGAATCCTACACAAGAACAAATTGACAGATTTTTCCTCTAAATACAAAAAATTCAGTTCAAAAACTTCAAAGCATTAAAAGAAAATTCAGAGAATCAAAACATAGTTGAATGCATATGTTGAGGGGGAGAATCTGAATTTTAATCAAACTAAATCATTAATGACATATAAGCCAAACAATTGATTGCATAATATGAAGGCTTATATAATTCCAAATGAAAGGGGGAGCTTTAACTCCGAAATTTATTGTTTCACTCCTTTCAAGCTTGGATAAATTGAATTGCCAGACATTTGAATTCATTTATGGATTTTATTTCATTATTTATTGAGCAATTCATTTTACATATACTCAAAGTTTTGTCATCATCAAAAAGGGGGAGATTGTGGAGTGATTGATTAAAACCCCATTTGATTTTGATGAGCTCAAAGCATTTGAGTATATCTTTTGATTACTAATGAATTCAATTGAGTGTTTCAATGAAAATCCTGTCTAAGTGTCCCAAGACTTGGTTCATAATTTTTGGATAAGTTAAGGAGTCTGTTTGAACCAATGTCTGAGACTCGAGTCGACTCCCGAGTATCACGAGTCGACTCCAAGCGTATCAAGTTCACTGGCATGAGCTCGAGTTGACTCCAGATAAGTACGAGTCGACTCCGACTGAGAACAGACAGAAGGACAGAAAGCTTCAACTCAGAACCTGTCAGCGAGTCGACTCCCGAAGTGCGCCGAGTCGACTCCAAGGAAGTAAGAGTCGACTCCAAGCAGTCACAGGCAGAAAAGTCAGAGAACAGTTTTTGGGTCTGAGATTCGAGTCGACTCCAGTGGAACACGAGTCGACTCCGATAGGTGGCAAGTCGACTCCAGAGAAAGCAAGAGTCGACTCTCAGCGGTACACAAAGAAAAAGTCAGAGAGCATTTTATGGACTCTGAGATTCGAGTCGACTCCCGCAATACGCGAGTCGACTCCAAGACACCGCGACCCCAAGACAGACAGAAAACCAAGTTACTGCCTCTGAGATTCGAGTCGACTTCCAGACAGCTCGAGTCGACTCCAAGACAGCTTCACGTCAAAAGGCAGAAGACCATCTTTCGGAAACTGAGAGCCGAGTCGACTCCAAGGAAGTTCGAGTCGACTCCAAGACTGGACGAGCCAAAAGACAGAGGATCGGGAGTTCGGGCTCTGAGATTCGAGTCGACTCCCAGGACAGTCGAGTCGACTCGAGTGGACAAAATTCAAAATTGGATCCACGGACTTCAGTGGATGAGCCGACTCTAAAATTGCCAAGTCAGCTCCAGAAGTTGACGAGTCGACTCCAGGTCAAGACGAGTCGACTCCCAGTCGTGAAGGCAACTTTAATTCAAATTTGGAACAGTTGCCGAGTCGACTCCAGAAAAGCTTGAGTCGACTCCCGCTACAGCCGAGTCGACTCCTGATCGCGCGAGTCGACTCCAACCCACCAACGGTCATATTGTCAGGCTGCGCAGAGTGTTCAGAACGGACAGAAAAAGCACTCTAACGGCTAGTTTCCATGGGGGTTGGCTTAAATAGCCACAGAGGACTGTAGCAAGGCAGAGAACAACCATTCCACTCCAACTAATCAAGCATTCAAGCTCTGCAACGTGCTCTTCAACGAAAAAGAGGAAGATCTGCATTTACTGCTTCCAACTACATCTTCCCAGCAATTAAAGCCTCCTTCTCCTGCATTCAAGTCGACTACTCTTTCAAGAGGAGACCAGAAGTTTAAGAAGCCATTCCTCATCTCCAATCTAAAAGCGTTTGAGGCTTCTTAACTTCATTTATTGTTCATATTGTTTTCATCTGCTTTTTGAGAAGCTCATTTTCTGTTTTCTTTCTACAACTTGTATTTACTTGGTTCAATCGGGGATTGAATCAAGGGGATTGAGGTTGGTTGGTGAGCCGAGTTAAAACCAACGTGTGTAAGGGTTTGATTGTGATCCCGGAAAAACAATCGGGGCGGTTCTAGTCGGTGAGCCTGGAAAAACCGACCGAGTTCGTTGTGAGCTCGTAAAACAACAAGTTTGGTTGTGAGCTTGGAAAACAACCGGCTGTAATCCAAGGGGGTTATAGTGAATTCCCAAGTGAGACTTGGAGAGTGGACGTAGGAGCAAGGGTTAGCTCCGAACCACTATAAAACCTTGTGTTTGTGTTGGATTGTCTCTCTTCTTCTTCCCCTCACATCACTCACAGCACTTAGCATTAATTAAATAACTTGCAATAGTTTTTAATTAGTCAACCACATCGTTTTAATTATTCAAATTATTTTAAAACCCAATTCACCCCCTCCTCTTGGGTTGTCTATCTGGGCAACAGTTTTCAAGAGCTAAAGCAAAGGCTGGTATCTGCTCCTATTCTTACTTTGCCAACCAGTACTGGGGGTTTTATCATTTATAGTGATGCCTCCAAGAAAGGATTAGGCTGTGTACTAATGCAGAATGATAAAGTAGTAGCCTATGCCTCTAGACAGCTGAAGCCATATGAGCAGAACTATCCGACACATGATTTGGAGTTGGCAGCAGTGGTTTTTGCTCTGAAGATTTGGCGACATTATCTATATGGTGAGCCTTGTGAGGTTTTTACTGATCATAAAAGCCTAAAGTATATATTTACTCAGAAGGAATTAAACATGAGGCAAAGAAGATAGCTTGAGCTACTAAAAGATTATGATCTAAGCATCAAATATCATCCGAAAAAGGCTAATGTTGTGGCAGATGCTCTTAGTAGGAAGTCAGCAGTAGGCTCCATATATTTGCTTACCACTCAGAAGCAGATTTTGAAAGATTTTGATATGATGCAGATCGAGGTGATTACCAAGGGTGCTGGAAGTATGTTGGCTAGTTTGTTGGTGCAACCTACCTTGATAGAAAGAATAAAAGCTGCTCAACAGATAGATGCACATTTATGTCAGCTTAGAAATGATGTGGAGAGAGGGTTACGACCCGAACTCTGAATACACCCGGATGGTACTCTGCGTTTTGGCAGTAGATTATGTGTGCCCAAGGATGCTGATCTAAAAAGAGAGATTCTGGAGGAAGCTCATCAGTCTCGTTTCTCTATTCATCCCGGCAGCACTAAAATGTATAGAGATTTACGGGAACATTTCTGGTGGAACGGCATGAAGAGAGAGATAGCAGGATTTGTAGCTCGGTGTTTCGTATGTCAGCAAGTAAAAGCTAAGCATCAGAGGCCGGCTGGTTTGCTAGAACCACTAGAGATTCCAGAGTGGAAATGGGAGCACATTACTATGGATTTTGTTACTGGGCTTCCGAGGACAGTAAGAAGGAATGATGCAGTGTGGGTGATTGTTGATCGCCTCACGAAATCAGCTCACTTTTTACCCTTTAGGGTTGGCACTTCACTTGACAGGCTGGCTCGGAGGTATATTGATGATATTGTGCGCTTACATGGGGTACCAGTAAGCATTGTATCTGATCGGGACCCCCGCTTTGTATCTGGATTTTGGAGAAGCTTCCAGACTGCTATGGGCACTGATTTGAGACTCAGCACTGCTTATCACCCTCAGACTGATGTTCAGTCAGAGAGGACAATCCAGACCCTGGAGGATATGCTGCGGACTAGTACTGTTGATCTGGGAGGTTGCTGGGATGATCATATATCACTAGTGGAGTTTGCTTACGATAATAGTTATCATTCTAGCATACAGATAGCACCTTATGAAGCCTTGTATGGAAGAAAATGTCGGTCTCCTTTACATTGGGATGATGTTGGAGAGAAGAAGTTGTTGGGCCCTGAATTAGTTCAGAGTGCTAGGGAGAAGATTCTACTGATCAGGAAAAGGCTCAAGGCAGCACAAGATAGATAGAAAAGCTGGGCAGATAAGAAAAGAAGAGAAGTGAAATTTCAGGAGGGGGACTTTGTATTTTTAAAAGTTTCACCTTTGAAGGGTATTACAAGATTCGGAAGACATAGTAAATTGAGTCCTCGCTACATTGGACCCTTTGAGATTCTTGCCAGAGTAGGGGAGGTTGCTTACAGATTGGCTTTGCCACCCGAGTTATCCAGTGTGCATCATGTCTTCCACGTTTCTCTTCTATGGAGGTACATTCCTGATCCCAGCCATATAGTACAGCATGAGCCCCTACAGATTGATAAAGACCTGACTTATGAAGAGTATCCTTTACGCATCATTGATCATAAAGAGCAGGTCCTGAGGCGACGTATTATCCCCTATGTGAAAGTTCAATGGAGCAACCATTCGGAGAGAGAGGCCACATGGGAACTTGCGGAGGATATGCGAGCGAGACATCCGCAACTCTTTGACAATGCAGGTATGTAAATTTCGAGGACGAAATTCTAATAAGGAGGGGAGAATGTGATAACCGCCCCACTCCCAAGAGAAACGGAGGGGGGGACATTATACCATCGTGCAGGCGTTCGTAACGCCTGATGGCGGGCGGTTACAACCATCCGCCTTCCCCTGCAATCAGAGGCTACAAGAAGCCCCGATCGGTGGAGACTTTCATCACCCTCTTCCCTTTTCTCCACTATCTCTCTCTCACAACCCTTCACGGTTGGCAGGACCTGGTGTTGGACCCGCGCCGCTGGAGCAAAAGGCCGCATCGCCGGAGTAGGAGGCGGACGACCACCTTCAGATCAGGTAAGCTCTAATTCCTGTTCTCTACAAATTATGCTTTGTAGAGTAGATTTAGAACAAAATAAAAATTAAAACGGGAAGGGAAGAAAAGGGAAGAAAGAGAGATGAAGAAGGGGAGGCAGACCGCGGCTACCGAGGCTGCCATAGGCGCAGCTGGTGCCGCCGGCCTCAAGCCGGCCCTCTCCCGAGACGATCCCCCTTCACGGGAGAAGGAAGGGGGAGGAGATTAAAAAAAAAAAAGAGAGAGAGAGACTTACTAGTGGTTGATCCGCAACCGCGGGCGCCGGCCTCGGTCGTGGGCCGCAGGTCGTCGGCCGTGGGACGCGGGTCACCGGCAGCGGGATGCAGACACGGCCGCGGGCCGCCGATGCGCCCCCGAGCACGACCACGGGCACGGCCGCGGGTGTGGCCGTGGGCGCCGCAGGCCGGCCGCCGGGCGCCATCGGCTGCTGCCCGTTCCTCCCAAGCCTCCCGAGCTCGCCCTCCTCCCTCCACGGGAGAAGAAATGGGAAGAAAGGGGGAAGGAGAAATCAGGAGAAGAGAAGAGGAGGAGAAGAAAAAGAAAGAAAAAAAAAAAGGGAGAAGAAGGTTCGGGAAGGAAGAAGGGAGAAAAGAAAAAGAAGAAAAGAAGAAAAAGAAAAGAAAAAGAAAAGAAAAGGAAAGGAAAAAAAAAGAAAAAAAAAGAAAAAGACCCTCAACGGGTCCGACTTAACGGGTCGGATCCGAGTTCGGGTCCGAACCTGTTAGGCCCAAATAAAAGAAAAGAAAAATGGGTTTAGCCAAATTTGTCTAAACCCGAGCCCAATCAGAATGGGCTAAGTCTGAATGAACCCAAACTGTGAATTGGGTTAAATCCGAACCAAATTAAGCCCAATTGAGTTGGTCTGAACCCAATCAAGCTGAGTTAGTCTCGGCAGACCCAAATTGAATATGAATCAAGACCAATTCAAAATCAGTTTAACTAAATTGAGACCAAATTGACTTCGGGTTGACCTTGACTCAAGCTTAAATCAGCCACATTGACCCTGGACCAAAATTAAATCTAATTGGACTTGAAATTGAGCCCAATAACCTAATCAGAAGACTAAATTGATCCGAAAGGGCTAGACCCAATTAAGAACCGAGCCCAATTCTTTAATTAAAGACCCAATTGACCTACATGAACCCAATCTGGTTCTAAATCGAGGCCAAGGGCTCTAAATTAAATAAATTGGACTTGAGATCCAACCAAGTAAATTCATGTTATGATAAATTAGAAAATTATGAAATAAATAGAGAATAATGTGACCCCTATGTGATTTATTTAGGTGATCAAGGATTTGTCACCCGGACGTAAGAAATTGGAAAGCATATTGCTGTAAGTAACCTTGGCACTGATCTTAAAGTTTTTAAATTACTGTTTATTTACAATTATAAAAATGTATTGGTTATGATATATTTTTCTCAAAATTAGGATCAAGTATATGATTGCATGTAATTCATGAATTTGATTAAAGAGCATCCTTCATGAATATTTGATGGTGTATGAGTTATGAAATTATGATTATGTTAGATTGTATGAAAAATGATATTTGGGGCATGTTTATGCATTTTAAATTATATAATGCCATTTATCATTTTCAAACCTATTTATGATGATTATGATTTATGAAAGAAAAAGAATATGATTTATGAACTCTCAGATAGCTATGACCATCTCTAGAAATAGAGGCCAGTCGACATCCTGGAGCTAGCATCTAAAGAATAACAGGCCCTCTGCCAACGGGTTAAAGTTGGTAACGAATAACAGAATTAGTCGACTAAGATTAACAGGCCCTGTCACGGGATTATAGTGACCATAGCAGCACATCCGTCTGAGAGTATGTTTTATAAAGTATGGATAAATGGCAATATTTTTATATGACTTGCATTATCATGATTATGAACTTTTATGGATAGAACATGCATTGCTTTATGACATGATTTGTGTATATCATCTATAAAATATTTTATTTTACATCAACTGTTGGCTTTTTTTAATCACTACATTGGCATAATTGTACTTGATCCAATAAGATAGTACCTGGTTACTTACTGAGCTGTGTAGCTCATACCTTTTTATCTACTTTTTTTCCTACAGATGATTAAGACCACTAGGAGCAGGGAGCTTGATGTTATTCAGGGTTGGGGTAATTGAAAATGTTATGTAATAATCAGATTTTAGAAGCTCTGTACTGTTCCAACTTCATGAACAATGTTATGACATTAGTAAATGAAACTATTTATTTTTATTATGAAATTTTATGTGGCTTCGTATTATTGTGTGCATAAGATAGCAATAGCACGGCCATGTCATGATCCGGATTTGGGGCGTGACATATGGCAACCTTATTTAACCAATATGAGCAAGCAATGTTCAGACCACCATGCATGCGCAAAAAAAAATGTTGCCATTATGAAGCCACCGATGCCTCCGCACTGGCCCAGAATTCACCAGTCTTCACCTTTAATGTCGATGGTCATCGTCACAGTTGTGACTACTGTGGAGGAATGTGCGTAACCGGACCCACCGGCCGGAATTTATATTGTTTTGGACGTTATAATACTTGAATGGTTGGATCATGGAGAACTTTTTTAGGTGCCAGAAAAGAAGAAACTCAGAGGAAATCAGGTGAGGTCGACACAGCCCAAACCCAGATACTTGGTTCATTGAGATCATTCTTTGTTTTCTTCAAGGTACGAACAGGTAGTGCTGGTAAAGGCATTAGCTATTGGTGCATGCGACATGATACAGTCTTTCCCCGTTCTAATTCCAGGCAAAGAAGGAAAAAGAAAACATTCTTCTGCTATCTCTCCTTGTTCGAGAGTAACATAGAATGATCAAGGAGGTACAATGTTAAAGTTTTTCTTTTTAGAATATAAATGAATCAGAGTTTGGAATAGCAGACCATGAACTAAAAATGATCAAAATTTGTGTACGTGTATCCGCATGCTAGATGAAGTTATACAAACAAAATCAATTCGAGCAGGTGTACCACCATGAATGATATGTTGAAAGCTTGGTTCTGCATGCAAAATTAACAAAATTGACTGGGTAATATGGCAAAATTTGTTTGTTAAAGGGTTAAGAGATTGCCACCATAATTTGTTAAGAGTAGTTTTGAGTTAGATGACTGCCAGAGGAATAGATAGCATCCAACTATGTGACTTCAACATTGAGGTGATATAGTCCCTTCACCATACTTGAAAGAGGCTAGGATTAACTCAAGAACCAATCGGAACTTGCTACATTGGTTAGTTTAGCTCAAGTTATAAACAAAGTTAGGCGTTTTAAATTTCGCAAAGGCAATTGGTTTGGACCGACCCAATCTAATATATATGTAGTACATACATGCATATATAAATTATATATTATATAATACTAGAATTCTATAAACGCTTCATACATGATGGAAGAAACAACTAGGAAGGGACTAAAGGAGATGCTATGCTGGAAGTCTAACACGTTTGCTGAATAAATCGTAAATAGTGGAGAATTAGCTATTGCTTCTTAAATAAAGCATCAATTTAATGGTGTTGTAATCTGCAGCATGTTATTTTCTATGTTAATAGATACTTTGAGTTTTGTTGATATAAATTTTTTTTGAATGTATTATGTATTATTTTTTTTGTGACTTGATCTCTATTGTACATTTATTTTTCAATAAAATTAATATTTTATTTATTAACTTTTAAAAATAAAATTAAGTATTCCAACAATCAATCCAAACTAAACCAATTTGGTTGGATCAAGTTTAGTTGGTTCTGATATTGATTGATTTAGTTCCAATTCGATCGGCCTAGTTTAACCTCTACCGTCATATGGATCTAACCCAATCGAAGTGGAGAGCTACTTCCTCATTATATTTAAGCTTCAATTGAATATTAATATGTCATTAGAAAAAATATGTCAATATCAATATTACAATACTCATATCATAACTGTTTGCTAATAAATCGTCATGCTGACATACAAATAATAGCTTAGTGGAAGAACTAAGATAATTGAAGATGGTGTAACAGATAAACGCATTAGTCTGTCAAAAACAAAGCGATGTTAAAACTAAAAAACTATATTATATCCCCCACTTCGGCTTCATTTATATTCTTGTTAGTTGTTAGGCGTTGGAACTGCAATTAAGCCCTATTTATTATTTCAAATTTACCGGTTAATTAGCATCCATGACGACAAATTTCAGGTCACTAAGCCTGTCACCGGAGGAAAGAAACCCTTCTTAAGGTCTAAAGTTGTCATAAATTCCAACTTCCCACCAACTTTTATTTGACGGAAACTGGTAATTATACTGGTAGTCAGCACACGGTTGTGAGGTTTCTAGAAGAATTGTAGGAATTCTTTAATGGTTGGGTTTCATCTTGTCGACAGTTTCCGGATCTTTATTTCCATGAACTAAAAAATCTGATCCTGGTTTTACATTTGATGTTAATCGTCTTGTAGAGCTTTAGTTGATTTTAATTATCTTGCTGCTGTCTAAAACAGCTGAGAGCAATTAAAATGTAGCTTCTGTCAGCTTCCCAGAGAAATAACGAGCCACAATGGAGTATCTGCGTCGTATGTAAGCACGAATCCTCTATGATATGCAACATAAAATGCTATCTATCGGAAAATAGATAGCTATCAAATAAAATAGTGGACTTCATAGCCATCGAGCGTGTGCTGTTAATCATAATATTTATTTTCCTAAGGAGTCTCGTCGGACAACATTTTCCTTCATAATGTTTTTTTTTTATGACACTTGTTTAAATTTTGTGAACCGTATATCCACAGATCAAGAATCTATTGTGGACTCGCCATAGCCTCTACTTTAGATTGCGTTTTAGAATCTCGTTACTTCGAGGAGAAGAAAGAATCTTGCACGGCGCAAAAGTCCACCCTTTCCGAGGAGTGGCCGGCGATACGACCTCGGACTCGCCTCCTGCGATTATCCTCACGTCAATTCATGTAACATATGGTCCAGTTCCAGTGCACCCCCAAACAATCTGAGATTAACCCAACCCTCCAATAAGAATGGAGTTCCCACCGGTATACTTCATGTCCCATTCTAAAAGCTCCATTTTAATTGGTAATGTTCGAGGGATGCAAAGGTCCTAAAAATGTTCAGCCTGAACAACATAACTGGATCCCTGTGTGAGGTACAAAACCCACCTTCCCCCAGTTCGTGCCACTTGGAAGGAGCAAATTCTGAGAAGTTCTTCTTCTCTGTCTTAAGATGGCACAGGTATGTCCTACAGCAGCATCAGATTCTCTCCCATTCTAATATTCTTTCATAACATAATCTATCCACTCAAATCTTTAGTTCTAAGCTTCTTCTATGTCTTTGCTTAATTATGTGCTCTGTGGACCAAATAGCAAAAGGTAGTGCTGAAGATTCTGGCCATGAATGATGCGAAGACAAAGCAGAAAGCAATAGAGGCTGCTGCGGATATCTACGGTATATCCCTTTTTTTAACTTGGATTTTCTTCCATCACCACAGTTTATCCTCAATTTTTTAGATCTTATCGGTGCACTATGAACAATGTTGAATCCTTCATCTTGTGCATGAAGATACTGGTCTTTCATACCAAGTGCCAAGCATTCAGATACCCGTAGTTTATAATGAACCACCTTCTTCCGTGTTTTCTCCTTCCCTTTCACATTAGAAGCTTAAAGTATGCAGGTAAATTAAACTAAAGTTGGTCTGTGTTTTAATCATAGTGTTTTATAACTTGGGGATGATTAGGAGTCTAGATTGCTTGCTTACTGGAAATTATCCTAGAAAGAATTATGGAGGATTGTGTAATTCGAGGAACCAATCCATAGTTGGCTGCAGGAATGTTCACCTCTCCCACCTGTTTAATTTTAATCAAATCAGTGGATTTGGCATTTAATTATTGTAAAGGATACTTCCTATGTAGTTTGCCGAATTTGCTTATCAAACAGCACCAGAGGAATTTGTAAACCAATTAGAATACATCAAGTTTTCATTTCATGCAAAGCAATAGTGGATATACTTCTTCCCAAGTTTCTATTTTCAAATCTTCAGAAATTTCCAGTGTTCATAATTTTTTTTTCCAAATATTATTTCTTCCTTTGAATAATTTTACAAATCACAATGGAGAGAATCCAGCAAATATTCATAAACCGGAACTCCAGCAATTTAAAAGAGCCAACACAGGAGGTGGTAACCGTGCTTTTTCTCTGGCATTCAAGTGCAATAATGTTATAAGATAAGAAAAAGAACTGCATGATTTCCAGTTTAATCACAGTATTATGCGATTCGGTAACAGGTATCGATTCAATAGCTGCGGATCTGAAGGACCAGAAGATGACCATCACAGGCGAGATGGATACAGTGGCGATCGCAAAGAGGTTGAAGAAAATAGGAAAGATTGATATTATATCAGTTGGGCCAGCCAAAGAAGAAAAGAAAGGACAGAAGAAAGAGGAAAAGAAGGAAGAGAAGAAGTAAAATAGTGCGGCATATTGATGCTAGTATTAGAGGCTTTTCTCCTAATAAACTGAGAAACTGTTTGAGAGTGCTCTGCAAATAGAAGTATGAAGTTTCACAATACAAACACCTTATCCTGTCATGATCTCAACCTCAGATCACTCCCAACACCTTTCCTGCCAAGTGGTTATAACCTGACAAAAGCTACAGATGAACATTATATGAAACTAGGAGATATCTTACACTTAGTTTTCTTATAGTATGACTTATTTTTTAAGACAGTGACAATTGGACATATCAGGCGTGCGCCTGCATAATCTCATTCCTTGACCTATTGCATGAATGAGACATCAACCTGCATGGTAGCAATATATAGCTGAATTAGTTCATCAGTATGTCACAAGTTGCATTTATTCCTTCAGCTTAGGCCGGCAGGTCAGCCAAAACAAGCAATACAGAATTGGTCATCAGCAGCGAGTGATCAAAATGAAAATGACACCGACGAACATTGCATTATTTCCCATCCCTTGTAGTTAATTTTTCTGTTATGTAAATTAGTCTTTCAGGGAACAATATCAATGTTGTTGTTGGTAGAACAACTTGACGCATTAAAATTATTGATGCAGAATAGAATCATAACCTGAATCAGGTGCAATGCAATGGGTATTCACCAACTTGAAATCAATTGAAAAATGACCATTTGTGAGCATGCTTGGTGACATCTTGTTGCACGCTGATAGAGAACTGCTCCTCTAATTGAAGCTCTCCCTTGCGCCTGCAGAGACTGAATCAAACTTGATGCCCATGTCTGTGGTTATCATAAACCTATCGAGACATCGTATTCGATCTGGTCCACACATTTTCTTAGCATTTATGGTGGATAGAAAACAATTATAAAGACTACTCTTGGATCTTGGATATTATCTTGAGAAGATCTCCTTCCAGAGTATTTTGAAGGCCACAAACATTTAAACTGAACCATTGTTCCCTCAACCTGCTGGTTGGCAAATCAAATCCCTCATCCTATTGGATGGCAGATCAAAGAGACAAATTCGGCAAAAACCATCAGTAGCTTGCCGTATTCAAACTTAAATCCTCCCCCTCCTCCTGGAGGCGGCAGACTGCAGATCGGTTGCCAAATGGAACTTGCCGAAGCGATGATACCGTCTGTTTCATTTATCAAATTTCTCCTATGAAATTGACTTAAAAGTTGATTAATATTCTTTAATTAAAAACATTGCAATTTCTCTTTCGGATGTTGCACATGACGTGAACAAAGCATGATGACAGTAAGATTTAAACAGGTATCCTGTGTCTCTTCCTTTAAGGCCAGTTGCATTAACATATTATTTCGCATTATTACATTCCAAATGTTTGAGTAGAAATTTTAATTTTAGTACACTAATAAAGTAAACTTGCTATAGAGCCAATAATCTTTCACTTCTTGCCGGAAAGTGTGATGTCGACTAAAGGTTTTGGAAATCAAAGTGACGCAGAGCAGGATGTCTCTGGAAGATACCGATGGGAGGAAATAAAATAATTTACTAGATTATGAAGCATCATAGCTATAGACACTTGGGCCTAGAATAAATAGGTGGTCATACTCTTAAAACAGGAACTCTTTAGTTCTATTGGATCCTCATCCTACTAACACTTTTCTTTTGCTTCAATTAGCCTTGCATTGGTCAAATCCCCCTTCAAATCTACCTCTAGTTGATAATTGCATCCTTGGTTGAGCCTAATTACACACAATTATATGAATCGACCCATTTCTCCCAATTTTAAACCTTAATTCACCTATTCTGATCTGATTCTACCTACCCTGAGCCATTCAAACTCGGTAAACATACTCTCCTACTGAATTCTATTTCAAATTGAGCAATTATAACATCAATTAAGCAAAATTCCTACTAATTCTATCAACTAATATTGAACAGGCTATTCCGAGATCGGCTGATCCAACCCTATCCATTTCTCTCCAAATTACAAATCTGTTATCCTTTTGTTCTACCCAATTTTAATTGATGGGCACAATTTGACTTTTCCATGTCCAATTTGTTCAAATTCTATGCATGCAAGTCAAGAGTCTCAATTTGATGATTTATAAGACTTGGTAAAAAGAGATCGCATTGGGCCTAAAAGTCTACCATGTGCTCCCTTCAAAGCCTGGGTGCCGCAATTAAAAAGTTCGCGGTTTTCAGATATCCCTACCTCTACTAACTAAATTCAACCTAAAATGCCTGAAAATCCACCTGAAATCATCAAAACATAAAAAATGGTGAGCTACTCTATTATGGCTTCCTCCCTCCTCCATCTATAAATAGATTATTGGAGGAGAGAATTGGATCCCTTCGAACTACTTCTGACCCTCTCTTTTCCAATTCTTTTAGCCCTTGCAACTTGGAGGTTTAACTTAGGATCCCTTAGCTATAGCTCGTTCCCACCTTTTTCCTCTCTTCTTCTTTCTCAATTCTCTGAGTTCTAATTGCTAGTCTGGCCATAACGGCCTCTCTAACTGCTAGCCCATTAAATCCGATAGCTAAGCTTATTTCTAAATTGGTTTAAAGTTCCAATCCGCTAATAGTTGAAGAACCGGTCTCCTGGCCCATACATAGAGCAATACAAGTCTAGGGGTTACGACCTGCCATCAAGGTCTCTCCAACAGCTAGCCCATTAAATTGTATGGTTAAGGGATACTATAGAAATGGCAACCCTTTGCAATCATCTTGGAGATGGTTTTTGGCCTTGTGGTTGATCTTGCACATTAATATTGGATAAGCTGTCCTCAGAAAGCTCCTTAGCCAATACAGTCTCCCTTTTGATGTTTCAGATTAAGGAAATGATTGGCACAACACCTAACAAAAAATGCACCCTTTCTGAATTTTCATATTTAATCCCCCATTACGCTTCTCTTTTTTTATTTTTCTCTTTTGGATAATACTTACAAGAAATCATACTACACGAGAATGAAAGCAAGAGAACATCATGATACAAAATTTCAGTAAGTTCTACCGGAGAAGGGGAGCTCCAATCCCATTGAGCATAGCCCAAATCTGGCATTAATGTGCACTGGCTAGGCCCAAATCATCTTGGACACAATCTACGGGATAAATTATATGCCAACGCATTAGCTCCTATTGGTGGGGTCTTCAATATAGTCCGATTGCAAGTTCAAATCTATTTCAATTTAAAACTCTTTTTCTCAAAACATATTCAGTATTCTAAATTAAAAGATGCGATATCGAAATCAATCAAACATAATCCGTATCAAAACCAATACGTTCAATTAAGCATCATACAATATTCTAGAAAAGGACATATAATACCATGCATCAAATTCATAAATCAAGAATAGTTAGACTAAAAAAATATTTATAATTTGTCGATATATCTAGAAAAATGATACATTACTTACATTGCAAATGCAATCCAATTAATCGATCTAATTAATCTCGTAAATCCTTCTCAAATATTCTAAAATTATACTTTTTATTAAAATTTCATCTTAATATTATAAAAATAAAAATTATAAATTCTAACACCCTCACAAGGCTAACCAAGCAGGAGTGTCCGGCTCTCCGGTCGGTCTGATCAAAGTGATATTCATCAAATCATATCCGGACTAGGGCACAAATGGTTCAACAAAGAACGAGGCGATCAAATCTAATAGTGTTTGGCAGGGGTCAGGGTGGAGGCTGACATGTCGTCCAACGATCCTAGACTAGAATCCTTCACCAGGGTCAATTCAAAATCACTATGAGGAGTTCCCTACTAGATTTAACTACCCTAGGAGAGAAAGTCCAATAAGAGAAAGAATCTCAGACCGAGTTCAATCAGGGGTCTGAGCTTAGTTGTCATTGGCATAGGTTAACTTGGACCAATCAACATGTCTGGCATGAGTCAAGAGAGAGAAACTTACAAGAGAGAGAAAGCTTGGGGAAGAGAGAGAATAGATAGAGAGGAAGAGAGAACAAGGTCTCTCTCTAACCAAGGGAAGAAGGAAGGAAGAGGATGGCTGTAAGTGATTCCCGAGGGCAGGGAACCATGGCCGGCCAACATGCGGCCGGCAGAGCCAAAACCAATAGAATAGGAGAATCATTTTTTTTTGGCCGTTGGCCTCTCATAGCGGCCATTGATTTGCCAAGAAGGTTGGGTGGGAGGCCGGGGCAGTCAAACAAGATCTGGCATCAAGAGGTGGCGATGCCGGTGGCCAAAAAAGGGAAGGAGGCACTAGTTTTCACAAAAACAGAGCATCTGATTCTTCACAAAAATCTAGCGATCATAGGCCAAATTCAAGGCTTTAAATAGTCCAGAAGAAGGAGGAGAAGATAAATCAAAGATAGCTGGGACCTTATCTGGTTCACGGCAGCATTTGGATGCAGTGCCAGCTTGGCAGCGACCGAGCTTTAAAAAGCAAACCGAAGAGATCTCCGGCTAAGAGCTCTGATTGGGGTTGGCTTTCTGGTGGGGGAGGAATGGAAGGATGGGGAGGAGCTTTTATAGAGCTCGGCCACGATCGGAATCCGACCCATAGTCAGATTCCGTCAGACCAACTCAGGGAGGAAGAAGACTCCATCGAGAGTCTTCTTCTTCCTCGTGCATAGCATGTGCCGATTTTTTTTTTAGCCAAAAGAGCTAGGCCGGTCAACCTGACTAGCCCAATCCACTAGGTCTTACAATATTCTCACTCTCCATCAATCTAGTTTAGATCCCTCTGCTTCCAATCGTCGCAAACATTATGGATTGCGACCGGGGCACTTGATAAGAAAAACAACGTGTTTTAATTGTGCAATGATCCAGAATTAACATGTTTACCAGTTTAAAATGGTGAGCTAATGCCTTTTTGTTACATTCATTACCAGAAGGACTCACTGTTTTTTTTTACTGAAACAGATGATTCATACAGTTCTAGTACAGATATATCCAATAAAGTCAAGAAACAACAAATTCCGGAGTGCTCTAGAGTAACTAGCTACATACGAAGCCACTCAGTCCGCGGCCCATTTGTCTCTCTAAAATATGCTTGGCTTGGAAGACTACACCACTACTCATCATAGCCCGAATATCCCTAAGTAGAGGGACCCTCTCCACTGCCGCTAGTGCCATCGTGAATCCATCCAATCATAGTGGTTGTATTACCCTCAAGAATGATTGAGGTCCCTCTGCTTCCAATCGTCGCAAACATTTATCGGTAGCGTCCGGAGCACTTGACAAGAAAACAACGTGTTTTAATTGTATAATGGTCCAGAATGAACATGTTTACTAGTTTAAAATAGTGAGCTAATGCCTATTTGTTGCATTCTCTAGCAGAAGAATCCACTATATTTTGTTATTTTTTTGACTTCTCTAATACGTCAAATTGGATATGGATTTAATACAGATGCCTCAAATAGTCATGGCTGATGGCAGGCCACCGAAGGTGAGCACATGCTCTACGAAGTATATATATATATACTCCTCACCTCTGAGACGGCATGTGAGTCCTGCCATATCGGATGAGAGGAATGGCGAACCCACTATGAAAAGTTTCTTGGGAGTTCGGGCACAAGGGCACACCAGCCATAAGGGTCGGGCACTCTTGTCCGTTATGCGAGTTGAACGGGGTGTTGGAACCATGCGAGTGGGTCGTGCCTTCAGTAAAATAGAAATTTTCTTGGCCAGCTTTTTAAAGGAAGATGAGACCGGGACGTGTACGCTGGAAAAGGAACGGGGGCAAAGCATGGGAGATGCTTTGGCACTGCGTACACGTTCATCTCCTTGGCGGTTCATGCAGACCAGGGCCTAGTGTGAAGAGCCATCTGACCGTTGCAGATAAGCTGGTGACTTTTCTTATTGGGTAGCCGTTAAAATAATTTTATTAACCCGTATCTCTCTCTCTCTCTCTCTCTCTCTCTCTCTCTCTCTCTCTCTCTCTCTATATATATATATATATATATATATATATATATGGAGCTCAGCTTGTGCAAATCTCTTTATTTATTGGATGAACTTTGATATTAATAGTGGCAATATTAATATACTTGATCAATACTAACATTTTTAACTTAATATATGATAATTATTCATATTGCTGGTATTAATATGATTATTGCTTAATTGATCATTGAATCTATCTATTTATAATAATCTATCGCTTTATTATATTGTATTTCAAAAATAATTAAAAAAGAAGAAAATAACTATACTTCAGGCATGGCATTGAACCAATATTAAAGATGCTGGTTCTGAAATGACAAGAATTTTTGCACGTAAGATCCGTTTGTCATATAGATACCAATATTTATGATGGAGTTCTTGATTGAAGAAAAAAATTGTACCTTACATATCAAATGGGGTCATTATTAATGATAAAAATTTCTGCATGAAGATTTAATTTATACGTTAGTAATATTAACATCAAAAATTTATGTTTGACTATCATTAAAATTTATTACTTAATATTCAACAAAAAATTAAACTGTTGAATCATCAATAAAAATATGGCTTAATGGGCAAGCCAATGAATTTCTGCTAGATCATCATTAAAGCTCGTTGCTCAATTAAATTAATGCACAAAAAAAATTTAGCTATTGAAATATTCTATTTATTATAGTTTATTTTACTAGTATACTACACTTTAATAATAGTTGAAAAAAAAGAGGAAAAAAAAGCATTTCATGTATATTACGAGTTATATACTAATTTGACTAATTAAATTGGTACATGTGTTTATTAAATGTAATTTAATTTACATTAGATTTTTCAACGTGGGACTCGAAATTATTGGATAAGTTGAGATGGAAGCTTTAATGATTGAACATTTCAATCAAAAAACAAAATAAAAAATTAGTCTGAAATTATTTTGAAATAAAACGTTATATTTAAAATTTAGAGGTTGCCCCGACTCGAGACTCGATTACTCTGAGGACCCCTTGGAGGTTAGTGGGGGTTGTTGGGGAATGCATACCACGTGAAGTCACTTTATTTTATTACTAATAGAAGCACGTAATTCACGAGCCCAATTGACCATTCCTCACCGCCTCTTGCATATCGGCAGTCCCACCGTTTGAAAGACCCCCATTCCATGCCAATGTAGCTTACTCCACCCAAAACATGGGCATCCCCGTCCGCTTCCTCCTGCTCCTCTTCTCTCTTTGGCATTCCGGCTCTCCGGCCACTGCTCGACCACCCAAACGGGCCGTACCACTGTCCTTCGACAAGCCGAAAACTTACATCGTCCATGTCCATCGAAACCTCGCCTCCTCTTCGTCGGAGAACCCCGAAGAACTGGAGAAGTGGTACAAGTCCTTCTTACCCTCCGACATGTTGCGCTCCGGCGAGCCGCGGTTGATCCACTCTTACACTGTCGCAATCAGTGGTTTCGCCGCGAGATTGACCGAAGAAGAACTGTGGGACGTGAAGAAGAAGCCCGGCTTCATCCACGCCTACCCCGACCGGCTAATTCCTCTCCAAACCACCCGCACGCCGGCCTTCTTGGGCCTATGGGGGAACACCGCAAGCTTCTGGAACAGCTCTAACTACGGCGAAGGTGTGATCATCGGCGTGCTGGACTCCGGAATCTCGCCGGACCACCCTTCGTTCCGCGACGAGGGAATGCCCCCTCCACCTCCAAAATGGAAGGGGGCTTGCGACTTCAGCACCTTCAAGTGCAACAACAAGCTCATCGGGGCGAGGTACCTTGTCAGGGGCTGGGACTTCATGCACAAAACCTACGATGGAGGGGACCAAGAAGAACCCACTACAGTAAAAGTGTGAAAAGCCGACGCTTAAATGCCGACGCTAAGGGAAAGCGTCGGCATTTCCTGCTCCCGCGCCAACCTTTCCCGACGCTCTTGGTGAGCGTGGAAAATTTGAAGCATTGGACGACGCTTAAACGCGTCGTCGTAGACTTGAGGCTAAAACGACGCTTATAAGCATCGCCAAGGCCCCCTTAAAACGCAGCGCCCGACCCCAAGCCCGCATTCTTGCCCTAGCTACTCCCGATACCCCTTATTTTTCTCTCCGGCGCTGCCCTTGCCTTCGTCTCCGGCGCTGCCCTTGCCTTCGTCTCCGGCGCTGCCCCTATCTCCCTCCTCTCCGGCGGCTGAAAGCCACGAATCGGACTTCCTTGACGCCAACGGCCACGTTCCAGAAGGCCTATCTCCTCTCCGGCGTCGACCGACCGACCCCATCGCGCGCTCCGCCCGAGGTAGTTTCTCCTACTCCATTCTCTCCCTCCGTCTCGCTTGTTCTCCTCCTTCTCCTCCTTCCTCAACACGCTCCTTCTCCTCTTCTTTTGTATAAGCCTTGATCGAGCTTCGTCCTCGAGAATCACACCAACTATGGCAAAAATATGTTTTAAGGGGATCGGAGCAGCTCAAACTAGGTTAGTGCCTCCTTTGTAATGGAGATGAGCAACATTTGATATTAGAGACATCAATATGTGCTGTAAACGATAAGCCACCTACTAAATTTTTTCTCTGCGGAGAAGATGGATTAGGATCGACAAGATCGTGCCTACTGTCTAGACTCTTTTCAGCACTTCTGGGTTACTAATAGATTTTTGCAGTAATTTTTGCATACTCAAATTTCTGGGCTACATAATTTGGTACATTTTGAAGAAGTAATTCTCATATTTAGTTAATCTTGTGGAATTATGCCTGACTTAAAATATGTTATTAAAATGCACTTTCAGAAATTTAGAGCCTCCATTAATTCAAATTTCTTAAAAAAAAATGTGTATATGATACAGTGTATACATATAAATATATATACATAGTTACATTGTTCATACATAGATACTTATATGTGTGTATATATTCATGCATATGATGTATATTCATTGATATGCATGTATTAATAGTTTATGTAAATGCATATGCACATGCATAGATTCATGCATATGTTCAGTGAGATGTATAATATTTGTAACATATGTGCGCATGTACATGTATACATGGACTTATTTAAGTGTTCATATTATTAGCACAGACTATTTTAGGTATGAATGTTTGCATTTATGTATTGTTTTGGTCAAGAGCGAACTATGTAGGACAAAAATGATTGCTAGCTTATTAATTGGCAATTTCAGCATGAGCTTTTGTCCCTTGTTATGACTTGCATTAATGTGAAGATATCATTTAAGTCTATTTTGTATCATGGATGAAACATATTGACAGCTTTGAGTTGCTCTATGTACCTTAAAGTTTGTTTGGCGTCACTCCTGTATAATGCTTTTTCTTCTACTGTTGCTGGCTCCAAGAACCTTCTTAGTCTATGATATAGTTAATTTAGACAGTAATATCTTATTGTTACATGGATATGTTTGGCAGACCCTGCCAATCTAGATTGCACAGAAGGGTATACACCTATAAGATAATCATAATAATTAAGATGATTTAATATTTATAAATGCATGTAATATGTCCGTATAATGTTACAGGTTTATGTGTGGTTTATCACTTTGATCACCAGAATATGACAACAGAACAGTTCTATCGTTAACTCAAGCAATATACAAAAGGGAAACTAGTTAAATTCTGAAATATGTGCATTTCCAATTTGATGCAATGTACAGACTATTGCATGACTTTATGTGTTCCTGTTTTGTCTAGTTTGGTCACCCATCAAGCAATGGGAAAAGTAAGAATAGTAAAAGAATTTCTTGTTCAATCTTTATTAGAATGTTGATTTAATTGTTCATATGACAACTAACGAAATTCTTTTTGTTACGAACAATAGAAGGTTTAGGTGAAGACTTGTTGCCTATATGAGATAATTGGAGATAGTTTTTTATACAAGGAATTTGTTGTAAGTGATAATGATGGCCTTTATGTTGATTCAACATGTGCTTGCAAAAAAGAGACATTGATGTTCATCCTGAGGTTTGTGGATACCTTTGCTCAAAATGGCTTCCAGTAATGGACTGCTATTTTTGTGATCTCTCTGCAATAGGTTTTTCTCACAAATCAGCAAAGTTTGCCCATTTGTTTGGAAAACAAAATGTTCACTTGTCCATTTTGATGACTATGTGAGTAGGTTTTGTGGCAAGTTGGTTGTTGAAGAATATAGGTTCTTCCAGAAGATATGGAGCAATATTTTAAAGGACCAATGCAAGCTTTTGATTCTGCTACTGTTTATAGTGTGCAGTGACCTTAATGTGTTTCTTATGATTGATGCATGGCGTATTTAAAAGAAATCTGTATACTTTAGAATAGAAGCTCCTACTGACTTGGGTTGTAATGCTAGTTGTTCAGTTTTCTGCTGTCTATCATATTAATTTCCCCGGCAGTGTTTGCTTTTATAATCTAGTGATTCCAACATATTTATGCATTCGCTTGTCAGTATATTGCTTTTGCCGTGGATGATTGAAGTTGTTAGCTATAGAATTATTCTACTACTGGTTCTTTTCTGCTGGCATAATCTGGCTAGAACCTTCCTTACTGCAGATCTTCCAGACAGTAGCCCAGAAATTTCAAACTGTGGTGCAGTGCGTTAGTGTAGCTGTTCATTATTATTTGGTTAGTGGAATTTGATCCTCCAGATTATCCTTGGTAATAAAGTAACAAGAATATTTAATTATTTGCCATTATCATAGATTTTATGATTTACTCATGAATTGCCCATGACTGATTCAAAAACTTTGATGCCTTACAAATTAATGATGCTATATGTTGTTACTGGTGGTCTTGTTTTTGCTACTATTTATGGTTAGTTCTCACCAATTCTATTTTTCTTGTGAAGAAATATAATAGATAGTTCAATAATCAAAGTTTCTTTATTTTTGTTGTTTTTCTAATCTTTGATCACCAGAAATCTTTCCAAACGTGAATTGTCCTCATTAGCTGAACTGTGCCCAAGAGCAGTAGAGTATAGAGATCAAATTGGTTTGGTATTAGAGTATCCATGTCATTCAATTGGAGCACATGTTAAACAACTGATGATCAAAAAGATTGACACAATAGAAGCTTATACATGTTAAACAACTGATAGTTCAAGCAAGCTATATATTGCAGGGCTTTAGTTTCTATCATTTCTCTGTTCTAATTGCAATTTGAGGAGTCCTAATTAGAGTAGGATAAGTGCAAAGTTTAGACCAAAAAAGGAATCTTATATTCTAGTTGTCCAGTAGATGCAGGGAGACATTCTTGTTGTATCAATATCATCGAATATACTTTATATTATATTTAATGTAGCTTTCTTCTTGAGAACATGATTTTGAATTAAATATTCTGGCAAAACTTTTCCTGCCTGTCTAGCTACTATCTCTGCTTTAACTATCATAGCTGGTATCCCAGTAGTTTAGGATACCAGCTATGAGTTTTTTTTAAGAGCTACGACATTGGCATCTCAAATAGAGCATCATGAAATACGAAAATACATGCTCTTCTGAGAAGCATTATCTTCATTCCAGACAACATATTCGGACATTTAAACATATCAACAACTTGCAAGGATAAGAAATCAAACAGTAGGTGAGTTGATGTTTCTCGAACTGGTTGTTGTTGACATTCTTAAATAAATTTCATGTGTTCATGCTTGCGTTGGTACATCCACAGGGATTGTAGGTGAAGAGCCCTCTCTTTCACCCCTTTCACCGACACTGTTATCTGCAAACTTTAAGCTTGCTGAGTGGTAACCTTTCTCTTTCTCATTCTCATTCCATTCAGCTGCATAATATACTTCTTCTGTTGCATTTGGTTTCGTGCCTTAATTACATGTGGACCTTTAATTACAAGTGGACCCCATTGTGGGAAATAAATCCGCACGATGGGTAGGGTGCAGCACATGAACATTAATTACATTAATTACTTTGCATTTTACTTAATTTTGTTTATCTTTTTTTTAAAAACTGCAGTTCAATCGGTATTCTAATAGAATGGACAAAAGTTGGATAAATAAGTTAAGATCTAGTGCTGAATATTTGGATGGAGTTCAGAATTTCATTAAGTTTGCTTTTGAGAAATCTAATATGAACGGAAAGATTTTATGTCCATGTCAAAAATGTGTAAACGGTTCTGCTCTTGATCCAAAAATTGTTGAAGAACATTTGGTATGGAATGGTTTTCTAAAGGGTTATACTGAATGGGTACTCCATGGAGAGTTCATACCTTCATGTAACCAACCCTCCGATCTAGAAGACACCTTCAATTTTGAATGTAGTGACACGGAACAAAATTCTGTAGAAGAAGATGATATAAGGGGCCTACTTAGATATGCTCTTGGACATAATATCAGAACTATAGGAGAAGATGAGCGTGCAGTTATTGATCAGTCCATGCATGTTGAGGAATCTATACATGCTGATGACACAGCTCATTATGATAACTTGGTGAAAGATTGTGATCAAGAATTGTATCCGGGTTGTAAGAATTTTATGAAGATTTCTTTTCTTCTGCATTTATTACATTTGAAATATTTGAATGGGTGGTCCAGCAAGTCTTTTACCATGCTTCTTCAATTATTAAAGGATGCATTTCCGGAAGGTGTTACTCTGCCATCATCTTCATATGAAGCCAAAAAACTGATAAAAGAGTTGGACCTTGGATATGAGAAGATACACAGTTGTCCGAATGACTGCATTTTATATCGTGGTGAAAATAGGAATCAAGAGTCGTGCCGAATATGTGGAACACCACGATGGGGAAAACATAAAGATGACGAGAATGATTCGTTGACTGAAGTGGATGCTGCACCGACTAAGAAAAAACTGGCTAAAATTTTGAGGTATTTTCCTCTTATACCAAGATTGAAAAGGATGTTTGCATCACCGAAGACGGCTTCCTCGATGAGATGGCATGACGAAGGCCGTACAAAGGATGGAATGTTACGACACCCAGCGGATAGTCCCGCATGGAAAGCATTTGATGATAGGCATCCCGAATTTGCTTCTGATGCTCGCAGTGTCAGACTGGGTTTGGCTACTGATGGGTTTAATCCCTTTCGAACTATGAGTTCTACATATAGCACTTGGCCGGTTGTTTTGGTTCCATATAATTTACCTCCATGGATGTGTATGAAATAGTCTTCACTCATTTTGTCAATGGTTATTGTTGCCCAAGGTGACAATCCGAGAGGGGGGGGGGGTGAATTGGTTTCTTCTAAATTTTGGTGTTTTAAAAGTTTTCTTAATTAAGTGCGGTGGATGCTTTCTTAAATTATTTGAATGAGTTAAACTAGAACAAAGATGGAAGATATTGCAAGAATAAACGTAAGCACATGCACAACACAAACACAACAATATATAGTGGTTCGGTGCTCTCCTTAGCACCTACGTCCACTCCCCAAGCGACCCCTTGGAAATTCACTATAATCCCGCGGATTACAGTTGGATTGTTTTCCGGGCTCACAATCCAAAAACCTTTGTTGGTTTTACGGGCTCACCAACGAACCTATACACTTTGGTTTTCCGGGTTCACCAAAAACCTTTGTTGGTTTTGCGGGCTCACCAACGAACCTTTACCCTTTGGTTTTCCGGGTTCACCAAAAACCTTTGTTGGTTTTACGGGCTCACCAACGAACCTTTACACTTTGATTTTCCGGGTTCACCAAAAACCTTTGTTGGTTTTACGGGTTCACCAACGAACCTTTACAAATAGTTTGACAAACAAAAAGAAAGATTCAAACTCCTAAATGAGCAAATGTAACAATATTAACTACAAATAAGAGTTAGAAAATATTTATCGCTTTGAAGTGGCTTCTCTCTTCTTTGTCAAGGATGCTTCACTCTTCAAGGGAGGATGGAGCTCTTGATGACTCTTTGAATCTGCTCAACCTCTTTCTTTGATTCTTGAATGAAGCTCTTGAATGAAGAAGATTAGGGCACTTTTGTTTTCTTGTGTACTCTTTGATATTCCTTGCAAAAGTTATTCTATCTGATGAATAGTGCCCCTTTAAATAGCTTCCCACATCCTTTGGTCAAGCCCCAATGGTTAGATTTGAAAAACTAGCCGTTACTGACCTTGGGAAGGACAAAAAGTACATCTGCAGAACTAGCCGTTATGCTTCAGCCCGTGTTTGGGTCGGCTCAACCTGTCCTTGGGTCGACCCAACTTTCACTTGGGTCGACTCAAACATTCCTTGGGTCGACCCTCTCAGAAAACACAGAAACTTGAAATTCAGCCTTCCTTC
Organism: Phoenix dactylifera; assembly: GCF_051530095.1. NCBI lineage: Eukaryota > Viridiplantae > Streptophyta > Magnoliopsida > Arecales > Arecaceae > Phoenix > Phoenix dactylifera. The sequence goes on along the minus strand of NC_143192.1, from coordinate 31,196,882 downwards.
CCTTGGGTCGACCCAACCTTTCTTTGGGTCGACTCAAACCTTGGGTCAGCTCAAACTTTTCTTGGGTCGACTCAAACCTTGGGTCAGCTCAAATTTTTCTTGGGTCGACCCAACTTTCAGAAAATTCAGAATCTTGAATTTCAGCCTTTCTTCACTTGGGTCGACTCAACCTTTCTTTGGGTCAACTCAAGGTTTACTTGGGTCGACTCAACTTCTTCTTGGGTCCACCCTCTCAGTAAATCCAGAGAACCATTTTCTGAGTTGTTTGAGGATCTTGATGTTTGGGTCGACTCATGCTTTCCTTGGGTCGACCCAACTCACTGTTCATCTGTGCCATTTTTGCAGAAGTGTGCCAAATGATTTCTTGATGTGCCGGGGTCGACCCAATCATCCTTTGGGTCGACTCAATCCACACTTTGCTGCATCTCAAGGTTAGATTCATTCAAATAAACAATGAAATGTATCTATATCAATTTATACAAATATACTGAGAGTAACAGACTTATAAATGAAGTATCGTTTTAACTTATAACATACTCTTGTTAAATGCTTGTTAATCATCAAAATAACACTATCATCCTCAATCTCCCCCTTTTTGATGATTACAAAATAAAGAGTATGAGCCTATTGATACTTGTCTTTAAAATCAGTTTTTGAAAGGGCTTAACTTGCTGAATTTCAGCTTTTCATATATAAGAGTGAAGTCTCCCCCTAAATCATTCAAATGTTGCCAATTTGACTTTTTGAATTACTCCCCCTTTCATTTATAATTCATTAAAGATGAAACTCCAAAAATTTGAGATAAAACATGAGTTTCAGATTATGTATCGAGGTGTGAAAGGTGCGTGCCAAATTCTGAAATTATATGTGCCAAATTCTGAAATTTGATATAAATTTTTGACTTGATCATTTTCATTGTTGCAAATTGCTCCCCCTTGGATGTATATGCTTTCCTATATGATTTTCAATTTGTTTTACAAATTATTTCTCTTTCTTTCTTTACTTCTCCTCTTATTACTCTATCTTTACTTCTCCCCTATTACTCTTTCTTTACTTATCCTCGTTTTTGTTACTCTATTTACTCTATCTTTACTTCTCCCCTATTACTCTTTCTTTACTTCTCCCCCTTTTTGTTATCATCAAATAGGTACATGGGAAAGGACACAATAACAAACATTCAAACTTCATTGATCAAAATAGGAACATTTTAGTACAATCATGCCAAAAACAAAAGCAAATACAATGTTCCTCAATCAAGGTTCAAAATACATGATCAACACAAAATACATATGAGAACTAGATACATATCCTAGGCTCTAAACAAGATCGTGAGACTCTCCCAGATCGCTTGGCTACGGCTCTCTCGGGTCCCATTTCTCCAAGATCTTGAAGTAATCTACTGTTTGGAGATGATTGGAGAAGATTTGAGAGTGGAAAATAAGGTTTTCGGAAGAGGACAAAGGGTAAACAGTGCCCTAGATAGCTCACGGGTCTCCCTTTTAACAGTGGGATCCCGACGTTGGGTCGACTCAAGAAACTTCTTAGGTCGACTCAACGTTGGGTCGACCCTATTCTGGGTTGGGTTGACCCAAGTGCAGAATTTTTCTTTTCTCTTTCTTTTTGCTTCTAAAAATTTTCCTTGCTTCCAATCCTTATAAATTCTTTCTGGGACAATGATACATGAGTAAGGAATCTATAGATAACAAGTTTGACTCATGTTTCATGGATTTTTAGAAATTGGAGGAATGTATCATGAGACTACTTGCTCCCTTTTATATTTCTTCAATAAAAAGGATCACATATACCTAATTCTCTCCTTAGCGTGCAGAATCTATCTTCACTCAAGGGTTTTGTGAATATGTCGGCTAATTGTTTTTCAGTGCATATATGCTCAATACATATATTTCCATTTTGCACATGATCCCTAATAAAATCATATCTTATTTCTATGTGTTTGGCTTTAGGAATGAGATATTTAGGATATAAGCCAGAAGTGATCTCTAAATGTAGATTCCAAAGATAGTTTTGAAATCAAGTGTAGAAGGAATCTTTTTCAAGTTATTTCAAGGAGTATCAAGAATAATATTCAAAGAAAGCACGAATGAAACTTCAATACCCTTTTTTTTTTTAATATATTAAGTATATAGCAACATGAGAGCAATCTAATTAATTTTTAGAGTATAGTATAAGAGCAGATAAAGATCAAAACTTATATACTCGAAAAACATAAGATTATGTTGAATCCTTAATTCTTAATGACTTCAAAGTTCTTTCATGATATAAAAGTATTGGAGCATAGATACCAAAATATGAATTTATGCAATGTAGGATACATAAAATTCAGGGCTTTGAAAGTTCTTTGAAAGCTCTCTTAAAGACTTTCTTTTACTCCTTTAAAGATCATATCATCAAAATCAATTAAAATGAATTGGCTCATGATTGAAACACTAAAGTGCAAGCCAATAAGAGCTCATTAGTAGATTCCAAAGTAAATTTCCAATACTAAGACAAATGGAATCCTTTTCACTTAGTTTTCAAAACAAGTGATTTACCAATTAAGTACAGATGAAAATCCAACTTTCAAAAGATATTCAATGAGGCACAAAGTTTAATACCACTTTACATTTTGTATTCTTTCTCTCATCTTTAGTTGTGAATTTACATGATTAAGTTCTATATGATCTCTCCCTCTGAAATTTTCTTTCTTCCCCTTAATTAATTATTCCATTTGAGAGTTTTAGAATTTGTTCAATAAAATTGTCAATCTCGAAAATATATTTTATTTTCATAAGACTCAAGGTTTGAGATAAGACAACCTTTATAGAACTCATCTCAAGGTATAAACTTATTATATAATTAAAGCAAGTCTTGCAATATAAGGAGGTTCATCAAAATCAATCCATAAAATTCAAGGTATGCATCAAATTAAAGTAACTTTAGGATAAGATACTGAATATCTAAAGCTCCCCCTTAAAAGATGCATTCTTCTTTAATTATTCTTATCTTTTGTTGAATTTCAGATTTTAATGATAAACGTGAATAAAACTGAAACTTTATGATATCAAGAATGTAGAGTGATCTAGAATTATTCAAAATTTATAGCAATCACTCTTTTTAATCTTTTAAGAACAAGTTATGCTTCCTCTTAATCTTTGAGAAAATGTACTGAAATATTAATCAGAAAATAATTCATTTGAAGCTCAAATTCTTTCAAAAGCATTTACATTTTCTTTCTTTTAAGAATCATTTGAGTGAGCTGAAATATTTCTAAACTTAAGATCATTCACTCTTTTAATAATATATATATACATATATATTTTGATAGAAGTCTTTAATAATGTAGGAGAGGAAAAAAAAAACATATAGATGATCATTGAAGTATATATATTTATAGAACTCAATTTCTTAATCAAAGTTTTTCAGCAATGTATATATGAAGCACAATAAATCTTTTCAATATCAAAATAAAATCACATATTTAAAAATATTTGTTTGCAATCAAGATCATCGAAAGACACATCATTCAGACCAATATTAGTACACTTTGAAGATAAGAAATGATATGTTTCAGATGCGTATCGGGGCAAGCAATCAAGGCATCAGAATTATTCTATTTTTCTTAAGCTGTAGTTTTATCTAGAAATTCATATTGAGTTTAAGCTTTTATACAAAATCAGATTCTGAATTTCATAAAGATTCTCAAGGAGGCTTTCAAAGTTGTAATTTGAGATATGTATCTTCACATTGTAGCTCATCTTAAATCATTACGATTGAAAACACATATTTCAAACATATAAGAGCATATTCAGAATATTTGTATTTATGTTGAGTTTTGGTATGAATTTGAACATTATATACCAAAGTTAAGCAAGTTGAAGGATAAAACAAAATCAATTCATTTTGCCTAAATAGAGATATCCTTCTCTTCTCCTTTTTACAAATTTATTCAACTTTCAGATTTTAAAGATGATTGTGAACGACAATTCTGAAATTTCTTTTCAATAATACCAAATAAAAATTTTATGTAGTATTTCAAACATTTAATCAAATTGTCCAAGCATGGAGCATTACAAAATATTGAGAACCCATAATTCAAGACATCATGCCATATGCAAAATATATTATGTGTTAAGTCATGCATTAAAATATTAAGAGCAAGCATGTCAATGATCAAAATCAATTCTTTTCAAATAAACTCCTCCTATTTAAATATAATCTTGCAAATGATTAAAAATTTGAATTGATTCTTCTTATATACTTTCATTTTTACCTTCTTATGCTCTATACTCTATTTGCTCCCTATCCGGTGGAGTTGGAAGGGGCACGAGGTACTACCACTAGCCTCCCCATTGGCACCATCCCTATAATGAGCAATGTAGAAATGTTAAACTGTTCTCTTTAGCAACAAGATATTCACTCCAAACTCTCCCTATTTAAATATAATTAATTACGGATTTTATCCCTTCCAAAAGAATGTTCACACAAGTCTCACAAATATGCTGAATATATTATGCTTGCGCTGCTTTTACTTAAGATTGGAGTATTTACTTAGCTTTTACTTCTTCTGAGCAATGTTCATTTTCTTTTTCTTTATCTCTCTCTCTTTTTGTCATTTTCAAGTAGTTACATGAAAGAGCAGAATAAAGAATTAATCTAATATGCTGCATATAAATATATATCATGCAAACAGCATTTTCATTATGCCCAATGATTCATAGCTTATCACAAGTTATTTTGAATTAGAAACTTGAGGCATAAACTTGTGTATTTCATGGTTATGCATTATACAGGCAAAAGTGAACTTCAATTTAATCATACCATGAAACAATTATCATTAGCATGAGAATGAAGCATGATATCAAGAAGATTAGCAATTAAATGTTTAATCATGCTACCATATAATTTCAGACTATTAATTTTGCTCAACTAACTCACAAGAGAAGGGTTTAGATTACCAATGCATTTAGCATTCTTCAAGCCAAATTTCTTTTAAATTCTTTACATCCTTGGCTGAAGAAAATCTCTCTTTTTTTTTTCTTTTTTTTTTTTGTTTGCAAGGGGATGTTTATTTTATCTTTCATCGAGGTGTCCTTCAAGTTGAAATTTCTTGCTCATAAGTCCTGTATCATTAGCTAAATCTTTTTCTTTTCTTGAAGGCAATTCATTAGGTTCTCTAGGATACAAAAACATTCATACAACATATTTCTTAACTAGATGACTCAACATGAGACATGATAATAATTGAATTTGAGTCACTTTACTCAAGAGATTGCCTAAATATAAGCAAGCACAAGTCACTTGAACTAAAGAGATAACTTCATTAAGTAAAATGGTTCAAGGACAAGCATGTGAGGCAATAGAAGAATTCATCAAGGTCAAATCAAATTTTTTTTTATTTTCAGAATTAATTTAGCTTAGATTCTATTTGCTTAAGATAATTATCAATAAGATATACAAGTTGAGTTTTAATCAAATTATCTTAAACAGTTGTTTCTATCAAAAATTTTGATTATGATTTAGTTTTCAACACTAATAATCATGTTTCAGGGAGTTGAGCAATCTTCTTTTAGAGCAATTAGGATTTTATTTTGACTTATGAGTGATAGTTTAAAAGAATTAATATTCATGCTTTAAAAGATTTTTATGATCAAGTTAAGCATGACATGTTACAATTAATCAGTAGAATTTGAGATAATTTTAGAGAAAGATATTAATCATGGATACAATGATTATGCTCAATGAAGTTTTAACATGAAGGCATGAAATCAGCATCAATCATTTATACTAGAGAGAAAATTTAGATTTTGAAAACTTGAAGGAGAAAGTTATACATATTCATTCATTGTTTTCTTATCATCATGCAAGCACTAGAAAATTTCATGCTAAGATCGTGTAGATAAGATTTGTCATACATACAAGGCATTTAATAAATATTCAATAGCCTAACTGAATTTATAAAGTTAAGCATATCAAGACATAAAATGACAATTTAAATTACATTCACAAATGATGAAATAAAATTTATTTATAAGTCACGTGCCATGGCACCCAATTAAGAGTTTCACATGAGCTTCAAGGGCTGCTTTGACACATTTGCAAGATAATCTCAGTTTTTCATTTTAGGTACCCAAGCTTGCTTGGGTCTTTGGGAGTTAGTGCATATGGTTCCTTTTGGAATCCAAATCTGTTTAATTGTAATAATTTTATCATTTGATTTGCTTGTATTGAAACAATAGGTAAAGTTTTTATGCCTATTCTTTTCATATTTGAAACAAGTTATCTTATTTGATGGTTTGCTTGGTGAATTAATTACCTTTTTATTTAGAGGTTTATTGTTAAGTAAGGAAGTCCAGTCAAGTTTTGATTTATCAAAATCAGCATGTTGGCTTTCAAACATTGTTTTTAATCTTTCTGAACTTACAGTGAATTTGTTAATAAAAGATTTCAGTTGGTTAACCTTTTTACTTAAGTTTTGATTTTCTTTAATTAAATTCTGATTTTTCTGAATTAATTCTTCTGAATTTAACCTTAAATGTTCATTCTCAAAATTTAATTTGTCTTTCATTTCAACGGTAGAATTTCTTTCTTCTGACATTTTCAGATTTAGCTTTTTATTCTTTAAACTAAGCTTCTTATTTTTTAAATTAAGCTTCTTGTATTCTAAGTATAAATCAGAAAAAGCATCATGAAGTTCATCAAATGTAAAATCAGATTGAGCTTCAGTATGTACTTGATTTTTGAATGAGAAATCACTTTGTGTTCGAGTACATACCTCATCTTCATGTGCTACAAAACATAGATTTTCAGTTTCAGTTTGATACTCTTCTTCTTCGGAACTAGTTTCAAATTCACTAGAAACGTTAGTGCATTCATATTTAACTTCAAGCATATTCCATATTTCCTTAGCAGTTATGCAAAAAGATATGCTATTAAGTTCACTATCATCCAATGCACAATATAGAATATTCATGGCTTTTGCATTTTGCTGAGCCCTTTCTTTATCATGATTAGTGTTTGTGTGTAGCCCATTGACTATGATACTCCATAAATCGTAGTCATGTGCTTGAATGAAAATGCGCATGCGTGCTTTCCAATATGTGTAGTTTATACCATCAAATAGTGGAGGTCTATCAATTAATTGTCCCTCACTCATAGAACATCCCACTTGGGTTGTCATGATCTTTAACTCTTGATTGTGAGATCAATGAGTACTATTAGAGCACCTTGCTCTGATACCACTTGTTGCCCAAGGTGACAATCCAAGGAGGGGGGGGGGGGTGAATTGGTTTCTTCTAAATTTTGGTGTTTTAAAAATTTTCTTAATTAAGTGCGGTGGATGCTTTCTTAAATTATTTGAATGAGTTAAACTAGAACAAAGATGGAAGATATTGCAAGAATAAACGTAAGCACATGCACAACACAAACACAACAATATATAGTGGTTCGGTGCTCTCCTTAGCACCTACGTCCACTCCCCAAGCGACCCCTTGGAAATTCACTATAATCCCGCGGATTACAGTTGGATTGTTTTCCGGGCTCACAATCTAAAAACCTTTGTTGGTTTTACGGGCTCACCAACGAACCTATACACTTTGGTTTTCCGGGTTCACCAAAAACCTTTGTTGGTTTTGCGGGCTCACCAACGAACCTTTACCCTTTGGTTTTCCGGGTTCACCAAAAATCTTTGTTGATTTTACGGGCTCACCAACGAACCTTTACACTTTGGTTTTTCGGGTTCACCAAAAACCTTTGTTGGTTTTACGGGTTCACCAATGAACCTTTACAAATAGTTTGACAAACAAAAAGAAAGATTCAAACTCCTAAATGAGCAAATGTAACAATATTAACTACAAAGAAGAGTTAGAAAATATTTATCGCTTTGAAGTGGCTTCTCTCTTCTTTGTCAAGGATGCTTCACTCTTCAAGGGAGGATGGAGCTCTTGATGACTCTTTGAATCTGCTCAACCTCTTTCTTTGATTCTTGAATGAAGCTCTTGAATGAAAAAGATTAGGGCACTTTTGTTTTCTTGTGTACTCTTTGATATTCCTTGCAAAAGTTATTCTATCTGATGAATAGTGCCCCTTTAAATAGCTTCCCACATCCTTTGGTCAAGCCCCAATGGTTAGATTTGAAAAACTAGCCGTTACTGACCTTGGGAAGGACAAAAAGTACATCTGCAGAACTAGCCGTTATGCTTCAGCCCGTGTTTGGGTCGGCTCAACCTGTCCTTGGGTCGACCCAACTTTCACTTGGGTCGACTCAAACATTCCTTGGGTCGACCCTCTTAGAAAACACAGAAACTTGAAATTCAGCCTTCCTTCCCTTGGGTCGACCCAACCTTTCTTTGGGTCGACTCAAACCTTGGGTCAGCTCAAACTTTTCTTGGGTCGACTCAAACCTTGGGTCAGCTCAAATTTTTCTTGGGTCGACCCAACTTTCAGAAAATTCAGAATCTTGAATTTCAGCCTTTCTTCACTTGGGTCGACTCAACCTTTCTTTGGGTCAACTCAAGGTTTACTTGGGTTGACTCAACTTCTTCTTGGGTCGACCCTCTCAGTAAATCCAGAGAACCATTTTTTGAGTTGTTTGAGGATCTTGATGTTTGGGTCGACTCATGCTTTCCTTGGGTCGACCCAACTCACTGTTCATCTGTGCCATTTTTGCAGAAGTGTGCCAAATGATTTCTTGATGTGCCGGGGTCGACCCAATCATCCTTTGGGTCGACTCAATCTACACTTTGCTGCATCTCAAGGTTAGATTCATTCAAATAAACAATGAAATGTATCTATATCAATTTATACAAATATACTGAGAGTAACAGACTTATAAATGAAGTATCGTTTTAACTTATAACATACTCTTGTTAAATGCTTGTTAATCATCAAAATAACACTATCATCCTCAGTTATTCCAGGTGATAAGGGCCCGGGTAATGATATTGATGTTTTTTTGTAGCCTTTAATAGAGGAATTGAAACAGTTATGGGGGGGTATTGATGCACTTGATGCTTTTACTGGTCAAACATTCAAATTGCGTGCAGCTCTTATATGGACTATTAATGATTTTTCTGCATATGCTAATTTATCCGGTTGGAGCACTAAGGGGCGTATTGCATGTCCTTCTTGTGGAGATTCAACCCATTCATATTGGTTAAAAAATGGACGAAAGTTCTGTTATATGGGCCATCGTCGATGGTTAGAACCAAACCATCCATTTCGATTTCAGAATGATCTGTTTGATAGTACCACAGAGTTGCGTTCTGCCCCTATTCCACCAACTGGTACCGAAGTTCTTAGACAAATGCATGGCACAAATTACATACCTGGTAAGGTCTCCAAATGTTTAAAGAAGAGGGGAAGGGAGGATGTTGGTAGCTCATTAAATGAAGGGTTAATATCAGAGATTTTAGAGGATGCTAACTTTTTTGAGAATGATGACAATGCATATGGACAGGAAAATGATGATGACACATTGGTTGCTTCTACACATAAACAGTTATGGAAAAAAAGGAGTATTTTTTTTGATTTACCTTATTGGGAGTATAATCTTCTTCGACATAATCTTGATGTCATGCACATAGAAAAGAATGTTTGTGATAACTTGATTGGAATATTGTTAAATCTTGATGGAAAGACTAAAGACAACTTGAAAGCGCGTCTTAATTTGAAAGATATGGGCATACGACAAGAGCTTCATCCGACAGAGCTTGCCAATAATAAATTTTATATACCTCCTGCATGTTATACAATGTCTACTCAAGAGAAAGATCTTTTTCTAACAGTTCTGAAAAATTTGAAGGTTTCTGATGGGTACTCATCGAATATTTCACGATGCGTAAATCTCAAAGAGCGAAAACTTTCAAATCTTAAAAGTCACGATTGTCACATTTTGATGCAAGATATCTTTCCATTGGCTTTAAGATCGTCAACACCGAAACAAGTTTTTGCAATTGTTTCTCAATTGTCATCATTCTTTAAGGCATTATGTTCCAAAGTTCTTGATCCTAAGGAGCTTGATCAATTGGAGTCTAATGTTGCACTTACACTATGCCATATGGAAAAGATCTTTCCTCCTGGATTTTTTACTATTATGGTTCATCTACTCATTCACCTAGCGGCGGAAGCTAAACTTGGTGGACCGGTTCACTACCGATGGATGTATCCTATTGAGAGGTGATTTTTCTAAACTCTAATGTCCATATTTAATAATCAGTTTGATTTTGATATTTATTTTAAAAATTTATTGTTGAAGGTTTCTTATGCGCTTAAAAGATTATGTACGCAATCGAGCCTATCCCGAGGGCTCGATTGCTGAAGGATATATTGCTGAGGAGTGTTTGACATTTTGTTCGAGATATCTTGAAGGTGTTGAAACGGTTTTCAATCGACCTCAAAGGAATTGTGATATCATAGAGAATGCAGATGTTTACAAGTTCTCATCTGGCGGAAGAGTTTTGGGAAAAGTTGAAAGTGTTGTTCTTGACCAGAAATCGTTGGCACAGGCACATCGCTATGTCTTACTTCATAGTGATATAATATCCGAGTCTCGCAGGTTAGTACGGTTAATTGAAATCTAAATTTACTGTCATGTCAGGAGAATGTAATATTGGTATTTAATTAAAGATAACCTTGATCGTGCAGAGAATTTTTAATAGCTCAACGAAGTCTCAACCATAATATTCGTCCTACACCAAGGATTGAGCAACGATGGTTGGTTGAGTTATTTCCAGAATGGCTTTTCAAACAGGTTAGATGTCTAATATATTAAGCTTTTTTTTAAATTTTATAGAGAGAAATTAATCATTATTTCTATAATTCTTTTTAGGTACCAATGATGATGGAGAGGAATTGTTCTGAGGAGTTAATAGTCATTGCTCGAGGTCCGAATAATATTGTCAACAGATATGGTGGGTTCATTAAAAATGGTTTTAAATTTCATCCTAAAGAGCGTGAGAAATTTAGAAAAACCCAAAATAGTGGGGTTATGGTTGAGGCGGATGGAAAAAATTATTATGGTGCTCTAACAGATATTTATGAGCTGGATTATTATGGAAATTTTAAGGTAGTATTATTTCGATGTGATTGGGTGGATATAAACTCACCTAGAGGTTTGAGGCAAGACATAAATGGATTCACACTTGTAAATTTTTCAAGGTTGATACATACAGGTGTGCTATTGAAAGATGATCCATTTGTTTTTTCATCTCAAGCTCGACAAGTATTTTTTGTGCAAGACTCAAAAGATAAAAATTGGTCTCTTGTTATTAAGACGAAACCTAGGGACTTGTATGATATGGAAAAAAGGTTGCAAGAGGAGGACGATGATACTTATACTCAGTGTATGCCTTATAATATTGTGCCAACTGATGAAGTAAATGCGCCAAGGAGTTTGATTAGGATGGATGTTGAATGAGAATGTAGTTTCATAATGGTAAGTACAATTTATCATTTAACCAAGTATTATATTCTCTTTTATTAGCCCTTTATTTAGTATAAATTTATTATTTAACCAAATATTGATTCTTTTTTGTGCATTCCAGGTAACAATATGCCCCGAGGGAGACGATTTAGAGATGTGGAGTTCCAGCATTCTCAGGTGGGATCTACTTCTGAGCAGTCCCTGCAGTCCCAGCAGCCATGTGAGCACCAGCAGCACGAGTCAGGATCTCAGCACGAGCCTCCTGCTGATTGTCCGGAGGATGAGCTCCGGATCTAAGGTAATTCGATTTAAAGTTCATATTTTATGTTCATATTTGTCTTCAACTTTTTAAAACTTTTTAATTTTAATAGATGGACAAGGGATGGTGAGGACGAGACGGGGACCCACTCAAGCAAAGGATGTGTGGAAGCTTCCTCCGGGTGAGAAGATCATCATCCGATGCAACGAATTGGGGCAGCCCATCAATAGAGCTGGAAGTCTACTATCAAGCATTTTAGGATCGGTTGCACGCAAGGGTCAGCTGTGTCCACTCAACTATACGAAGTGGAATGACATGCTTCCTTCGTATAAGGTTGAGCTTCTTAGACTTATACAGGTAATGAATTGAATTTATTCTTTTTAATTCGACACCTCCTGTATATTAATTTGCTTAGTATCATAATTTTATTTTAGATGTTTAATATTATTATAACATTCTGAATCTTGTTGTAGGATAAGTTTGTACTCTCTCCAGAGAGCCATGATTGGGTGCTAAAGTCCCTCAATCGCAAATGAAAAGAATATAAAGCAAAATTGAAGACGGACTTCAAGCGCGAGGGTATGACAGAGGAGGAGGTTGCTCGTGTGACTCCTCCTGATGTATACCCTCAGCAGTGGAGGGAGCTTGTTCACTACTGGTTTTCTGAAAGAGGACAGGTCACGTATATTGTTTCAATATTTTATATTATATTTATTATTAATATAGATTGCGAATATATACATTGAATCATATTATACTGTGTGCTTTTATTTTGGCAGACATATTCTAATATTGGTAGAGCTGCACGAGCATCTCAAACAGTTCCTCATACTTCAGGCTCGAAGAGTTATGCGAGACGTAGAAATGAATTCGTAAGTTTGTTTGAAACTATTTGAAACTCTACTAACATATAGCACGTATCATGATATATAGTTTGGCAATATACTTTCCGTATGTGTAGATAGTAGAGCATGGAAGGGAGCCTGGTGAGGTAGAGTTTTATAAGATGACCCACACTCACCGAGATGGCAGCTTTGTCCGGGACGAGTCGAGAGATATAGTTGTATGTATTCATTTTTTATTTGATCATAATTATTTTATTAATTTTACTTCCTTTAAATTATTAATGTGACTGTTTATTTTTTTGAGAGAGATATAGGAAAGAGCTACAAATCTCATTTCAGAGCGCGTCGGGGAGTCATCATCATCCGACGGGGCCAGTCGCGTCGAGGCTCAGGTCTATGTAGAATTGATGGGCCCAGAATGTTATGGACGCGTGAGGGGTTACGGTATCGGAGTTACCCCCACTCAGCTGTCTGCAGTGAGCCGATATACCCAAGATGCCAGACAAGGTACTAGCACTGTAGAGGTTTGTAGTTTGAAGACAGAGATGGCACAGTTAAAGCAGTCATATGAGACAAGGATAGAGGAGATGAGGCAGAGTCATATGACTGATATGGCGGAGTTGAAGCAGAGCCAAGAGTTGAAGATACAATCTTTGCAAGATCAGCTTGACCATATTTCATCTTTTTTGCAGAGATTTGCTCCTCCGGTACATAAATAAATATATTTGAATATTTTATATAATTATAATGTATTCTTGTATGAGCGTGATGACTTTCGTATTTTTAGTTTCTAAAGTATTTTTTTCTTGTAGGTTGCTGATACTTCATCTACTCGTAGAGATGATGATGCCGTCGACTCTTGATACATCGTAGATTGTGTACTTACGATTTTGAGATGAATGTTTTTAGATTGTTTTAAATTTTTTTTTTTTTGATACTTACCTCAATTTCCAAAATACGATTATGCCAGAACTTTGATAAGTATAGATCTTGGAAAGGACTTTAAGTAGTATGTTCTATGTTGACTTGACAGGAACATGGTTTCCAAAATCTTATGTATAACAATTAGTTTGTAGAGTTTGATCGGTTTAAGATAGATAATGCAGATTCGGTCAACCTCAGCCAAAGGAAGAAACACTATCTAGACACTCCACTCCATTTTAGGTCCTAACGGGCTCCAGGGCCAATAGACCGGTCCCATTACTGGTATAATGGTATAACCCTTGCACTATTGACAAGTCTTCTCGCTCTTTTCTCTGCAAATTAGTGACTGACATGGATCATTTGCTGCTACTTGGTACAGGTCCAGCATCCCAGTAATGCTGAGTTAATCCATAGTGGATTTGCAGGGTGAGAATTTTTAACACGTATTACTATTGCTTGATCAATTGAAGTATTGAATTGGCATCATCCAGCTAAAAAACATGCATTTGTTAGCTATAGAAATTTAAGTTGTATGCCATATTTTAGGTGGTTAATTTTGTTTAATTTGCTTTATGATCACTTTGCAAACTGGCATTTTCTGATTGCAATACAACTTTCTTATATGGTTTACATGGTACTGTTGTGGTAAATGAAGGTGATTCATGTAATGATCGAGGTTAGTGTATGTGCCAGTATGTATTCAATCTTTGATTTGTAAACCTACTTCACTGATTGACTTCAGTTTTCTAGATGGCCTTTGAATCTGTATTATAAATTTTCTGCTTGAGTTTGAGAATGAGGGCACGGACAAGATGCTCTTCAATTTGATTTCACATGAGCTCTCACTGCTGCTCCATTGATTTGATAAATGTCATTTTATCATTATTTTTATATTTATAATTATGTCACTAAAGACCCATAGCTTTTTATGTTGGATGTTCTTCCAGTCATCTCAGCAAGAGGCTATTAAACAGAAAGAAGAGTTAATGAAGGAAGTAGGTTGCCTTAGAAGTGAATTGCATCAAGTAAGAGATGAACGCGATCATACATTAGCCCAGGTGCAAAATTTAAGTGTTGAAATTGCAAATTATGAAGAAATGACTGGAAAGTCCTCAAAGGCTTTGGATAGCTTAACAACAAAATCTACTGCCCTTGATGTTTGTTGTATCTTCTCGTTTATTTTGAAAGTTGTGTATTTGCTATTATGACTATTTATTTTTTAAATTATATATTTGCAGGAAACGTGCTCTTCCCAAAGAGAGCAGATACAGGTATTGCAGCATCAGCTTGCTGCAGCAAATGAAAAGTTGAAGGTTAGTGGTGTGCTGTCGTAGGCAACCAAAAATAAAACCTATACTTCTAAAAATATATATGTAGTAGTGCGAGTAAGGATCGTTCCCACGGAGAGTATCTAGCCTAGTTTTATGCAACTTGAACAAGGACGGAGGGGGGTTTTGAGTATAATGAAAATAATAAAACAACTAAAGAAGAATTCAGATTTAAGTATTGAAATCAATCAAAAGAACAAATCTTGGTCTAAGTCAACATCCACCATCGGAATTTTACAACTGATCATTGATGCAAAGATATCAATTTGCACTTTGAATGTCCACCGATAGAAATATTTTTCTATCTCTTCTTAGTTGTAGTTAATTAAAAACAAGCGATCTAATTAACCCTAACTACTAAACAACCCAAGACAAGCGCTAAAGGTTTAATCTAGTAGCAGCCTTAAGAATTAGAGAGATCGATGAAACTAAACAACACAAACACAAGCGGTTGCATTTGATTTAGCCGAGTATTCTTCCTAAGATCTGAAAATTTCTAATGCAGCAAATTATTAGATCTTAGTTGCTTCACAGATTAGAGGAATCAAACAATTACGGATTTGATATCTAACCTAGCAGTAGATTGCAACGAATAATAAACTAGTAGGCCTCCTAGTCATTAAACGAAAATAATCATGAAAATATGCACAGAAGGACATTCGACATCAAAGCATGAATTGAACAATGAAAACAAATTCAGATCTCACAGTTTTATTGATTCCGAGGCTTCTGTTTTCTTAGACCAATAAAAGCTTTAGCCACGCAGAGCCATGGATGCAAACTTCCAAGGAGAAAAGAGAAAGAGGAGTCCTCCAAGAGAAAAGAGAAAGAGCCCCCTTTTCAGCCCCCTTTCTTTCACCTTAGGGGGCCCTTTCTTTCACCTTTATCCCTTCCAAAAAAATCTCCTAACAAATATTCAAATCTGACTAATTACGAAAAATAAAATAAAGTCCTAATATAACTAGGAAAGTGGTGTTTCCAGCTAGGATTTTCGTGCATCAAATCTGGAAACTTCTGAAAATTGACCGAGTCAAATCCACGTATTGCAGGCTAAGGACGTGCAGCAACTTCGAGACCGATTTTGACCTTGATAAAGTCAGTATCTATCAAAACTCAAAACATAAAAGTTGTAGAGCGTTTTCTTGGCATTCCACAGCATCTTGAATCATCTCAATCAGAGCTCGGATGAGAAAGTTATGCTTAAATTATGAAGCAATGTCGAAACTGTCCAAAATCATCCAATTAGCTTCGTTTTGTACTTAACGCTTCCATTTGCATCCTAAATCAAAATATAAGAATAATGAGTACATTTAGGCACAAAATAAGTATAAAAGACTAAATATTAAGAAAGAAAAATATGACATTTTGCATTCTCATCAGTTAGTGACAGCTGAGTTTCGAGAATTGTAATATCTGACTTTGTAGCAATATTTGATATTCTTGTTCCATGCCTTAGGGAAAGGAACTTGTTTTGGCAGCAGTAAAGCAAGAAACATCTTTTCAATGTTATTTAGCTATTTCAGTCAGTTTTAACAACTCTGTTTATTTTTCTAGATGGCTGATTTGACTGCCATCGAGACAATGACAGAATATGAAGGACAGAAGAAGACTGTAAAAGATTTGCAAGATCGTCTTGCAGATGCAGAGCCTCAAATCTTGGAAGCAGAGAAATTGCGCAAAAAGCTGCACAACACCATACTGGTACTTATGTTACTTATTGTGGCTGATTATTTTTGCCAATAATTTTGGTGCTAAATCTTCTTCGTTCTGTAGGAACTGAAAGGAAATATCCGAGTGTTTTGTAGAGTACGCCCTGTTTTACCTGGCAGTGATTGTGGTGGCACAGAGGGGTCAGTTGTTTCTTATCCTACATCACTTGAATCTCTTGGTACGCCCTGTTTTGTAGAGTACGCCCTGTTTCTTATCCTACATCCTACAGAGGGGTCAGTTGTTTTTTGGTATTAGTCTGGACTTTCATATTCTCTAATGTTCTTGCGGTGACTTAACCTAGGTTTTCCACTCTGATCATTTTGTTGCCTGGCCAGTTCTACCGATTCTCTTATCCTTTTGACCCCTAATGGTGGCTCTGATGCCATTCTTGTATTACATCTCTAATTTGCAGCATCTACTTCATGCCATTTTATTATTTGTTTAACAAGTGCCACCTTTATTTGATTTTTTCTGGTGATGGCATGCTGAATTTAAGAAAATGAATTGTCTGTTGTTGCAGGTATGCATATTTGCTTATGGGCAAACAGGTTCTGGTAAAACTTATACAATGATGGGCACGCCAGAACCGCCTGAGCAGAAAGGGCTTATACCCCGATCTCTGGAGCAAATATTCAGAGGATGAAAATATTCAGCCAATCTCTACAAAGTCAGGGATGGAAATACAAAATGCAGGTCGAGTTTTTTGGGACATTCTTGAGACCCAACCCTTTTGCCTTTCAACTCTGGCATGGGTGT
This sequence comes from Phoenix dactylifera, assembly GCF_051530095.1. Lineage (NCBI taxonomy): Eukaryota > Viridiplantae > Streptophyta > Magnoliopsida > Arecales > Arecaceae > Phoenix > Phoenix dactylifera. The sequence goes on along the minus strand of NC_143192.1, from coordinate 31,179,641 downwards.
CAGAGGACTGTTGAAAAAAGACTTTCAACAAATATTATAAAGATGACATTGGTATGAGAGTTGACCAAATCAAGGCTACGGTTTCGTTTAATAAGCTGAATGTATCTTGCATCATTTTTTTGAAATGCTTATACCTTCTGCTTGTTATTTTAACCAAGCCAGTTATGACTTCTGCTCCGTAGAGCTAAGAGTGAATTTTTATGTTGAGCAAATTTGTGAATTTAATGCATAGAATCTTGCATGTGAAATAACTGCCATTCCAAGAGTAACATCATTAAGTTGTAGGAACTTTTTATGGAAGTTATACTCCAGCCCCTTCCATTGTTAGCCATGTGAACACTTTTTTTTTGTTGGGTTTGTTTTACATTGAAACTACAATATGACAATTGAAACATATGTATTACTCTGCATGTATTACTCTGCCATTCCAAGAACATCATTAAGTTGTAGGAACTTTTTATGGAAGTTATACTCCAGCCCCTTCCATTGTTAGCCATGTGAACACTACAAGAAAATTCATCTTTCCCGACGCTTTTTATAATCTTTACCGACGCTTATAAGCGTCGGCTAAAGTTCCCGCCACGCAAATAGAAGCGTCGCAAAAGCGTTGGCGATATCGGAGTGGCAAAAGTTTTTGCCGACGCTAAAAGAAAGCGTCGGCAAAAACAGGAATTTCCCGACGCTCATAAAAGCGTCGGCAAAAACAGAATCGCCGACGCTTTTAAGCGTCGGCAAATGTATTTTTAACGCGTCGACGTCGGCGTAGGCTTCAAGTTTACCGACGCTTTAAAGCGTCGGCGTAGGGCGTCCCACAATTTTTATTTACCGACGCTTTAAAGCGTCGGGATTGCTATTTTTTTTAAAAAAATAAAAATATGAATGTAAATTATAAAAAATTAAGGGTTCATATCATAGAACCCTTAACCATTACTAACATTAAAAAAAAATCTGAACGAAGTAGGATTTGTATGAGAAGGGGTTAGGTACAATTGAGTTGGGGTTCATGTTTCTGAACACTGATCACATCCAAACAGGTTGAATATGAAAGTATGGTGCACACAGAATTACACCACAACCCAAAACAATGCAGGAGAAAATTGACAGGATGCAGGACCCTGTGGTGATTGAGTTCAGAATAATAAGAATGACAGATTGTCAGCTGCATATGGTTTCTGATGCAACCTGTTCAAATTTGACAACGACTCCATGCTGCTAACCAGGCTGAATTTGTGAAAAATGGGCACTTCTTGGCACCAGTATGCAAGATGTGACCATTTTATTTAGAATTATATATGTGGAAGCCGGATGTGAGCCTAAAATGAAAATAAGTTATCCACATTCCAGACCATTTCGAGGACAAACATCGCTTATACACCTAGGTAAGCATCATTAAGCTGCTAACCCAGTCCACCTCACTACCATTTGCATTATATAAGAAACATAAAGTTACTATATCATGATTATATTACAGCTCTGTAGTATAATTTTGAGCATTGCACCTTAGTAATGTAGTCAAGTGAAAGCATAGGCCCATCATCCTCCACTAGCTGACCACATCTCAAGCACAAGCCTTTATAAAATCCAGGATGTGGAGGGCATGAATCCTCATCTGCCAGTTTCTTAGATGTACCTGTAGTAGAATATTCAGTTTGCTTGCGTAAGCTTTAGTTGACTATAAAGTGTAAGTCTTGCTCATCACTATGTAAAAACTTTAACAATTACTAAGATGTAGAAGCATAGATGACCCAAAGTTTAATTACAGCAGCAAAATAATAGTTGAAGGTTGCTAAAGCACTAAAAGTAGAATTTATAGTAAAAAACTAAAATGTAAAAGATCATATAAAAGTAATCAATTTTGAGGCGGTAAAATAAAGCACAATGCCAAAGTGCCTTTCTGATGCTGTACGCTGACAAGTTGTTACTAAATTAAGAAATTTATCTATTCTTGGCATGCTCAAATGCTATACCATAAGAATCAAAAAAAGGACGTAACCAAGATAGTGTCGAAGTTCTTTTGACAAAAATTGCTTTCTTGAAGATGAAGTATCCTTAGAAATAGCCAGCACCATGATAGTGATATTATAGAACTCGAAAACTTGTTTCCCTTCTGACTCAAATATTTTTCAAATCTTTTTATGATTCCTACGTTACATACAATGACTGTTTTGAGCGGCTCGTTTTCAAATCACATATAGCTTTGACCTGTTCTGATTTCTTAATCAGGTGACTAAGTCTGGAAGCCTGTGGTGAAGTGTCTTTGACCACCATTATATCTGAACTCTGAAACCCAATAACTGATAAAGTCACGGAACAGTTACTAAACAAATGTTGAAAGATAAGTTCGTTTACTGCAAAATTTTTAACTTTCACTTTTTTGGTTGGACAATTTAGTGTTCTACAATGAACTTAGTTATGCACTTTCAGACAATAGATGTTTTTGTACTTCCCAAGATTCTGCACTTAAGAGTGGCACACAAAGTAGAATGGATTATAGGACATTGTCAAAACACAAAATATTAGTTAGTAATTGTTTGACCATCCTCTGCCAAATTCTTGAGCAAACCTTCAGTCTTCATAAAGCTAAGGATTATAGCCTCCGCAAAGTCTAACAATGTGAAAGAGATTGGTTCTTATCGGGCTCCTAAATATTTAAATATTATGATTAAATTTGAAGGAGCTTGAAGTAATCATGGTTTTGAGGAAGCTCATTCACAAACAGGAAAGTGGGATAATTTTTGTTCTACAAACAAGTTGGATCTGCATTTCTTCCAACACGACAGGATCCATATGCTGCATACAATATGATAAAAAATCAAAAGAAACAATTTATCTGGTTATTCTAATAAGGTGTTACACAAAAATTGATCCATCATGTCAACTATTTCAACTACATCTACTGGTCTTTTGGATTTGGGCACCATGCGTGGACCTATAGAACCATAAATAAGTTTCCTCCAACTATTTGGGATGGCTTTACATGCTATTACTTTCCTGTCATCTACTTCCTTATTACAAAAGTACTTCCAATTTTTCAGTAAAGGCAGTATTCTTCTTTGAGAGTTTGACATGTCACGAAGTTATAAACCCACATTCTCAATTTCTTGCAAATCTCCGCATCAATTACAAATATGAATAGTAAACACCTTCGGCTACAGGTCATTTCGCTATGGCCTTATTATGGTCGGCCAAGTAAGGAAAGATAAGTATAGGACGAGCAGGAAAAGTAGACAGGGAATTGAAAAGCACGACTTCCAAGAGGCTTAAGCAGTATATGCAAAATGAAAATTATTAATTGCAAAGATCCCATTCCTATCTTTATAATTAGCATTCTCAACATTATATGTAGCTGAAATAGCTGCAACATGTACTTTATATTTCTATTCTAATCAATAAGTTGATTCTCCTTCCATGATTAAACTCAATTCTTGACTAAAATTATTGTATCTTTGATCATAACAAGCAATCTATAATATAAAAACATCCTAGCATAGGCTAACAAATTTTGCTCTGGTATTTCTCCATTTCTTCAAATGTGTATTTTTTGACATTTGGACTGAAATTCGAATGATTCGAATGATTTTTTTTTTGTTGAGTTTGTTTTACGTTGAAACTACAATATGACAATTGAAACATATGTATTATACATAAAATTTCATTTGGACTGAAATTGAATGGTTGCCAGGAAAGTGCTTGACTCAGAAGCTTCTGAAAAAGAAGCCAAAGAAGGGCTCAAAGAATTTTGTATACAGGTTTAACATTTGTTTCTACGAATTTGTTAAAAAAAAAAATGCTATTGCCGACGCTTAAAAGCGTCGGCAATAACTCTCCCGGCACAGGTATACCAAAGCACAAAAACATCGGTAATACAAGAACTACCGACGCTTAAAAGCGTCGGTAATAGACCGACGCATAAAAGCGTCGGAAAAATTGCCTTTGCCGACGCGTTTAAAAGCGTCGGGTTATCTGCCGACGCTGACGAAACGCGTCGGAACGAAAATCCTCCACGCCCACCTGCCCGACGATTTCGTCACGCTTTTGGACGCGTGGGGAGGAAAATTTCCGACGCGTATAAGCGTCGGTAAAAGCTCTGCAAAGCGCCGGGAAAAATTACTTCTTTTGTAGTGACCATTCGACGATTATGGCCATGGAACCCATGCCGCCGGCACGGCTGCTGGCATGTTCGTCGGAAATGCCAATGCACTTGGCCAGGCCACGGGCACCGCTGCCGGAATGGCTCCCTACGCTCACCTGGCCGTCTACAAGGTGTGCACCGAGCTTGGATGCTTCACCTCTGATATGCTCGCTGGTCTGGACAACGCCATCAAGGATGGCGTCGATGTGCTCTCGCTCTCCCTCGGCGGATACTCGCTCCCTTTCTTCGACGACGGCATCGCCATTGGCGCGTTCAGAGCGGTCGAGAAGGGCATCTTTGTAAGCTGCGCGGCGGGCAACGAAGGCCCGTTCAATGCCACGGTATCGAACGAGGCTCCATGGATGCTGACGGTCGGCGCGAGCACCATTGACAGGGAAATTCGTGCGACTGTCAAGCTTGGCAATGGCGTCGAGCTCATCGGACAGTCCGCCTACCAACCAAGCGACTTCCTCCCCGCCGATCTGCCTCTGGTGTATCCCGGCCTCCATGGAGGTTCCCGCGCGGCAGTCTGCAAGAGTGGCTCCCTCAAAGACATCGACGTCAAAGGAAAGGTGGTGGTGTGCGACGCCGACGCCGACGTCGGCCGGGTGAATCAGGGCCGGACCGTCAAGAGCGCCGGCGGGGCCGCCATGATACTAGCTAACAAAGAAGCCAGTGGATTCACCACCATGTCTGATACCCACGTACTTCCAGCAGCTCATGTAAGCTACTCCGAAGGACTCAAGATGAAATCATACATCAGTTCAGCTTCGGCTCCGACTGCCTCGATCGCCTTCCATGGTACGTTAATCGGAACGTTTCCGGCTCCGGCGGTCGCTTCCCTCTCAGCCAGAGGACCCAGCCGGGCCGACCCCAACATCCTGAAGCCGGACATCGTCGGTCCGGGGGTGAACATTTTGGCCGCATGGCCTTTCCTGGTCGGGCCATCCGGCAACGGGGCTGCCGCGTTTAACATAATCTCCGGCACCTCCATGGCCACACCACACCTCAGTGGAATAGCAGCGCTGCTAAAGAGCACCCACCCGGGGTGGTCGCCGGCCGCCATCAAGTTGGCGATCATGACAACTGCCGACTTGACTGCAAATGACAGCGAGCCGATCCGCGACCAGAACATGGATGTCGCCGACTTCTACGCTGTAGGATCCGGCCATGTCAATCCTTCAAGAGCCGCCAATCCCGGCCTCATCTACGACATCGATGCCGGCGATTATATCGCGTATCTCTGCGGGCTGCGGTACACCGATGAACAAGTGAGCGCCGTCGTCAGCCGCGCGATCAAATGCTCCAGCATCGAGAGCGTTTCCGGTGCCGAGCTGAACTACCCTTCGTTCACGGTGTTCCTGAATGCGGAAAACAACTATAAGCTGACGGTCACACGGACGGTGACCAATGTTGGTGCGCCCAGGTCCACATACGGGGTCCGGGTTAAGTCTCCAACGGGGGTTTCGGTGGCCGTGGAACCCAAAAGGCTCTCCTTCTCAAAGGCTAATGAGACAGCACGGTACTCGGTTACCTTTTCCAGCAGCAGCGGAAGCAGAAGCAGCATTAGCGATGGAGCTGAAAAAGGGTTATTGACATGGGTTTCATCTGATAAAATTACAAGAGTTGACAGTCCAATCATGGTGTCCATCGTGTGAAAGGCTAAAAGATTAATGCTTGGGGGTTGGTAACTTTCTATAATTCTATCTAGGGGTTTGGTAACAACGGTTTATTTATTATTGCGCCTGCTGGCAGAGTTGGAAAGTAAAGGATTAATGCTATTGATCCAAAAAATGAGTTGTGATTTCTTTGGTCCTGTGCCGTGAAATCGTTTATTATCTGCTCCGTGAAATCGTTTCTTGACGTGAAAGTCATAACTGTACGCTGTACTGCCCATCATGTGATTTTCGCAGAAAAAAATTTGATTCTTTATTACGAGCATTTCTCATGATATTCTACTGTTCTTCGCAAAGAAGAATATCTTTGAAAAATAATTCTTTTGCTGTTTTTTCACATACTTCTCCTTAACGTTCCATCCGTCTCTTAAGTCCAGCCATCACTGCCATCAAACTACTATAATACATACTCTGTTGAGCGAGGAAAATATGTATCATATTAAATTTTTGATTAATTAATAAAGTTCTAACTGCCAGTATGAGATGTTGGGAAGCGGATATGGACCTCTAGGTTTGTAGATAGGGGTTAGCGCACCCTGTTCCACATTCTAACCTTCTTTTTCAAGAAAAAAATGTATAATTGAAAAAAAGTTCTTATAAACATTTGTGTGGGTGAACGCTTAAAAATTTTATCATTTTTCTTTGCCCAAAAAATCTACTATCACTATAAATTTCGCGGCCTTCCCGACCTTTTTCATTCTATTTTTGCTTTTATGATTTCCATGGTTAAACAAGAACAAGTGCACAAGCTGCATGAGAAGACATTACTTATGCAAGACTTACCTTGAGTGCAGAGTGTATTCAGCTTGAAGAGGATTTTGCTACAGTTATTAGATGGATCCAGGATCAAGATAGGAATGGATCCATTGCTGCATGATATTTTTAGGGCGATGAGGGATTCACTACATGAAAAAGAGGATTTTTCGACAATGACCCGCTGATGCTATAAAAGGCATCACTAATTTAGTCACCGCACAAAATTTTACCGACGCGGGTGAGTAGCATCGGTATATTACGACACTTAAAAGCATCGATAGTGGGAAAAGAGCTACGACAATGGTTATAAGCGTTGTTGGAAGCCTAAGATAATACGACGCTTTCTAAAAACATCGGTGAAAGTGTAGAGTAAGTTCCGACAACGCTTTAGAGTCTAAGCTAAGACGATGCCTTCTAAAGCATCGTCGGAAGCCTTGGGCCATAAGACGACGCTTTCTAAAGCATCGTCGAAGGCCTCATCTTGGCCTCCCCCGATCCTTACAAATTCCTAACCCTTTTACAAATCCCTAGCCCCTTCCAAACCCCTAGCCCCTTCCAAACCCCTTCCACCCCCCCCCCCCCCCCCCCCCTAACCCCTTCCACACCCCCCCCCCCCCCCCTCCTCTCCCAACCCAGCTGCCATCATCCCTACTCCGTCCATCAACAGGTGTGGCCGGTGGACTACGAGGCGGAGGAGACGACGGAGAGGGGGGATCTGATGGCGGCGGCAGAGTGCTTGGTGGATCCGATGGTGGACGAATAGTAGAATGGATGATGGGGAGCAACAATGAGACGGGAGAAAAACCTATCGGTCGAGATCTCACAATATTTCTTTACCAGAAGTGGGTCTCTTCTTTGTTCGAAAAAAGAGACGCATTTTGAGAAGACGAAGGCGCCGACGAGAAATCAGACGCTTTCGACGAAAATTTGGGCACCTTCCTTTCTGGAGCTCGCTCTCTCCAGCGTCTCTTCGCTCTTCGTCGGCCCCTTCCAACTCTTCTCCCTCATTTTAAAAGCTCGTGCTTTTTAGGGCCGTTCTTTTTTCCTCTACCTTGCTTAATGATGTTTAGCATCTACTTAATGATTCGGGATTTGCCACTTTCAAACAATCAAGCACACCCTGGATTCCATAATGAGGTCGGTATCGAGTTCCTTGGGACAATACCAGGGAAGCCATACACACTTCAGACTAATGTGTAATCTATAAGTTAGAGATGGGCATGCTTGTCTCGACTCGGCTAGCCATGCTATATGCATGTGTGGGCATCGGCGTGCGCGCTTGGCTGCATGTCCTGATCGATTTGAATTTAAATTTAAAATTAAAATTTAATTTTAATACACAATGTAAGCGTTACAGATCAAGTATATATGATTTCATATTTGATTTTGGAAGGCTTCGGTTGCCTGGGCCATGCCTACAGAAAGGCTTTATGTGTCTTAGGTCTCAAGTACAACATTAGTCTCAGGTCTCCAGTGCAACATATCATATCTATCAAGTTTTATTCTTAGAATAGTAGAGTTTCTCTGACTTTCCTGATTGTGATTGCCATTCTCGAGATTGGGCTACGTCCAAGCCCATTGAAGCTGCTAAGCAACGGCAGAGGATGTCTTAGAAAATTCCCTGCGAACATCCATGAGGATTTAATTTTGGGCCATCCCTGCTTCAGTTAATCTAGTCCAATATCTGATAAGTTGCATCACTTCCTAAGGAAAGATAATTCGACTGGAGATGTGACATGAAGATAGCGACTGATATTGTTCTTGAGTTAATCAAGTCCATTATCTTGTTCTTCTGCTTTTCGATGACGAAAGAAAACTAGAAATAGTCTTGCATGGGATTGGCAAAAAAGTAGCACATAATTCCCCACTGCAATCATGCTAACATGTACTCGATGAACTAGACCTATATGCCAAAGGCCAACGTATTCAGATTTTTTGACATTTTCTCACGCGTTACATGCACGAAAGAGCATGACTTGAACATATGACATGACAGAGATTGAACATTGAAGCTTTATGATCTAAGACATCTATCACCCATATATGTTATGTCCTACTATGACAGGAAACATTAAACAGATGAAGTACCACTACAACAATAAAAGGTTCTGGTGACTCTATATTGCCGACGCTACATAAAAGCATCGGCATTTTTTTTTTTTTCGACAGTAACCGCCGACGCTTTTTAAAAAAAACATTACCGACATTAACATGTAAAAATCATTATACAATGATTTCATGAATTCACTTTTCCTGTTGATTTTTGTATAGAGAATACCTAATCTAGAAAAAAACAACTTAAATCTTCTTCATCGCCATTACAAAGAAATATGAACTTTTGCAATGCATTAACGTCAGACATGATCCACCAACGAGGGATTAACGACATGATTGAAGAACAGCAACGTGTAAGAAAATGTATGGGAAGAGAGAAAGGAAAAACAGAGAGCACAAACCATGAAAAAATTCACAGAATTCTCATTGAATGAATCTGTTTACAAAGGCAAACTTTATATACAGTTGCAAAGAATCGTAACAAACTAACAACCTAAAAATAGCTTAGCCTCCAGCTAATATGTACAGCAAGGTAAAAATAATTACAACTCAGCAAAAAATAATTAAAAAAAACAATGTGGCTAACTATAAAAAATCTTCTTCATCTTCATTCAGCCTTTCCGACACTTCTGCTTCATTTTGACTGCTGCTTGAGGCTGATCTTCTACTGTATGCTTCAATAACAACCCCCCCTTCCCGGCCCCGCAAGATGGAGAATAGAGATTGACTATTCCCATCTTGGATAAATGAGAGCTAAGGAGTAAAAATGGCAAAGCTTTGGTAAAAATGTCAGCTAACTGCTGCTGTGTGCTAACATGAGAGGTTTGGATGCTGCCTTCTTGAATCTTAGCTCAGATCAAATGACGGTCCAATTCAATGTGTTTCGTGCACTTGTGGAACACAGGATTGGCTGCAATATGAAGTACAGCCTGATTATCATAGAAAGCGTGGCTGCTTGTGGATGAGGAACTTGAAGATCATGCAGAACATAACGCAACCATGTTAATTCCGAGCAAGTAGCTGCCGTGCTCTGTATTTTGCCTCTGCAGAAGAGTGGAAAATAATGGATTGTTTCTTGGACTTCCAAGAAATCAGAGAATTCTCCAAGAACACATAGTAACCAGTCACAAACTGCCTAGAATCAAGACATGAGGCCCAATCCGAATCACAATAAGCTCGCAATGTCAGTGTAGATCAAGAAGAAAACAAAATGCCTTGGCCAGAGGCTGTTTTGAGGTACTTGATGACTTTGTGTGTCGCAGCCAAATGTGTTATGGTAGGCTTATCCATAAATTGGCTTAGTGTTTGAATAGTATAACTAATGTCTGGCCTAGTTATAGTCAAATACAATAACCTGCCAATAAGCCTCCGATAAACAGTAGGGTCAGAGAGAAGCTGGCATGTGTCTTTGCTGAGTATCAAGTTTTGATCCATGGGAATTTTGAGAGGTTTAGACCCTAATGTACTAGAATTTGCTAGAATATTGAGTGCATACTTCCTCCGGCAAATGTGAATCCCTTTAGATGAGCAAGCAACCTCTATGCCAAGGAAAAATCTAAGGGAGCCAAGATCCTTAATCTTAAATTTGTCATCTAAAACTACTTCAAAATAGAAATGGAATCCAAACAGTTGCTGGCCATCGACATATACCAACAAAGCTGTAAAATTAGTGTCATCCTTCTTGTAGACTATAGTCAGCTTTGGATTGTGTATAACCAAATTCAAGAAGGGAATTAGAAAATTTAGAGTACCATTGCCGAGAAGCCTGTTTGAAACCATAGAGACTTTTGAGGAGTTTGCAAACTTGATGAGGTTTTTCTTTTGTGTAACCAGATGTCTTTTTCATGTAAATCTCCTTCTCTAAATCTCCATGTAAGAAAGCATTATTAACATCAAACTGTTGCAAATGCCATCCTTTCACAGCTGCAATAGAAAGAAGGCATCGAACTGTAACAAGCTTGGCAATTGAGAAAAATGTCTCATGATAGTCAATTCCCTCCTGTTGAGTGTAGCCTTTTGCTACTAATCTGGCCTTATTTCTCTCCACAGTCCCATCCTAACTTTGTAAACATATTTGCAGTCAATGGCTTCTTTTTCAGAAGGTAAATCAGTAACTTTCCAAGTGTGATTAAGTTCTAGGGCAGAAATTTCAGCTTCCATAGCCTTACCCTAGTTAGGGTCTTGAATGGCTTGCTTATAGGTTTGAGGTTCAGGGTGAGTGGAAATGGAAGAAGAAAAGGCTTGAAAATTAGGAGAAAAATGTTGATATGACAAGGAATTAGCTAAAAAAAAGGTGTACCTGAAGAAGAAGTTTGCATCTTGTCCAAAGATGGGGCTGGTGAAGTGAGATTGGCCTGCTGACAGTGGTAATCCTGTAGATATTAAGGTGCTTTTCAAACTCTAGAGGATTTGTGAGGAAGAGCAGGGGCAGGTTGAGCAAGAGGTTCAATTTGGACAGCAGATGGAGAATTAGAAGAAATGGAAAGAGAGTGAGTATTAGAGGAGGAAGGGATGACATTATCAGTGGCTGGACAGGAGTTGTCAATGTCGTTTTGTGGAAGAATAACAAGTGGAATATTAGGAGGAGCAGCAGAATTGAACATAGGAAACATAGGTTGAGATGCATTTTGCTTAGAATTGGAAATAGAGGAATGTTGCTGGTGGTCCAAACCGAGAACGATTGGCGCTAGAGGAAGGGACGGATCTCAGAGCGATCGTAATGGCACGGCGAGGTGGTCGTGGAGCTTCCAATGCTTTCGGTCGCGGGGCCTCTCGCGCCACTGGCCGGGAGGCCGCTGCATCCCCAACACGCTCTCAGCAACACTCCACCGCCCCACCGCCCATTCAGATGGTCGAAGCCGCCCAGTTCGACCAGCTAACCCAGCAGGTTCGCACCCTCGCGGAGGCGGTGTAGAATCTGCAGGGTGCGATGTCCCGGGCGCCGCAGCAGGCTCAGGAGCCGCCGCTGCCTGAGCGTTCGCCTGTCCTCCTCAACCCGCGATCCTTCCTCTCCCATGGGGAGGAGCGCCGACGCGAGGAGGATTCTCGAGCACGCTCCATTCTGCCGGGACCTTCCCACCGGAGCTGCGCGGGGTACGAGAGGCGGGCCCGGGCGCGTTCCCAGACCCCCCAGTCCTCGAGGAACCCGCGCTCCAGTCGATCCCCCTCTCGCCGCTCCTTGTCTCCCACCCACCGGTCGCGTTCCCTGGACCGGCGGGTGGACGATCTCCACCGACAACTCCAGGTCCTGAAGGGCCATTCCAAAGATCCCTTCGCCGACTTAGAGATCTCCTTCCAGCCGGCGCTCGCCTCGAGGATCCTGCGGACCCCGAATCCGCCGGGGTTCAAAATGCCGGCGATCGAGCCCTATGACGGGGCGGCGGACCCGCGGGATCACGTCGAGAGTTTCAGGACCCTTATGCTCCTCCACGGAGCATCAGATCCCCTTCTCTGCAAGGCTTTCCCGGCAACCCTCCGTGGCCCGGCGAGGGCATGGTTCGCCGGGCTGGAGGCTGACTCAATCCGGTCCTTCGACCAGTTCACTCGCCTCTTCATCAATCATTTCGCCGTCAGTAGCCGGCGGCGACTGGTCTCCGACTCCCTCTTTGATGTCCGGCAAAACGAGGGAGAAAGCCTGCGGAATTATCTTACCCGCTTCAACAGGGCTACGCTGGAGGTCCGGAACCTGAGTCAGGAGGTAGCTCTTTCAGCCCTGAAGCGTGGCTTCCGGAAGGGCAGACTCACCTTCTCCCTGGACAAACGCCTGCCGCGGAGCTTCCCAGAGCTGTTGTCCCGGGCGAACCAGTATGCGGACGCCGAGGAGGCGGCCGCCCACCGGAGCAAGGAGGCCGCCGAGATCCCACAAAAGCTTGGGAAGAAAAGGCGGAAAGAGGCACGCCAGAGGAGGAGCCCGACGCCCCAGCGTCGGCGCAGAAGCCCATCGCCGGCGAAGAACCACGGCGCCCCACGCCCTCGTTCTCCGCCCCGACGTTTCAACCGGTACACCCCTCTCCTGACTCCCCGGGCCCAGATCCTTATGGAGATCAAGGGGCGGGAGGACCTTCCGGCCCCGAGACAGATACGAAGGATCTCTGGAAAGAGGCCCTCCCGGGCGTACTGTGAGTACCACCGAGACCACGGCCACGACACAGAGGACTGCTTCCAGCTTCGGGACGAGATCGAGGCTCTTATCCGTCGGGGGCGTCTCGGTCGGTATGTGAGCGACCGACGTCCCCCCGCAGACCCGCGTTCGGCCGACCCGGCTCCTCCGGAGCCTCGGGAGCAGAATCGACCCGTTGCGGGCGTGATCCACACTATCACTGGGGGCTGCTCTCGGCCCGTGAGGAACGCAGGGGGCTCGACGGAAGCGTCAGGGACGGCCGTCGTAAAGAGGCAGAGGGTCGGCAATGTAATCACCTTTTCTGATGAGGATGTAAAGGGGGTTCAGACTCCCCACGATGACGCCATGGTGATCTCCCTCACTATGGCAAACTATGATGTAAGGCGTGTTCTTGTGGATAGTGGAAGCTCAGCTGATATTTTGTTTTACGAGGCCTTCCAAAAGATGAGCTTGTCCAGACAGTTGTTGCACAAAATGTCCACCCCCCTCGTAGGATTCACCGGTGACGCTGTCCCGGCGGAAGGTGTCGTTGAGCTGCCTGTGACTGCGGGCGTCGCACCCGCAGAAGCCACGGTGCGACTCGGGTTCTTGGTCGTCCGTATCCCCTCGGCCTACAACGCTATCCTCGGGCGACCCGGGCTGAACGCCCTTCGCGCGGTGGTCTCCACGTACCACTTGCTCATGCGGTTCTCCACGGCGGTCGGGATCGGAGAGGTCCGAGGTGACCAACCGACCGCACGGCAATGTTTTCTAGCAACCCTCAAAGGGAAGAAGCCCGTGGAAGCCCTAAGCGTCGAGTCCCTTGATGCCAGAGACGAGGTGGCCTTGCGGCACGGGGAGCCGGTCGAGGGAGTGGTCGAAGTCCCCCTTGAGGAAGGCCGCCCCGACCGGGCGGTCCGGGTCGGCGCCAATCTCGACCCGAGAGCTCGGGCCCGGTTGGTGGAATTCCTCCGAGCCAATGCCGATGTATTTGCCTGGTCGGCGGCCGATGTACCTGGGATCGACCCGGAGGTCATTTCTCACGCCCTCAACGTCGACCCGACCCACCGACCAATAAAGCAGAAGAAGAGACACTGTGCCCCGGATCGGATCCGGGTGGTCGACCAGGAGGTAGACAAGCTCTTGGAGGCAGGATTCATAACGGAGGTAAGCTACCCCGAGTGGCTGGCAAATGTTGTACTTGTCCGGAAGGCGAGCGGGAAGTGGAGGATGTGCATCGACTATACCGACCTGAACAAGGCGTGCCCTAAGGATAGCTTTCCGCTTCCGCGAATAGACCAACTGGTCGACGCGACTTCCGGATATCAGCTGCTGTCTTTCATGGACGCCTTCTCCGGTTACAACCAGATAATGATGGCCCCACAGGACGAGGAGAAAACTGCCTTTATAACAGACCGGGGGCTGTACTGCTACAAGGTAATGCCCTTCGGTCTGAAGAATGCTGGCGCCACTTACCAGCGCCTCGTCAACAAAATCTTCAAAGAGCAAATCGGCCGGAACATGGAGGTGTACGTGGACGATATGCTGGTGAAGAGCCGCCATGCAGACCAGCACATCGCGGATTTGGAGGAGACTTTCACCACCTTGCGAAAGTTTCGCATGAAGCTGAACCCAGCGAAGTGCGCCTTCGGCGCTTCGGCCGGGAGGTTCCTCGGTTTCATTGTCAACCAGCGGGGTATCGAAGCCAATCCAGACAAAATCAAGGCCATCCAAGGTATGTCCCCTCCGACCAAAGTAAAGGAGGTTCAGGAGCTCGCTGGAAGGGTCGCCGCGCTTGGACGATTTGTGGCAAAATCGGCCGAACGCTGCCAACCATTCTTCAAGGTGTTAAAACGCCCGAAAGACTTCCTCTGGACGGCCAAATGTCAAGCAGCATTCGACCAGCTCAAGGAATACCTGGCGTCTCCTCCCCTACTGTCCAAGCCGCAAGAAGGGGAGATGCTCTACCTCTATCTGGCGGTCTCCCGAACCGCGGTCAGTGCGGTGCTGGTTCGGGAAGAGGCAAAGCTCCAGAAGCCTGTGTACTACATCAGCCGGGTCCTACGGGATGCCGAGACGCGGTACACGAAGGCTGAAAAGATCGCCTTCGCGCTGCTGACCGCGACCAGGAGGCTTCGCCCCTATTTCCAGGCTCATTCGGTCACCCTCTTAACCGATCAACCACTACGGCAGATCCTCAGCAACCCCGAGAATGCGGGACGACTGGTGAAGTGGGCAGTAGAACTCGGTGAGTTCGACATCCGCTACCAGCCTCGACCCGCCATCAAGGCCCAGGTGCTCGCAGACTTCCTCGCTGAGTGCACGGTGCAGGAGGCGAAACCTAGACCACCGGAAACGCCCAGCCTCGACCTCCCGATTTGGACGCTTCACATCGATGGGTCGTTGAACCCCGAGGGTGGAGGGGCCGGGCTGGTCCTTACCAGTCCTGATGGAGTGATAGCCGAGTATGCCTTGAGGTTTGGATTTCCAGTGACCAACAACGAGGCAGAGTACGAGGCCCTAGTCACGGGACTCAAACTCACCAGAGAGCTCGGCATTCGGCGTTTGAAGGTCTTCACCGACTCCCAGCTGGTGGTCGGGTAGGTTCGTGGGGAGTTCGAGGCCCGGAGCCCGACCATGCAGAACTACGTCCGGAAGGTGCAAGCACTCATTCCCGACCCCGGCAGTGTCGACATTCAGCAGGTCCCCAGAAGCGAAAATGCCAGGGCCGACAGGTTGTCCCGCTTGGTGGGCACAGAGGCGCACAACTTGTCGAGGGCAATCTACCTGGAGACCCTGGATGCCCCGAGCATCGGCGAGGCTGGAGCGGTGATGGCGATTGATCCGGAGCCGTCTTGGATGGACCCGCTCGTCGCCTACCTCGCCGAAGGGATCCTCCCTGAAGACGAAGATCAAGCTCGGCGACTTGTCAAGAAGTCTGCCCACTATGTACTCTATGAAGGGAGGCTGTATCGGACCTCGTTCACCGCCCCCCTCTTAAGGTGCCTCCGCCCCTCGGAGGCGGCCTACGTCCTCGGCGAAGTCCATGAGGGCGTCTGCGGATCGCACTTGGGGGCTAGGTCCTTAGCGCACAAGATCATGAGGCAAGGCTATTATTGGCCTATCTTGTTGGAGGACTCGAAGGATCACGTACGGAAATGCGACGCCTGCCAGCGCCACGCCAATGTCCAGAGAGTCCCTTCTGTCCCCTTGGCACCAATCACCGCGCCCTGGCCCTTCGCACAGTGGGGAATGGATATCCTCGGACCATTCCCCGTCGCTTCAGCCCAGCAGAAATTTTTGATTGTTGCAATCGACTACTTCACCAAGTGGGTGGAGGCAGAGCCGCTGGCCACTATCACGGAGGCGCAAGTTCGGAAGTTCGTGAAGAAAAACATCATTGTCGGATTTGGGGTACCTCGGGTCCTTATCTCGGATAATGGTCGACAGTTCGACAACAAGCATTTCCGTGACTTCTGCGAGGAGTTCGGGATCGAGCATCGGTTCACATCTGTGTCGCATCCCCAAACCAACGGTGAGGCCGAGGTCACAAATCGGACAATCCTCCAAGGAATTAAGGTGCGAATCGGTCGGACGGGGCAAGCTTGGGTCGAAGAACTCGAGAATGTCCTTTGGGCGTATCGGACCACGCATCGGACCCCTACCGGGGAGACGCCTTTCAGCCTAACCTATGGCACGGAAGCGGTTGTTCCCGTGGAGCTCGGACTCCCCTCGCCCCAGGTCGCCGCGCACCGACCCGAGGCCAATTCGGAGCAACTCCGAGGGAACCTGGACCTCTTGGAAGAAGCAAGAGAAATGGCACAGGTTCGGATGGCGATGTATCAGCGGAGGGTGGCCCGATATTATAACTCCAAGGTCCGACCGAAACTTTTCAGAATCGGAGATCTGGTGCTAAGGCGAGCCAAAGCATCTCAACCCGCGGAAGGTGGGAAGCTGGCGCCAAATTGGGAAGGCCCGTATAGGGTTCGCTGGGTAAACCGACCTGGCTCCTACCAGTTGGAGGCCCTAGATGGTCGAGAAATTCCGAGGAGCTGGAATTCCGCTAACCTGCGGGTGTATCACCAGAAGAGCGACAAAGCCAGGAAGACAGTTCGAAAAATGTACAATTCTTTTCATTTCAATAATTCCTGGTTACAACGGTGTGTTCGTGTGATTACAAAGAATTCCCAGAGGGGAATTGGGGAGTAAACAAAACAAGGAAGAGGTGGAGACTCCGTGGAGCTGAAGATCTGGGACCCCGAACCCTCCATCCGAAGCAGCTGAAATCCCACCGGGCGTGGGTGCTTCTCCCCGGAGGCGCCATCCACGCCTCACGCAAAGGACGAAGAGCCGGCGCGGACGAAGAAGAAGTGGACGAAGGAGGAGTTCCCGCTGCCTTCAGAGAAACGCCACCTCCAAGGGATATTCCGGTCCTCCCCAGGAGAAGGGGAGGGAAGGAATACAAGGGAGAAGAGCGCGAGGAGGCGCGATCCCGGATGAAGCGTCTGGCGCAGAGCTCAATCGGGAGGCGGGGCTGAAAGGAGGGGGATGTGATCCCGGATGAAACGCCTAGAGCGGAGTTCCGCCGGGGAGAACCTCCTTGTTGATCCCAGATGAAACGGCTAGTTGGCGGAAGTCGCGAGGGGCGCGCCTCCCGTTCCTCCGGCGGGGGTTTCCCAGCCACACGCCGGAGAGGAGGTCCACGATCCATGGTAACCTGAATAGCTCCGGCTTGGCAGGCTCCACCGCGCCTGCACTTATATTTATAGCCAAACTGTGGCCCCCCGGTCGTTCCGATGCGGGTGGCTCCAATAAAGGCGGGCGCACCGAATCCGGAGCCGTTCCAGCTCTCGAGGTGTATCCTCCCACGATCTCCTAAGCGTCGTTCTCCTTAATTGCATTCTTCATGCAGAACACTCCGGGCGGTGTGTATCCCACGGCCCACGTATCTCCGCTCGCGCCCAGGCCGCATCCGCCTCGAAGAACGCGCGTATCGCGGCCGCTTAACTGACACTCCTTGCAAGCAGCAACTGGCAATCCGATTCCCCAGGTAACGCCTCAATTAGCATTTAATACCCTTCTGGTGTTCCCCAGGCGACGCTTGGAGAAGAGGAGAAACACGATCGTAGCTGGCTACGGAGAAATCTCGTCGAGCGGCAAGCGACAGGCGCGTGACCAACGAGCGGAATTCCCCGAGGCTCGGCCCTCAGATGCCAGGCTAACCCGATGATCATCCCGGGAGCAGACTAGCCTGAAGCCCCGACCGGTCGCCTCGGCTTGCGCCAGCCTTGGCCGACCAACGAGCGGAATTCTCTGAGGCTCGGTCCTCGGATGCCAGGCTAACCCGATGATCATCCCGGGAGCAGACTAGCCTGAAGCCCCGACCGGTCGCCTCGGCTTGCGCCAGCCTTGGCCGACCAACGAGCGGAATTCCCTGAGGCTCGGCCCTCGGATGCCAGGCTAACCCGATGATCATCCCGGGAGCAGACTAGCCTGAAGCCCCGACCGGTCGCCTCGGCTTGCGCCAGCCTTGGCCGACCAACGAGCGGAATCTCCCGAGGCTCGACCCTCGGATGCCAGGCTAACCCGATGATCATCCCGGGAGCAGACTAGCCTGAAGCCCCGACCGGTCGCCTCGGCTTGCGCCAGCCTTGGCCGACCAACGAGCGGAATTCCCCGAGGCTCGGCCCTCGGATGCCAGGCTAACCCGATGATCATCCCGGGAGCAGACTAGCCTGAAGCCCCGACCGGTCGCCTCGGCTTGCGCCAGCCTTGGCCGACCAACGAGCGGAATTCCCTGAGGCTCGGCCCTCGGATGCCAGGCTAACCCGATGATCATCCCGGGAGCAGACTAGCCTGAAGCCCCGACCGGTCGCCTCGGCTTGCGCCAGCCTTGGCCGACCAACGAGCGGAATCTCCCGAGGCTCGGCCCTCGGATGCCAGGCTAACCCGATGATCATCCCGGGAGCAGACTAGCCTGAAGCCCCGACTGGTCGCCTCGGCTTGCGCCAGCCTTGGCTGACCAACGAGCGGAATTCCCCGAGGCTCGGCCCTCGGATGCCAGGCTAACCCGATGATCATCCCGGGAGCAGACTAGCCTGAAGCCCCGACCGGTCGCCTCGGCTTGCGCCAGCCTTGGCCGACCAACGAGCGGAATCTCCCGAGGCTCGGCCCTCGGATGCCAGGCTAACTCGATGATCATCCCGGGAGCAGACTAGCCTGAAGCCCCGACTGGTCGCCTCGGCTTGCGCCAGCCTTGGCCGACCAACGAGCGGAATTCCCCGAGGCTCGGCCCTCGGATGCCAGGCTAACCCGATGATCATCCTGGGAGCAGACTAGCCTGAAGCCCCGACCGGTCGCCTCGGCTTGCGCCAGCCTTGGCCGACCAACGAGCGGAATCTCCCGAGGCTCGGCCCTCAGATGCCAGGCTAACCCGATGATCATCCCGGGAGCAGACTAGCCTGAAGCCCCGACCGGTCGCCTCGGCTTGCGCCAGCCTTGGCCGACTAACGAGCGAAATTTCCTGAGGCCTAACCCTCGGATGCCTGGCCTAGCGCCGGAAGAATTTCCTGAGGCCTAACCCTCGGATGCCTGGCCTGGCGCCGGAAGAATTTCCTGAGGCCTAGCCCTCGGATGCCTGGCCTGGTGCCGGAAGAATTTCCTGAGGCCTAACCCTCGGATGCCTGGCCTCGCGCCGGAAGAATTTCCTGAGGCATAACCCTCGGATGCCTGGCCTGGTGCCGGAAGAATTTCCTGAGGCCTAACCCTCGGATGCCTGGCCTCGCGCCGGAAGAATTTCCTGAGGCCTAGCCCTCGGATGCCTGGCCTAGCGCCGGAGAAATTTCCTGAGGCCTAACCCTCGGATGCCTGGCCTAGCGCCGGAAGAATTTCCTGAGGCCTAACCCTCGGATGCCTGGCCTAGCGCCGGAAGAATTTCCTGAGGCCTAACCCCCAGATGCCTGGCCTGGTGCCGGAAGAATTTTCTGAGGCCTAACCCTCGGATGCCTGGCCTAGCGCCGGAAGAATTTCCTGAGGCCTAACCCTCGGATGCCTGGCCTAGTGCCGGAAGAATTTCCTGAGGCCTAACCCTCAGATGCCTGGCCTAGCGCCGGAAGAACTTCAAGAGTTAGGAGTCGGCGTGACGCTACCAAGAGTTAAAAAGAGGAAGGACGAAAGTGAAATGAAGAAACACTCTATTTGCATTAACTTTCATTGTTTCAGGGCCGAGACCCATACAACTTGGCAAAACGCCAACATACAAAGAAAAGGACAAAGAAAGGTACAGAGGGTCAGCTTGGAGGAACCCCTGGGTCGGGAACGCCGGGCACGTCCGCAAGGGGTAGGGAGGCGGTTGGAAAATCAGCAGGCAATGGCGCCGGAGGGGAGTCGAGGAGGGAGACCCCACTAAGGTCAATCCCGGGGTATTTAGCCGACACCCTTGCCAAGCCTTCATCGAAGCCTAAGACAAAGGAGTCGGACCCCGCGTCCGACATGTCACGGACGAACTCATCGGACTGACGATAGGCCTGTACCGCCTCCGACATGTCACGGATAAACTCGGCGGACTGACGATAGGCCTGTACCGCCAGACGCCCGATTTCCGCGCTCTTCTCGGCCAGCGCCGCCTCTGCTCGCTCCGTAATCTGAGCTTTTGCCTCCACGACCTTCGCCACAATCCGGTCGTCCGCCTCGGAGGAGACCCTCAGCAGATCAGCCCGAGCCTCCTTGTGCTTCGCCTCGGCAGCAATGCGAGCAGCCTCAGCCTCCTCCAGGCGCGAATGAAGCTCCTGGTCGCTCGCGCGGGACTCCTCCAAGACCGACTCCAATTCGCCCAGCTTGGCTTCAAGAGATCGGGTTCGGTTGCGGGCGTTGTCGGCTGACCGCTGGGCCTTCTCCCACCTCTCCCGGAAGTCGGCAGCCTTCCGGGACTGCTTTTCGGCCTGCTCCTCCGCCTTCCTGACCTCGCTTTCGAGACCCGAGGCAACCTTGAGTTGCTCCTGAGCCTCCAACAATTGCCTCTCGAGGGTGGCGGGAACCTCGTGCATGCGGCAGAGAACCTGGAAGGCCGTCAGGGCGCACCATGAGTTCGGCACCAGTTGCGTCGGCGCCACTCTTAAACCCCGAAGCACCTGCACAACTAAGTCCGAGGGAGGAAAGCGGAACCCGGCCCGAAGGATGTCCTCGTTGATGGCGACCTTCCCTGGAGGAGGATGGGACATCCTCTCCTCAGGCCCCGGGAGCGTAACGTTGCAGGCTTCGGGAAGGTGGTACCGGGCCACGAACCTATCTAGGTCTTCGGGGACCAGATCCGACTGAATGCGGTCTGCTCTTACTTCGTCCATACCTAATGGCCAGTGGATCTACGGTCAGGACGGGGCCAAGAAGGGGGAAAGGACCGGAACGACTGAAGTACACTAATACGGAAGGAGAAAGTATGGAGAGCCCTAAATTGAAGAATGGGGCAACTCACCGGAAGGGAAGGAAGAACGGCTCCGAGAGCGTCAAAGGAGGAGCGAGCAAACAGTCCGACAGCAACGACAGCAGCGCAAGGGAGAAACTCGAAGATGCCTGCGAAGAGAAAAGCGGACGGGGGAGGGCCGCCGGTTAAATAGGCGGAAAGGCGGGTGACGCCTCGGTGACGCCAGAGGACGCCTGGCTGCCGAAGGATCGCTCGCGCCCCAAAGGCGAATCGACGCCATTAAGGAAGGATGTCCGCCGAAATCCGCAGACTGCCAGATCAGCGACAACCGCTATACGCCATAAAGGAGGCGGGGAGCTCGAAGCGCGCGCGCCTTTCCGAGGGATGGCGGCAATCTCGAAGCATCACTCCCTTCACCCGTTCCCCTCCTAGTTCCAGGCTCGGAAGTGGGGGGCTACTGTTACGGGAGAATTTAGCCACCATGCCCCACGTGACCGGCACGCGCGCCCAGGAAGACTACGGCAGTCCCTTGATCCAGCAATCCGACCCCGAGTCGGATATCTTCGGCTCCGCAGCCCGACCCCGAGTCGGCTGCCCCTTGATCCAGCAATCCGACCCCGAGTCGGATATCTTCGGCTCCGCAGCCCGACCCCGAGTCGGCTGCCCCTTGATCCAGCAATCCGACCCCGAGTCGGATATCTTCGGCTCCGCAGCCCGACCCCGAGTCGGCTGCCCCTTGATCCAGCAATCCGACCCCGAGTCGGATATCTTCGGCTCCGCAGCCCGACCCCGAGTCGGCTGCCCCCTGATCCAGTCATCCGACCCCGAGTCGGCAATCTCTCGACAACAACAGACTGTTCCTCTGAGGCACGCCGCGGCCCCCTGCTCCACTACTCCCTGCAACGGCCGTATCCGGCGCTGCCCCACGATCCCCTGTAACAGCCGTACAAAGCGGAGCTCCACTATGCCCTGCCAGGGCCGTACCCAGCGCTGCCCCACGATGCCCTGTAACGGCCATGTCAGTGGCAGCCCCATCGTGCCACACGATGACGAATCCCCGGAAAAACCCCCCAGCCTGATATATATGAGGCTGGGGGGGGAAGGGGGAGGGTAAGCAAAGGTTTTCCAGAGTATTCTCTTATCCGTTACTACTATCTCTCCTTCTCCTTCAATCTCCTCTGACTTGATCGTCGGAGGGCCCCCACTACCCCAGTGGTGGTGCGAGGCTTGCCTGCAGGTTTTTCGGTGGAAGGTGGAGCGCAATCAACCCAACTCCAAGGGAACTCCGTTCACACCGCTGTGCCAATCGTTCTCGGTTTGGACCACCAGCAACAGAGGAAATAGTATGAAAAGGAAAAATAGTTTCATGAAAAATCACATCCCTAGAGAGAAAGGTAGTATTGCTGTGAAGATCAAGAATTTTATTTCCTTTAACACCAAAAGGATAGCCTAAAAAGACACACTTTCTGCTTCTAGAATCAAACTTCTTCCGACCATGAGACAAGGTAGAAGCAAAACAAAGACAACCAAAAACTTTTATGTGCCCATAGGTAGGTTTGGTATTGAAAAGAAGTTCAAAAGGGGTTTTGTTGGCCAACAAGGGAGTGGGTGTTCAGTTGATAATGTAAGCAGCAGTCAAAATGCAATCATTCTAATATTGAAGAGAAATTTCTGCTTGGAATCTCAAGGCCCTGGCCACATTAAGCAAGTGTTGGTGTTTTCTCTCTACAATGCCATTTTGCTGTGGTGTTTCAACACAACTTCTTTGATGTATGATACCTTTATTGGCAAAAAACTCATGCATTTGAAATTTTGCTCCATTGTCACTTCTTAAGATTTTGATTTTCACTCGAAATTGGGTCTCAACCATATTATAAAAGAATTTTAAGCACTACCTAGTTTCAGATTTGGTATTGAATAAATAGACCCAAGTGCTTCTGGAGAAATCATCAACAATGGTTAGGAAATACCTAGAACCATCATAAGCCACCCACAGAACAAGGTCCCCAAGGGTCACAATGCATAATTTCAAACAAAATGGAAGATCTGTGTTGACTAATAGAAAAAGAAAGTCGATGCTGCTTTGCCATAGGGCAAATACAGCAAGGGAATTCATTAATGGAAAACATTTTATCCTTTACAATCGGATCATCTATAAGCTGTAATCGAGAAGCAGAAATATGACCAAGGCGACAATGCCAAAGGTCAGAAACAGATTTGCTATTCATAACAGATGCAGAAACAAATATATCTTTATGTAAAAACTTTGAAAGGGTAGTTACTAAAGTTGAAGAAGCAACATCAATCCTCAACAGGTGATATAGGCCATTTCTCACTTCACCCATCCCAATCGTTGTCCAAGATAAAAGGTCCGGAAGAAAACAACAATTAGAGAAGAAAACAAGACAACAAATAAGAGATTTTGCAAGTTTCTTAGCTGAAAGCAAGTTGAAAGAGAAGGATGGAACATACAAAACATCTTTTAGGATAATAGTGTCTCTCAGCTTAACTACACCAATATGTGTCATGGGTACCTCAATACCATTTGGCAATTTGACTGAATAAGAAACCTTAGCTATCATGGTGGTAAAAAATTCAGTGTCACAAATCATATGATCTGTGGCACTTGTGTCTATTATCCAAGGAATATCATGAAGAGTTGGTTGAGTGGTGTAGGTGTAACAATGGATTGGATCATGTGTGTAGGTTGAAAGGCAAATGGAAATACCAAACATCTTACGAACACTTGGAGCATGTGGTGCAGGGATAACAATGGATTGGATCTGATTGGCAGAGTGAAGAGCAGTGGAAGAGTCTTTGTACTGGAGTAAGGCCAATAGCTGCTGATATTATCCTTTAGTCAAAGCCACCTTAGCATCATTTTCTTCATCTTGGATAGCAGGAACAGAGATGTTAGACTGATTTGCAAAAGTAACAGGGCTCTTTCCTTTGTTAAAAAGTTTGTGGCTTGGAGGGTACCCCTGAAGCTTATAGCATTTCCCATCCACATGATCAGTCATGTTGCAGTGTGTGCAAATGGGAGCTTTAGCATTTCCAGCCTTAAAACAATTCTCCAATAAGTGCCCTTGAACATTACAATGAGTGCAAAATGGTCTGTCCCTTTTCTGAGTAGTTACAAATTTTGGAGCAAGTTTGGTATTAACAAAAAAATTTCTGGCAACTAGGGTCAGAGAATCAGGGGAAGGTACAATTGAAACCATTTGATGTTGTCTCTTCTGTTGTTGAACCAAGGAGAACACCTTGTTCATAAGGGGCAAAGGGTCTAATAGTATGATCTGGTCTCTCACAATAGCAAAGGAATCATTCAAACCCATCAGAAATTGAATAACACAATATCTTTGATATCGATCGAACAGTATTTTCAACTTTCCACAACTACATTCAGGCATTGGATCATACATTGAGAGCTCATCCCACAGAGTTTTAAGCTTACCATAATAGATGCCCACCAAATCATGTTCCTGCTGTAGTCCAGCCAAAGCCTTCTTCAATTGAAATATTCTTGGTCCATTTTGTTGAGAAAAATGCTCCAGAAGCTCCATCCATATCTCCAAAGCATCATCAACAAAAACTACACTTGATTTAAGTGTGTTGCTGATAGAATTTTGAATCCAAGAGACAACCATGTCATTACATCATTCCCAAGCTTCAAGCAATGGATCCTCAGCATTTGTGGGCTTCGGAATAGCTCGATTGATAAATCCAAGCTTGTTCTTAGCTTCAAAGCTCTACGCATTGCTCTGGACCAAGTAGCATAGTTATCTCTAGTAAGAAGGTCTGTAACTAAAGTTACTCTAGGGTTATCACCATTTTCTAATCAGTAAGGGTTTGCTAGGTCACTGGAATTCAAAAATCTGGAAATAGTTGATGAGTTTGATGATGGGTTCTGAACAGAATTGGTTGTTAAAGAGCCTTCTGTGTTTGTTGGAATTTCTGCCATGGTTTATCGCTCTCACTGCTCTGAAATCATGTAAGAAAATGTATGGGAAGAGAGAAAGGAAAAACATAGAGCACAAACCATTGAGGAATTCACAAAATTCTCATTGAATGAATCTGTTTACAGCGGCAAACTTTATATATAGTTGCAAAGAATCATATAGCTTAGCAAAAAAAAAAAAAAAAAAACACAATGTGGCTAACTACAAAAAATCTTCTTCATCTTCATTCAGCCTTTTCCGCACTTCTGCTTCATTTGGACTGCAGTTTGAGGCTGATCTTCCCCCGTATGCTTCAATACAACGATCCAGTCACCTCTTCTCTAATGACAGACAAAAGGATGGTCTGCATGGAAATCCATTGGATCCATGCGTTCTCAGAGGCAACAGCCCATTGTGATTTCTGTTTCACTTGCAGCAGCCGCTGATGTTCCTTCTTCGTCAACCTCAACACACTACAGGAAAATGGGCCTTTTTCGACTCTTTTTTCCCGGCGCTAGGAACAAGCGTTGGGAAAAATGGGTACTGTGCCGAACTTTTCTGACGCTTCCGTTTAGCGTCGGTAATTCTCAGGAATAGACGACGCTTAAAAGCGTCGTTGTAAACATACAGAAAAAACCGACGCTTTTTAAAAAGGGTTGGTAATAGACGACACTTATTAGGGTCGTCGTACTATGAGTGGTTAAGACGACGCTTATAAGCATCGTCCTAAGTCCAATTCCCAACAAAACCAGCGGCCGACCTTCCCTTCTCATTCTGCATCCCGATCTAGCTCTAGCTCCTCTCCTCCTCCCTCCTATGTGACGACCAGCGATCGACCCATGTGCTCTCCGGCCGGCTTCGAGCGATGTTCGATGCCAAGCTTCTCTCTTCTTCCCTCCTCTCCGGCACTGGGCTACCATGCGTCCGCAACCTCCTCTCCTCCTCCCTCCTCTACGGCGCCGACCGGCCGATCCCATCCTCCTCTGCTCGAGAAAGAGGTATCATTTGATAACCCCACCGAATAGAAAATTTCTTGATAATTTATTGGTGGATGTGTGTAATCCGAATACTTTTGTGTTGTAGTTATGCATTCTTTGTACTTTACATTGATAAAAAAATGTTCTATTGTCTGGTAGAAGCAAGTGAATTAGATTTTTCGGTCGTGGTTGGAAGCATTGAGCAATATTTTGATAATCAAATTACATGATGGAAGCCGTGACAGTAACATCCTAGTGTTCTTCCCAATTTTCTTGTTCTTATTCGCCTGCTTTATTCTTTTATGTCCGGTAGTATGTCGTCTGTTGTCAAATTGCTAGTAAAGGTAATTTCTAATATATTCTCCCCCATATGGTAGAAGTTTGTGATGCATTATAAGGTTTGCATGGTGCTACACTTAAAATTATCATAATGTACATGAAATCATTTAAAATTATATGAACTCAAGATCCTAAATTTATAAATTATAATCTTCAATTAAGAATCACCAGTTAATAAAATAATTACAAGTGGCCTACCTTGTGACCTATAAAATTATCAATTATTACGTCTGGCATTGTCACTCCATGTTGTGGGGTTCAACCAACTTTATCTCTGTCCTATCTGCTCGTAGTAATAAGGGAGGTGCTTGAAAGGGAAGCACTAAATTTAGTGTTTGAGCCACATTGAAAAACTATACAAAAGTTCACCAATGGAGGGAGCTTGTCCATTGAAGAGGAGGTGGCCCGTGTTTGTCCTCCTTATGTAATCCCTTATCAATGGAGGGAGCTTGTCCACTATTGATTTTCAGAGAAAGTTCAGGTTGTGTATATTTTTTCAATACCTTAGATTGTATTTACTAATAATATAGATTACAAATTTATACATTAAATATATTATATTGTTTATTCTTTTTTTGGGAAGACATATTTCAACATTGGTAGAGCTGCACGAGCCTCTCAGACTGTTCCTTATACTTCAGGCTCGATGAGTTATGCTAGGCGTAGAGCTGAATTCGTAAGTTTTTTTGAAACTCTTTGAAACTATTTTAAACTGTTCTATCATATAGCATGTATCATGATAACTAGCTTGTCAATATACTTTTTGTTGTAGATGGATGATAATGGGAGGAAGCCTGGTAAGGTGGAGTTTTATAAGATGACTCACACCCACCGAGATGACAGTTTTGTTCGGAAGGAGGCAAGAGATATAGTTGTATGTATTCATCTTTGAATCTTTCAACGATATTCTTATTAGTTCTATTATTGCCATACATTAATATGACTTTTTCTTTTGAGAGATATAGGACAGGACAACAACTCTTATTTCAGAGCGTGTCGAGGAGTCATCATCATCCGACGCGACCAGTCATGTCGAAGCTCAGGTGCTCGCGAATTATTAGACCCAGAGCGTTATGGTCGAGTGAGGGGTTATGGCGTTGGAGTTACCCCCACTCAGTGCTGAGATACGCCCCGTTCGATGCGACGTTCGCAGTGAAATTCGAACGGGATGTTGTTCATCATATGAACGCGCCTCAGATCGTAGAATTCAAAAAATTTTCTGGATCCAAATCCAGAAGATCTTTGAACTCATTAGGAAGGGAAGATTAGGATCTGAAGAGGATTGATTAAGATTCATAAAACTGAAACAAAAATCAGAAGTTATTAATTTGAAGATCTCATCTTCAAAAATTCTGCAGGTGTAGAACACCGCAGCCTGATGATCTTTCTAGATTTCTGGTTAAGCCGCACACGTGTCCGGCCTCTACAGGTATCTACACGAGGATTTAATCATATGTGATAAGATCTTACCGGAGTGCTAGCTCCTTGCAAAGACCTCTCATGACTATCAAAAGAGATGGAAGAAATTGTGCAATATACCTCTTTGAAGAAGAACACTTTCTTTTTCAACCTTGCTCGCAATTAAGGAAGAGGAGGAGGTAGCTTTGCTCGTGAATCTTTCTAACCTTGATGCCATGGAAGAAGAGGAATAAGAAGCCCTCTTTCAGCCATGGACAAGGAGGAAAGGAAGAAGCTTAACGTGGGAGGAAGAACTCTTTCTTCCTTGGGCTGAATTGATATCTCTTCCTTGATCCTTCTTCTTCTTTGCTTTCCAACACCTTGGAGGAAGAAGAAAGGGGATCCTTCACCTTGCTGCCGTGAAGAAAAGGATGTCTCCTTTTGCAGCCGTGGGAAGGGAAGAGAGGAAGAGGGAGGAGGCGTGGTGATCAAGGATGTCTCCTATGGTTCACGCCCCAAGCCTTTTATAGATGGGATCTAAGGCTTCTCCTAATCTTATTAGGAGTATGGAAATATAACCCACCCTTGGATTAATGCTAAGTGTCCAATCCTTGTGCTCATAGATGTATGATATGTGTCCACTTAATTAATTGATTAATTTTCTAATTACATTAGGACTCCTAATTTCATTAGGAGAATAATTGATTTGGGAGCATGCTTCCTACGACGCCATGTGGACTTTAAAGTCCGCATAGTGTGAACATGACTTAAGTCATATTCATCCTACCACGACATGTGGTCTTTAAAATCCGCACAAACCTCGGTTTAATCAAATTGACCCTATCATGAACCTAAATCAATTTGGGTCGAACCCAATTTGATTTGGCTCATTAAATCAGCCCAATTGCAATTCAATTGCAATCAATTTCACTTAATTCTTTTTCCATTAACTCACTAATACTTAGTGGGTTAATTCAATCACCAATCATATTGATGATTGACTTCAATTGACATTCTAAATCACAATTATGATAGTCTGACTAATTAAATCCTCTATTTGTGTGACCCCGTAGATTCTATTCTGACTGGTAGTGAGACATATTGAGATCTCCATATCAATATCACTGAAACTCCTTTCAGTGGACTAAAACGATTTCAGTTCTACTCTCAAGGTTCACTGATCACCAAGTGAATGCCTTCGAGTCTCACAATCCTCTAGTGACACCTAGCAGTATGTGGTGGCAACCTAGTAGAATAGAATGTTTGAACCTCTAGGTGCAGTTAGCGTATGATATAGTCCATCTATCATGGATCCCGACGTGATGGAGGTTATGGATATCTCGTCAAAACCCATCGTGATCCCGACGTGATGCAGTTAGCGCTGAATCTCTTCAGATATTTTGGGGCACATCTTTTTGGAGAGATTTATCCCATGCCTTAGGGGTAACAATCCCTTCTTAGAGTTTTCCATGCTGAACCTCTTCAGCACTTTCTCTATGTACATTTTCTGTGATAGGCCAAGCATCCTCTTGGATCTATTTCTATAGACCTTAATCTCCAAAATATAAGATGTTTTACCTAGGTCTTTCATGGAGAACTTCTTAGACAGCCATAACTTGACCGATGTGAGTATGGAAATATCATTCCCAATCAGGAGTATATCATCTACGTACAATACGAGGAATACTATAGCCCTCCCACTGACCTTTTTGTACATACATGGTTCTTTTTCGTTCTTGATGAAATCAAATGATTTGATCACATCATCGAAACGAGTGTTCCAACTCCGAGACGCTTGCTTTAGTCCATAAATGGATCTTTGCAGCTTGCAGACCTTGTGATCACCATCACTGGAAGTGAAATCCTGAGGCTGTTTCATATAGATATCTTCCTCAAGATATCCATTAAGGAATATAGTTTTCACATCCATCTGTCATATCTCATAATCATGATAAGCTGCAATGGCAAACAACGTTCGAATGGACTTCAACATGGCTACCGGTGAAAAGGTATCCTGATAGTCAATGCCTTTGCATTGACTATAACCTTTTGCCACCAACCCTGCCTTATAGGACTCTATCTTGCCATCCAAACCCATTTTTCTTTTGTAGATCCATTTACACCCAATAGGTACAATATCTTCAGGTGGATATACTAAGGTCCATACTTGGTTGGAATGCATGGAGTCTATTTCTGACTTCATCGTATCCATCCATTTTTTAGAGTCGATATCTAACATCGCTTCGTTGTAGGTCTTGGGATCATTACTATGATCTCTTTCTCCCATGAGGAACTCTTTCTCTATTTCCTCTGTAAGCATACCTAAGTATCTTTCAGGAGGATGGGAGATCCTACTGGATCTACGAAGTCGACGAGGTTCTTCATGTATTGGCTCAATATGAATAGGTTCACTAGGCTCAATTGCTCGTTGCTCTTTAGAGACATTCTCTTCGAGCTCAATTTTTCTCCCACTGCCTCTATCAAGGATAAATTGTTTTTCCAAGAAGATGGCATGTCGGCTCACAAACACTTTGTGATCTTCTGGATTGTAAAAATTGTATCCTAACGACTCTTTAGGATATCCAATGAAATGAGCACCAATTGTTCTAGACTCTAACTTGTCCGCCTGTTGTCGCTTGACTTGGGCTGGGCATCCCTAAATCTTGAGATAACCAAGACTTGGTTTCTTACCATACCATATCTCATACGGTGTGGTAGGAACGGACTTAGAGGGAACTCTATTCAATATGTAGAAAGATGTAAGTAGGGCATCTCCCTACAAGAATAAGGGTAAGTCAGTGAAGCTCATCATGGACCTGACAATATCCAATAGGGTCCGATTCCTCCTTTCTGACACTCCGTTGAGTTGAGGTGTTCCAGAAGGTGTCCATTGTGAAACTATACCATTTCATTTGAGATAATCGCAAAACTCTCCACTAAGGTATTCTCCTCCTCGATCGGATCGAAGAACCTTAATGAGTTTTCCTGTCTGTTTTCCTACTTCAAATCTGAATTCTTTGAACTTTTCAAATGCTTCAGATTTATGTCTTATAAGATAAACATAACCATACCGTGAGAAATCATCGGTAAAAGTAATAAAGTAGAAAAATTGACCCCTAGCCTGCACATCGAATGGGCCACACACATCAGAGTGTACTAGGGCAAGTATTTCAGTGGACTTCTCCCCGTGTCCTACAAAGGGTAATTTGGCCATTTTTTCTTGAAGGCAGGATTCACAAATCGGATATGACTTAGAAGTCAATGAACTCAAAAGCTCATATTTCTTCAATTTGTTAATTCTGTCTTCTCCTATATGACCAAGTCTGAGGTGCCATAAATACTTTTGATTTATTTCATCTCTAGATCTTTTAGATCCTATGGTACTCACTGTATGCTCAGATACGTTCACAGATACATCCATATGTAAGTGATAGAGACTGTCAATCATAAAACCACGTCCAAACTGTTTATTTCGCAAATAAATGGAAATGTAGTCTTTATTAAAATTGAATTCATAATGTTCCTGTGCTAGACAAGATACAGAAATCAGATTTCTGCTAGCACTAGGTACAAAATAACAATCTCTAAGTATCAAACTAAATCCTGACGGTAAATGCAAAGAAAATGTGCCCACAGCAACAGCAGCAACTCTTGCTCCATTGCCAACCCGTAGGATTACCGTACCTTCCATAAGCCTTCGACTTTCCTTTAGACCCTGCATGGTAGTGCACAAGTGAACACTAGAACCAGAGTCTATAACCCAACTGGAAATAGAAGAAACCGTTAGATTAGTTTCAATAATGAGCATCTTCATTGCAATGGAAACATTTTCCTTTAGGTTCGGCCTTCTTCTTAGGAACTTCCTTCTTTGGCTTTTTCTCGGTCTTCTATTTCTTCGCGTGCTTCTTCTTTTTCCTAGTAGACTTTCTCTTGGAAGTAGAAGCTAGCTCAGCAGCGAGAACTGTGCCCCTTGAACCTTTCAAGGCTCCCTCAGTTGTCACCAACATATTCAACAATTCAAGCTTGGTGCATTCAATTTTATTCATATGGTAGTTTACAATAAACTGCCCATATGAAAATGGCAACGATTGTAGGATCAAATTCGTTTGCAAATTATTGTGCATGGTCATGCCAAGCTTCTCAAGCTTCTTAAGATCTTTGATTATGGTCAAACCATGTTCATGGACGAACTGCCCATTGCGCATCTTGGCTTTGAGGAGCCGCTTAGACACTTCAAACCTCGCTGCGCGACTCTGTTCACCATACAACTCTTGTAGGTGATCAAGTATGTCCTTAGTAGTCTTTATGTTCTCATGCTGGCATTGCAATTCGTTGGACATGGATGCCAAAATGTAGCACCTAACCTTATTGTCGTCATCCAACCATTTTGCATGCATCTCACGCTGCTCATTGGTTGTTCGGGTTGGTAACACCGGGAGTTCATGGTCAAGAACATAAGCTATCTTTTCGTAACTCAAGACAATCTTCAAGTTGCGGACCCAATCTTTATAGTTTGGTCCGGTCAACATATTATTATCTAGAATTCGAACTATCGGGTTGGAAGCCATTGACATCTGCAGAAAGTAAAGATTCTAATTAAAAATTTGTATTTGACGTTAATTTATTTTAGAAACTTTTAAAACAAAATTGGATCAAATCCTTCCACTATTTCTCGGATCTCAAACACTCCTCTGGTAAAAATACGGAAACCTGCGACTTAGGGTTTCGAGTGGGGTGCTGCGGTTCCACCAATCTACATGTCACCTCACCTAACATTATTGAAGACACATAGACGATGAATCTACAACTTTTGTACAATGCTTCGTAAGCATATTGATAGTCAACTTTAAAGACCACGCAATAGCACGTATCTGGTAGGATAGTGATTACAGGTATCGATCCACAGGGATTGGGGTATAGTTGTTTTCTTAAAAATAAAAAATATTTAAAAGGAAGAGTTTGTGAAGAAAATTAAACTAAG
Source organism: Phoenix dactylifera (assembly GCF_051530095.1). Taxonomy (NCBI): domain Eukaryota; kingdom Viridiplantae; phylum Streptophyta; class Magnoliopsida; order Arecales; family Arecaceae; genus Phoenix; species Phoenix dactylifera. Next base: position 31,146,871 of record NC_143192.1, on the reverse strand, counting down.
GAATTTAATAAAGAAAATGCAATTAAAATGATATCAGTTTGGGAGAACCTAGGGCAAGGAATTCACCACTAATATCAGAACAAGGGTTATTTATATTTTATTTCGTTCTTGGATTAACATGCAAATTGGCTACAAGCCTAATAAGCATTTAAATAAAAATTCACAAAAGTAATTTGGGCATAATCCATCTTCAGTTGGCATGAAATGTCTACCCTAATCTAAGGTGGCAGCACATCGCATCTTTCCTAAGCATGGATTATCTTATATTTACTTAGTGATCATGAAGAACAGTTGTACGAACATCATACTTAAAATCACAGAAATTAAATATGATTCAAAAGAAGATATCTATTAAAAACAATAAGTTCATACAACCCCAAGAATATAAAATAAAATATAAAACCCGTGTCCCTTTGTTAGGGCTGCATCCAGCCCTAGAGAAAAGATCAGCCTTTCATAGAGTGGTGGACGGCAGTAGCAGCACAGCAGCGGGCTCCCATTCCTTCCTTCTCTTTCTCCTTTGAAATATTCCCAAAATAGCCAAACTCTTCTCCCTCCTCTGTTTCTGTGGGGTTCCGCCTGAGAGAAGATGGGAGCAGCCCCCGGTGGGGGAAGAAGGATTTCCCCCTGGTGGGGAAGGAGGAATGCCTTGGTCTTCACGTCCGACTCCTTTAAATAGACTTCCCATCTCCCTGTTCCGAGTGTAGATAAGGATCAATGGCTGCGGGATAAGGATGGAGGCTGAGAAAATTTCGGACGCTGGGAGGAAGGCTTTGTTTGGATGTCGTGAAGCTCGGGAGTTTGGCTTGATTTGCGAACGGGTTTGAACGTGAAACAGGGGAAAGAAGTTGGGATCTCGGCTGAGAGGATGTTATTCCGAAATAGGGGAAGATGCAGGACGTGGCAGACTCGGGATGTTCCATGAGATCACGCAGGAAGATGGGATTTGAGTTTATCCCGTGAAGATGGAACCAATCCGAACGGGATAAACGTGGGATCTAGCGGAAGAATTCGAAGATGATCAACGTGGATGTGATTCCGAGGGACATTGGGAGATTCGGTGGACGCTGCCGTTGGCTGAGATGAAGCTAGGAGGAAGCTGGATGAGGATAAATCGCTAAGAATGGGGAGGATTTGAATTGATCTTGAAGCAGAGGAGCAATGTGAACGTTGGGAGATTCCATGGGATCAAGCCGGAAGAAGTGGGTTTTGATTTTATCCCACGGGTCATGCTACTTTATTCCAGAACAGGGGAAGAAAAATGACGTGGAATGAGCTTGGGATTCGCTTGATTTGGAAGATGAAGATGAGATGATTTAGGAGCAGGGGATTTGAATGAATCAGTTGTTTCGTCCGAGCGGGATGAGCATGGGATTTGAGTTCATCCTGTGAGCGTTTGAGAAGATTTCGGAGGAAGAGGATGCTGGGATTTTACATGCGGACAGCTGATGGGAATTCGGCTGAAAGAAGATTGGAAGAAAATCTTGGACGATGTTATCACGAACGGGATTGGCTGGGAATTCGTGGTGTTGGCTGGGGAATGAAAAGATGAGCTTTGAACGTGTTCTGTTCGTGGAGAAGATCTCGGAAGTTGGGAGATTCTTGGTCTATTCTGTGGCTGAAGCAGAGGAAGTTGGACTTGGCTGAAGGCTCGGGAACGGCTGGATTCGGCTGGTAACAGAGGATGATGTGGATTTGTAAATAGGATAAGATTTGTTCCGCTGGGAACAGAGGAGCTGGTAGCAGGGGATAGCTTGCTGTTGCGTGAAACAAGGGAGCTCGAACGGATGCGATCGCGGATGGGGAAAATCTGGAAGAGGTTGATCACGGACGATGAGAAAGATGGAATCTTTTGCATGCATCACGGGATGAAACGAGTGTGTTAGATTGGCTTCGGAATGGGATGAACGGCTGAAGCTAGAAAGTTTGGATGCAGAAGGAGATAAGGATGTTGGGATGTTGACGCGGAATGAAGGGAACGTGGGGTGAGACGTGGAAGGAAGGTTGGATGGTTGAAGGTGTTGATCCACAGGAGGTTGATCCACGGCTACTGCTGGTTGTGATTCACGTGAAGCTCGGAATGGTTGAAGTAAAGCTGGGAAGAACGCGTGGACTCATCCATTGATAGGCTGGAATCTATCCGGAGAGATGTTGTAATGTGGGAAAGTAATGAAACGGATCTGTGAGTTGGGATATTGGGGCTGGGAGTTTGAACAAGATGTGAGAAGTGGATGGAGCTTTGGGATCTGTGCAACTACGATGGTATGCTTTGAGATCTGAAAGACAAATAATTGAAAGGATTTTATTAAAATAGGAGAATTGGATCATGTGGAAAAAGAGTTAAGTGACTGAATCAGAGGGTCTTGATTTGCGGGGTGCATGTGGTTTAGGTCCAGAAATAATCCCTAATGAACTTGACTCAACCTGCATACATTAGACTCAATCAGTAAATAAGTAAATCAAACTCGAATTAATTTATTAAAATGCAATGATGAGGGTAACACATTTTTTTTAGTTAAATTTACAAAATATGTGAATTAAAATAATGATAAGTGCTATGAATAAGATATTAATTTATGCATTATTTAACACTTATCACATATTAAAATAACATGGTCCCCAAGTCATAAGGACCTCACCTAAGAGTTATTGGATCCGTTCCTTGGTTAAGTCAGACCCACCGTATATCCCGCAAAATAAAACTGTGATTGGATCCTCACCTAACAGTTATTGAAGTCCAACCCCATCTTTACCCCACAACATCTCATGTTAATAGAGAGGTCCAATCCTCCGATGCAACTAGTCCATTGTATCCAGCCGAGACTAATCAATGCCGGAATGATCTTAGCAACTCTACTATGGTGGAAGACCAATCTGTTGGGAATTATATCCTAAATGTCAATCGTCAGCATATTGATGATTAATTTTGTAAATGAATTGACAAATTAATAAAGTATTATTTGGCATTATTCATTATTTCATCTTCAAATGAACTCTTATATGATGGAGTCCTTAGGACTTATGTTATGATAAATGAGGATTTATCTTTGAGTCCTTAAACTTGTTCGCGACCAAATGATATGTTGTTACTAGGACGACAACATTATCGAGATTAGGTCGTTGTGTGATATATACGTTGGTTGTCCTCTTAACCAAGGAGTGTGGAGACACAGGTATGTCATACAGGTGAAGTGTAGGAGTACATTTCACTGAACGTGACCAATTTCGGAACGCTCTACTGTCAAGAGATGTTCCGAGTGGATATGGGTATAAGTTTGGCCCTCTGACTTGAGACTGCAACCTGTGACTAGCAAGAAACTCATTGTACTTTGGTACCGGACTACCTGAATTTCTAATTCAGTGACGGAAGGTCACTGGGTGCAGTCAAGTACTTGCGTAGTCAGTTGTGAGTCGAGATGAAATTGACCTCTTCTGAAAATAGGAGATAATGGCTTGTGATTAATTTAGCAAAACCTTGGCCAGGGTAATTCCGGTGAGGAGTCACGGGATATCTAAAGTTAATCACATAATGGATGTACTAATTATAGGGTTGACAGTGAGCTTTAAGTCATCCTGGCATTAGGAGTCAAAGGAATTAAATTATACAGTAACCATAGTCCAGGGTTCCAGAATATTTGCTTCGCATATATTCGGCCTATCCGGACGTCGGGTACCATTGCTAGATGGTCACATCGATTAGTATAGGAAGACGTTCCTATACTACCGGCTTAGGTTCGAACCTATGAGGTCATACGCATAGAAGTTTCTAGGTTGATCAAATGGCTGATTGATGATTAAGAATCATTCAGGGATAATTTGGTCAATTCGATTGACAAATTATCTAAGCAAAAGTTGCATTATAATAATTATTGAATTATTGGAGGATTAATTAGAAATTAGATTGCTAATGAACTCAATTTGATTGAGTAATTGGGCTTAGGTTGAGCCAAATTGAATAGGATTCAATTTGGGCTGCATCAGGGTTTGACCTAATTAGATTGGGTTCAACCCAAGTAGATTGAGCTTGACCCAATTGATGGGACTTCATCCAATTAGATTGGGCTTGATCCAAATCAATTAGAAGATCTTATTTGATGAGGATTATGAGTCCAAATAATCAGAATTGGATAAGGAGAAGAATCCCTAAATTTTAGGAACTCATCCTTATTTTCTTAGAGAAGAATGACACCTTAATTTATCCCCAATATTTTCTATGCCTATCCTCTTTATTTTTGCCCAAAAATTGGCGTGAGAAGAGAGGAGGCGTGGGGCTATATTTTCTATAAAAATGGTGCCTAAAATCTTTCTAGAAAGATTTAATGAATTTCCTAATTTGTAGGGATTGCATGGCGCATGAAATAGGGTGGTCTACGGCTGAACTTTGGACGCATAAATTCCTATCTTTTAGGAATTCAAAATGCACGAAATTTGGATATGTTTATCTCCTCTTATCTACCAAACCACCAGAATTTTTTGGAAATTTTATCAGCCAAATTAGTTGGATAAATTAGGTGTGAGGCGTGGGGTGGTCTTTTAGCTATAAAAGACCCCCATGCCTTATGTTCAAGATATACCATATTTAGAGGTTTCAAAAAATTCTGAAAAAATTCTCTGAGGGCCTCCATCCCTTCTTCTCCTTTTTCCTCACGGCCATCCTCCATCTTCTTGAAGAACAATCAAAGAGTGAGTGTTTAGAAGGAGAAAGCTTCAGCCATTGCAGCGTTCCTGCGCGAGCTAGCACTCCCGCGGAAGACGATCTACCTAGGGCTTCGCGTGTACTTCTCATAGAGGCCATTCATATGCGTGGCTGTGAAGTCAAGGATCAGATCCATAAGTTTCTTTCATCATAAAAGGTATTAATCCCACATTAATATTTTATTTTGGAGTCAGGGTCTAGGTCCGATTCTCCGAGGTTTTACCCTCCTTTGGGGCTCCTCACGGAGTTATCTCCAGAATCCATTCGATGGATATTCGGAGATTAATCAGAATAGAATTTTTAAGTTTCAGATCTGATAGTTAATCATGCATAAAAGTTTTAGCATAATTGTTTAAACGATTCCGGCATAATCCTATGTGTTCTTAATGTGCTGATTTCTAGATTTGATCTTGTAAGCATGCATGAATTAAATTGTTTGATTCATTTTTCCGCTGCATTTTTGAAACTTAAAAAAAACTACGTGTGGCTTGATCCCCCTTGTGAAGGGGTACGTAGGCAACCCAATCAGGTTCAGCCATGGTTTTCAAAAAAAAAAAATTCAGCATGCTAAACACCGAAGAACCTAGGATCCCCTTTCACAATCGACTTAATATTGGGTAATCAGATCTTAGTGATTCCAACTTTGAGCTTTCCATAGAAGGTAATTGATCGATTGGCCAGGTAAGCAGGTGGGAGGCTTCCCTTACTCAGAGAGTAAGGTCCTAATTAAGTAACCACCTTTGAGCTTTTCTAGACACTAATTAGATCAATTAATCAAATATGGCTAGCTCAACATATCGTTCACTCTCGATTGATTTAGAAAGGTTTTAGGTCTCTTGGGATTTACATATAATATAACCATCTACCCCATACCAAATGTCATTCGATTTACATCTTATGTAAATGTCACATTAGTTCAGATTTACATCCTATGTACTTATGAAACCCTTTCATATATTATGTGATTACATCTTATGTAAATGACATAATTGTTTCAGTTTACATCTTATGTAAATGTCCTATAGTTTAAGGGTTTTATTTACATCTCATGCAAATAAATTTTGTTTAACTAATACATACATCTCATGCATATATTGTTTTAAACATAACCTTAAATGAGTATGAACATCATGATTACCACATGCATCTCAAGTATATTTTCAGATCTGAAACTTTAAACCTATTATGCTATTCTCTAGATTTCAGATAATGCATTACTTGATTTAAAACATTGTAATCTAATTGAAATTCTAAAACAATTTGCAAGATCATAGTAAATAAAAAATTCGCATGCTGAAAACTTCAGCAATCTGAAATTTCAGTACGCAGAAAATGCAGCAAGCATAATTTCTTTAAAAATCAGATTAAAAATGTGGTAATCATTCCTTAAGTCCTAATCATGCTCCTTAGAACCATGGCTTGGATACTACTGCTGAGATACGCCCCGTTCGATGCGACGTTCGCGGCGGAATTCGAACGGAACATCGTTCATCGTATGAACGCTCATCGGATCGTAGAATTCAAAAAATTTTCTGGATCCAAATGCAGAAGATCTTTGAACTCATTAGAAAAAGAAGATTAGGATCTAAGGAGGGTTGATTAAGATTCATTCTGAAACAAAAATCAGAAGTTATTAATTTGAAGATCTCATCTTCAAAAATTCTGCAGGTGTAGAACACCGCAGCCTGATGATCTTTCTAGATTTCTAGTTAAGCCGCACACGTGTCCGGCCTCTACAGGTATCGACACGAAGATTTAATCATCTGAGATAAGGTCTTACCGGAGTGCTAGCTCCTTGCAATGACCTCTCATGACTATCAAAAGAGATGGAAGAAATTCTGCAACATACCTCTTTGAAGAAGAACGCTTTCTTCTTCAACCTTCCTCGCAATTAAGGAAGAGGAGGAGGTAGCTTTGCTTGTGAATCTTCCTAACCTTGATGCCGTGGAAGAAGAGGAAGAAGAAGCCCTCTTTCAGCCGTGGACAAGAAGGAAAGGAAGAAGCTTGACGTGGGAGGAGGAACTCTTTCTTCCTTGGGCTGAATTGATCTCTCTTCCTTGATCCTTCTTCTTCTTTGTTTTCCAACACCTTGGAGGAAGAAGAAAGGGGATCCTTCACATTGCAGCCGTGAAGAAAAGGAGGTCTCCTTTTGCAGCCGTGGGAAGGGAAGATAGGAAGAGGGAGGAGGCGTGGAGATCAAGGATGTCTCCTATGGTTCACGCCCCAAGCCTTTTATAGATGGATTCTAGGGCTTCTCCTAATCTTATTAGGAGTATGCACTACAAAAGAAGGAATAACTCCCGGCGGTTTTTTTTGCCACTACCGACGCTTATAAGCGTCGGCGAATTCCCAGCCCACGCTTCACAAAGCGTGGGTCAGACGTCGGGTAGGTGGGCGTGGGTCGGGTTTAACCCGACGCATCAAAAAAGCTTCGTTGGTCTATGCCGACGCTTTTAAGCGTCGTTCCTTTTATAAGACTCCGACGCTTAAAAGCGTCGGCGAGAAGGTTGGCTACTATTGTGTTAGGCCGACGCTTAAAAGCGTCGTTAAAGGCGTGCCAGTTTACGTTCCGGTTGCTTTTTCCGACGCTTATAAGCGTCGGCATTAAATTTTTTTTTTTTAAAATTTTTTGTAAAAGTAATTTTTAAATACTCTGTGTACATTAAATTCTAACAAAACAAATTCTAACAAAACAAATACACTGAATCACATATATAACAAAATACGAGTCACAAACAAGAACTTTGATTACATTCATATTATCATATTTGATTACATTGTACTTCAAAAACATTCTAAAAACATACAAGTCAAATTTCTAAGTACACAATCTACAATATGTATCAAGGGTCGGCATCATCATCTCTACGAGTAGATGAAGTATCATCAACCTACGAGAAAAAAAAATATTTTAGAAACTAAAAATACGAAAGTCATCACGCTCATACAAGAATACATTATAATTACATAAAATATTCAAATAGATTTAGTTATGTACCGGAGGAGCAAATCTCTGCAAAAAGGATGAAATATGGTTAAGCTGGTCCTGCAAAGATTGTATCTTCAACTCTTGTCTTTGCTTCAACTCTGCCATATCAGTCATATGACTCTGCCTCATCTCCTCTATTCTTGTTTCATATGACTGCTTTATCTGTGCCATCTCTGTCTTCAAACTACAAACCTCTGCAGTGCTAGTACCTTGTCTGGCATCTTGGGTATATCGGCTCACTGCAGATAGCTGAGTGGGGGTAACTCCGACACCGTAACCCCTCACGCGACCATAACGTTCTGGGCCCATCAATTCAGCATACACCTGAGCCTCGACGCGACTGGCCGCATCGGATGATGATGACTCCTCGACACGCTCTGAAATAAGATTTGTAGCTCTTTCCTATATCTCTCTCAAAAAAAAAAACAGTCACATTAATATTTTAAAAAAAGTAAAATTAATAAAAAAATTGTGATCAAATAAAAAATAAATACATAATACATACAACTATATTTCTCGACTCGTCCCGGACAAAGCTGCCATCTCGGTGGGTGTGGGTCATCTTATAAAACTCTACCTCACCAGGCTCCTTCCATGCTCCACCATCTACACATACGGAAAGTATATTGGCAAACTATATATTATGATACGTGCTATATGTCAGTAAAATTTCAAATAGTTTCAAAAGAACTTACAAATTCATTTCTACGTCTCGCATAACTCTTCGAGCCTGAAGTATGAGGAACTGCTTGAGATGCTCGTGCAGCTCTGCCAATATTAGAATATGTCTGCCAAAATAAAAGCACACAGTATAATATGGTTCAATGTATATATTTGCAATCTATATTAATAATAAATATAATATAAAATATTGAAACAATATACGTGACCTGTCCTTTTTCAGAAAACCAGTAGTGAACAAGCTCCCTCTACTGCTGAGGGTATACATCAGGAGGAGTCACACGAGCAACCTCCTCCTCTGTCATACCCTCGTGCTTGAAGTCCGTCTTCAATTTTGCTTTATATTCTTTCCATTTGCGGTTGAGAGACTTTAGCACCCAATCATGGCTCTCTGGAGGGAGTACAAACTTACCCTACAACAAGATACAGAATGTTATAATAATATAGAACCTCAAAAGTAATATTATGGTAGTAAGCAAATTAACACACAGGAGGGGTCAAATTAAAAAGAACAAATTCAATTCATTACCTGTATAAGTCTAAGAAGCTCAACCTTATACGAAGGAAGCATGTCATTCCACTTCGTATAGTTGAGCGGACACAGCTGACCCTTGCGTGCAACCGATCCTAAAAAGCTTGATAGAAGACTTCCAGCTCTATTGATGGGCTGCCCCAATTCGTTGCATCGGATGATGATCTTCTCACCCGGAGGAAGCTTCCACACATCCTTTGCTTGAGTGGGTCCCCGTCTCGTCCTCACCGTCCCTTGTCCATCTATTAAAATTAAAAAGTCTTAAAAAGTTGAAGACAAATATGAACATAAAATATGAACTTTAAATCGAATTACCCTGGATCCGGAGCTCATCCTCCGGACAATCAGCAGGAGGCTCGTGCTGAGATCCTGACTCGTGCTGCTGGTGCTCACATGGCTGCTGGGACTGCAGGGACTGCTCAGAAGTAGATCCCACCTGAGAATGCTGGAACTCCACATCTCTAAATCGTCTTCCTTGGGGCATATTGTTACCTGGTATGCACAAAAAAGAATCAATATTTGGTTAAATAATAAATTTATACTAAATAAAGGGCCACAAAAAAGACTATGGTGTCCGAAAAAGCAACTTGCCAAGTTTTCTTGATATTGAATTTTTTTTGAAACCACCATCTACTAAAAAAAAGATGCAGTCACAAAACTTTGAACTACAACTGTCTCCATAGCCTGGCATACGTAACAATAGAAGTTCTTAACGACTACCTCGAATCATAGGACAATTTGTTGTAGTAGTTCGCCCCTCTTGAATCTGCAACATTTATATCAGGACATGATGTCTCACAGAGCAAAGATAAACAAACACTAAATTGGTTCAGATATTGTGGATACAAGTACAAAGAAGAATCAGGAACTGGGACTTAGTTTGAGTTGCAGAATGTTATATGAGCCCACCACAGAAATCACCATCATATGGATGAGAATGTGGTGATAATGCAGCAATATAAAATTAACAAAACCAGCAATTATAATGTACGGTCGAAAAGTGTTCAATGTTTCAAAAGTCACACACCTACAACTTTTAGGGCAGGCTATATGATGATTGCATGTGACCTCTGTTTATACCATAGTGCACCTCACCACGTATACTTTCTTGTTCCATCCAAACAAAGTAGCCCTCAATGAAAACGATAGAATTTTTAAAAGACGTGCTCATATTAGCAAGACTCTGTTTGCTGGGATTAAAATAGAGAGGCTGTGTTAGTGCTGAGCTGCTAATCCAAAAAAGTGGAAGAACAGGGAAGTTTCTTGCCCAACCTGTCTCCCTCTTACGCACAACAGAAAGCCGAGTAAACAAATGATACATCACAAGCAGGTCATAATCTGCAGCTACCTTCAAAGGAAAGTAAAGCATCTAATTATGGGAAAACTTCCAATAGCAGCCACTCGTTGCGACAATCACATGACAATATATAAACACGCCAATAAACGACCAGAAATAACTGATAGAGTGTAAAGTTTGGTTGAGTTCCTTCAATGATGAGATGGCCTTTTGGAAGTCCTCGGTGCTTCTCTCACTGTTACATGCAACATAAAGAATAATAACATATATTTCTTAGTCTTTTCTGCATAAGATAGTGGAGGAAGTATTATTTAAATGGTAAGCAAAGCAGCTAAACAATTAGCATGGCCATGATCAGGTCAAGACCTGTACTAGCCACCCAAAAATGAATCGAAAACCAGCAAAAACCATGGACAATGCAGGTCAATGTAATCCTTTGCATCTTGCAATCACCGAAAAAAATCCGATCCAAGTGAGCACTGATAACAGCCATCCAGTTCCCTCCCAAGGAGTACCAGGCTAGGGTCCCACAGTGACAATTATGGGGCAGTGTATATATAGACTAATGATTGATTAGAAAGTAATTGTCAGAAACAGTAATGTCTATAATCATAGAGAGCATTGATGAGAAGATAGCTATAGGAAATATCCAGAGCTTACTTTTTTAACTGATGTGCACAACTAATAAAAACAAGCATGCCATAACCCTTCCGGTAAAGTTGTAGATTTTTTTTTTTTTGATCCAAACATCAGAGAAGACGTGTGCTACAATTATGCTTCTCCAATTGGTGAAGCAGATAAACAGCTAGCAAAGTCAAAACAAAGGTCAAAACATTTATTAATTAACCCAATAACCACTCGCCTTCAGGGACACCATTTCATGCTACTCGGCTAAATTTTCAATATGCCCTTTATTTACATGTCCTAAATTTTCAATATGCCTTTATTTGATATCATAGCAACATACTACTCCCAACTATATCTCGAGCAGGACATTCAATAGCTAGCACAAGCAATATTTCATCCGGTTGGTGACCATGCATGCAGGCTTTAATGGCTGTAGTATGGGAGGCTAAATTGATGGGTCAAAATCAACTATCCATATAGAAGTGTAAAGCAATTGCATCCAGATGAGCTAATAGTTAAATCATATGCATCTGTTACAGCATCTGAAAACAAAGGAAAATAAAATGGCAAGACCAATCACTAGAGAAAACGGATAAAAATAAATCATAGGAATGTTTCCAATGAAATCCAACCTGGGTTTCCCTTTAAATAAAAATGAGATAAAAAGAACAGTACCTCGTTGCTTCAGGCCGGTCGGTCGACGCCGGTCTCCGGACAGGAGGAATACCGCTCGATCGAGGCTTGAGGGCTGCTCGTACAACGCCGAAGAGGAGGAAGGAGGAGGAGATCCTCGTGCGGAGGCCAAGCAAGATAATCAGTAAAATTTGGAAAAAACACCAACGAACACACGAACAAGAGGAGGCGGAGAAGGAAGAGAACAAGCGAGAAGGAGGGAGCGGAGGGAGGAGGAGAAAAATACCTCGGGCGGAGGGGTTGAGGTCGGTCGGTCGGCACCGGAGAGCAGGGAGGAGGAGAAGGGGTTGGAGTCGGACGGCCGGCACCGGAGAGGAGCAAGACGGAAGTGACGATAGCGCCGGAGAGGAGCAAGACGGAACCTAGGGCAGCGCCGGAGATGAGTACGGAAGCTCGAGCAGCGCCGGAGAGGAGAAATAAGGGCTCGATCGGGGTCGGTCGCTGGGTTAGGGTGGTGTGCTCGCCTTCGACGACGCTTATAAGTGTCGTATTATCCCGACGCTTATAACCGTCGTTGTAGGTCCGGAAGAATAATGACGCGTAATAGCGTCGCCCTATAACTAGTTCCCACGCTTCCGAGCGGCAGTTGGAATTGAGGACTATGGCGACGCTTTTAAGCGTCGTGGATTCCTTTAATTTGCCGACGCTTCTAATAAGCGTCGGCAAAAGTTCTTGAGCCAGCAAACTTTGCCGACGCTTTTCCATAGCGTCGGCATTCAATAGTCGGCAAAGATTTTTTTTGTTGTAGTGATGGGACTATAACCCACCCTTGGATTAATGCCAAGTGTCCAATCCTTGTGCTCATAGATACATGACATGTGTCTACTTAATCAATTGATTAATTTTCTAATCATATTAGGACTCCTAATCTTATTAGGAGAATTAATTGATTTGGGAGCATGCATGCTACGACGCCATGTGGACTTTAAAGTCCGCATAGTGTGAACATGACTTAAGTCATATTCATCCTACGACGACATGTGGTCTTTAAAATCTGCACAAATCTTGGTTTAATCAAATTGACCCTATCATGAACCTAAATCAATTTGGGTCGAACCCAATTTGATTTGGCTCATTAAATCAGCCCAATTGCAATCCAATTGCAATCAATTTCAATTAATTCTTCTTCCATTAACTCACTAACACTTAGTGGGTTAATTCAATCACCAATCATATTGATGATTGACTTCAATTGAGATTCTAAATCACAATTATGATAGTCTGACTAATTAAATTCTCTATGTGTGTGACCCCGTAGGTTCTATTCTGACTGGTATTGAGACATATTGGGATCTCTATCTCAATATAACTGAAACTTCTTTCAGTGGACTGAAACAATTTCAGTTCTACTCTCAGGATTTACTGATCACCAAGTAAATACCTTCGAGTCTCACAATCCACTAGTGACACCTAGCAGTATGCGGTGGCAACCCAGCAGAATGAAATGTTTGAACCTCTAGGTGCAGTTAGCGTATGATACAGTCCCTCTATCATGGATTCCGACGTGACGGAGGTTATGGATATCTCGTCAAACTCCATCGTCCGTCATATGTTAAATTTATACGACTTCCAGTTCGAGATATGAAAAACTCTTTTTCCAAAATACCTGGCCAGAAATTTATCGAATTCAGTCTCATAAATCACATAGGATCACTCCTAATCTATCAAGATCGACAGATCCCATCTAGATGCTACCCTATTCCAAAATGAACCTACTATAGCCAATCCGCACTACAAGGATCCGGATGGCTAGGGCCCAAGTTCACATGTTCGTCAAACTACGACAACCTCACAGTGAGTAGCTGAGGCATCGCAAGTCAAAGGACGAGTCATACAACTGCAGCATAAGTAGTCACTGACGAGTGGATAGACATCCATGTGACTACTATCTTTGGTCACGCTCAGTACCTTGTTCTCTAACAAGTACTCGCATAATCACTCCAGTGTCTCTACACCGTGGACTCGAAACTCGTCCATCTGACTAAGTGATCTGTGCACTCATCTCAGCGGATCGATCACCGTCCCTCGTGATGGATCCATCGATCAGGAGCATTTAGAAATTAATCCCTAATGACACGTGTCTCAAATTCTCAACTTCTTGAGAATATGTGTCATTATTTATTAATTTCTTGGACGATTCATGGACACATACAAACATGAATAAAAAACAATTTGCCCAATCTTATTCGTTAATAAGTGTCAAATTACAAATTTATGCCCCGGATTACAAATATGCGTCAGCCACGTTGGCTTCTATGGCATACTTCTAACACTCAGTTGTCTACAGTGGGAATGTATACAAGAAATGCTGGAGAAGGTAGTAGCAATACAGAAGTTAGTAGACTTCGGGCAACAATTGAAGATATGAAGGATCGCCATTAGGCAGAGTTGGCGGAGCTGAAGCAGAACCAACAAACTTTGCAGTCTTAGCTTGAACATATTTCATCTATGTTGCAGCAAATTCTCCCTCATCAGGTAAATAACTATATATATTTGATGACTTTACATAATTATTACTTATTTTTATGAGTTAATGATTTTCATATTCCTAACTTCTAAAGTTTCTCTTTTGTTTTTGTAGATTTCTGATACTTCAACAGCTCGTAGAGATGATGATGGTGCTGAATCCGGTCCATGATATTTTTGAGACTGTTATCTAAGGAGTTTTATATGTATTTTTCTTATATTTTTTAAAATACATTGTAATTCTAAAATTATTATGTAAATTTCATCATATATGACAATATGAATTTTTTGAATGATCTGAATGTTTGTTTTGATGTAAATGTAATGCAGGTTCATATTGCTATAATATCTTTCTTAATATGTATTTGTTTTTCTAAATTTTTTTCTTTAAAAAATCTACTTCCGACGCTTTAAGGCGTCGTTAAAAAACTCCTCTGGCACGGGCTAGAACGCTTTCGCCGACGCTACGAAAGCGTCGGTAAAACTGTTTAAGCGACGCTCCAAAGCGTCGGTAAAAATTTGCTATAAGCGTTGGAAAAAATTCCGCCACTATCCGCCACGCCCAAGTTCTAGTTTATGCCGACGCGTTATTGCGTCGGAAAAACACGATACGCCGACGCTTTAGTAAGCATCGGTAAAGCCAGACTTTTTCCGATGCTTTCTCTTAGCGTCGGCAAAAACTTTTCCCACTCAGGTATCACCGACGCTTTTGCGACGCTTTCTTTTGCGTCGGCTGGGTTTTCACCGACGCTTATAAGCGTCGATAAAGGCTATAAAAAACGCCAGAAAAAGGCCCATTGTCCTGTAGTGACAGTGGCCTTGTGGAGCATCCTTGAAACAAAAATCTCCTGACCAGGATATATGTTCGAGAACATCTCATGGAAAACTGTTTTTGGAGTGAAAGGTGATTCTAGTCCGAAGCCCCTTAACACAGCAGATGGAAAAGAGAACATCATTCCCATCATCTTACTTGCAGTAACAAACAAATGGAAAAGAGAGGGCAAAAATTGTATATGGGAAATGAAAATGGAATGATTTATATGCTAACAGATTGAAGCGCATCCTCTAATTTTGATAAGAAGACTTGTGGCATGGCATCTTGCTCACTCCTAAAGCAAGTTTATCAAATTGATGACTATATGATAAATCAAAGCTTGGATTACTTATATCCCAAGGCCTTGACAAGGTATATTACACCTGGGATAAATTAGCTTGCAATAAAAATAGGCATTGGCTTTTCTTTTTCCTTTCTCCATAAGCAAATCTGACATAAAAGATAATAAGTCAGACAAACATGTTGGACCTTCGCTATTGTTACAAGTTTTATAGTCTCACATTTTGAGAGGGTTTCTGAAAGAAAGCGAGCACACCCAAGCGTTCGGTAGCACAATAAACTTTTGCAATCTCCTCACTCAGGCAACTCTACCTATCTGCTGCAACTTTAACGGGAATGCGTAGTGTCTTTATCATTCTTGATTCTAGAATTTTACAAGCACTTTCATTTTATAGAATGATGAAGATATACAAGAATGATCAAAATAATTTTTTATCCTGTTGCTCAAGAATGCACAGGTTTATCCAAAGAACTGAACCTATTTACTGAATTGCTTATTAGGTACATACGTATCCTAACTGGACTTTAACACCAAAAATCCGTTACTAATTTAAAGCAAATATGGGAAAAAAAACTGAGAGGTGTGTTCAAAACATGTTCAATATCCAGAAATCCAAGCTCCAAACGGACAGATATTGTTGACTTCCAACATTTTTTGTCTACCATTTACTTGGGAGAGATTCAGAAGAATTTAAAACCCGTGCTTAATAATGAAGGAACCCAGCTGGCGGCTGCAAATAAGGTTTTTGGCCATCTCGGTTTCTACTCAAGCAAAAAAGGTAGTTCGACAGTTATAGAGACATACTGAGACCCCAGAGATCTCGGGTGATATTATGGAAACAAATATCTCCAAAATTTTGGTTAAATATAAAAATCCTATGCTACTTTCAAATTTAGTAAATGGTTTACAATTTTAATAACTAAAATATCAATTTAAAGTCTTGAAGTTATATTAGAATATCTAGACCAATATTTTTATAACATACCGGCTTTATATATATCAAGATATTTCGATTCACATTGGCCGAAGTAACAGAAACTAAGATATAAATTTAATGGTATCTTGGACTGATGTAGAACAGTTAGCTATGGATTATATGGGGCATTTGGATTTGAAGAAAGCCAAGAAGGAAGGCCGGAAGATCGTGGCAGCAGCTTAGTTTTATATTTCTGCTTTTATTTTATGGATATTTTATTATTCTGCACAAGGGTATTTTCGTAATTTTTGCTATAGGTTGTATGTTCTAGCATATATAAAGGCATCTTTTAACTCTTGGAAGGACTTTCGGCTGTCATTCAATTGGAAGAACTCCAAAGAGAATTCTTCTCTTTTTCCTGGTGGATTCTAGATTTCTTGGATTTGATATTTGTTAATCCAAAACCTTACACCTTTCACAGCGTCAATTGATATCAGAGAAAGAATTTGCCTGGCCAGATGGCCAATAACGGAGGCGAAGGGAGCAATCCCAATGACGTTGCTCATGGGCAAGAAGCTATTTGGGCGGCAGTTGAGGAGCAGAGGCAGTTTATGGCGGAACAACGTCAGCAGATGACGGAAACGTCAGCAGAGGTTGGGTGAAGAAACGTCCCACAGTTAAGGTGACAGAAGTGTGCAAAGTTTCTATTTCAATTGAAAAATATTATATGGATGAAGTTGTTTATGATGTGATAGATATGGATGCTAGTCATATTTTGTTGGGAAGACCTTGGCAATATGATGTGGATGAAACTTATAGGGCTAGAGATAATATATCTCTATTTACTTGGGAAGGCCATTACATTGCTATAGTCCCTACAAAGGATTCTAGCATTAGATATATGTCCTAGAAACCAATCTGGCCGACACATTATTTATTCTAGAACATAGTTTTATACTTGATTTTGTTATTATTTAATAATATTGGGCATTCTTTTTTTTTCATGTTCTGTATGTATTCATGAATCGTCCAAGAAATTAATAAGATGATGATACATGTTATGGGGGAATTGAGCCGCCATGCCCCACGTGATCGGCACGCGTATCCAGGAAAGCTACAGCTGCCCTATGATCCAGCACTCCGACCCCGAGTCGGACCTCCTCGGCTCCGCAGCCCGACCCCGGGTCGGCTGCCCTATGATCCAGCACTCCGACCCCGAGTCGGACCTCCTCGGCTCCGCAGCCCGACCCCGGGTCGGCTGCCCTATGATCCAGCATTCCGACCCCGAATCGGAGATCTTTTGATAACGACAGGCTATTCTCCAGAGGCACGCCGCGGCCTCCTGCTCCACTACTCCCTGCAACGGCTGTACCCGATGCTGCCCACGATCTCCTGTATCGACCGTACAAAGCGGAGCTCCACTACGCCCTGCCATGACCGTACCCGGCGCTGCTCCACGACGCCCCGTAACGGCCATGTCAGTGGCCATTCTATCGTGCCCCACGACGACAAACCCCCCTGAGAGACCTCCCAGCCAGGCATATATGCGGCTGGGGGGAGAAGGGGGGGGGTAAGCAATACCTCCCAGAGCACTCTCTCCCACTTGTGATTATCATCTCTCCTCCTCCAATCTCCTCTGACTTGACGGTCGGAGGGCCATCACCACCCTGGTGGTGGTGCAAGGCTTGTTTGCAGGTTCCTTGGCGGAAGGTGGAGCGCAACCAGCACCAACCAAGACAACTCAGGCGGAACCCCGTTCACACCGTCGTGTCAATCGTTCTCGGTTTGGACCACCAGCAACAGTTGGCGCTAGAGGAAGGGCCGAATCTCAGAACGATCGTAATGGCACGGCGAGGTGGTCGCGGAGCTTCCAATGCTTCCGGTCGCGGAGCCTCTCGCGCCTCTGGCCGGGAGGCTGCTGCGCCCCCAACACACTCTCAGCAGCATTCCACCGCTTCTCCTCCCATTCAGACGGTCGAACCTGCTCAGTTCGACCAGCTAGCCCAGCAGGTTCGCACCCTCGCGGAGGCAGTGCAGAATCTGCAGGGTGTGATCTCTCGGGTGCCGCAGCGGGCTCAGGAGCCGCTGCTCCCCGAGCACTCGCCTCTTCCTCACAACCCGCGCTCCTTCCTCTCCCATGGAGAGGAGCGCCGGCGCGGGGAGGATTCTCGAGTGCGGTCCATTCTGCCAGGACCTTCTCATCGGAGCTGCGCGGGGTACGAGAGGCGGACCCGGGCGCGTTCTCAGACACCCCAGTCCTCGAGGGGCCCGCACTCCAGTCGGTCCCCCTCGCGCCGCTCCTTGTCTCCCACCCACCGGTCGCGCTCCCTGGACCGGCGGGTGGACGATCTCCACAGACAGCTCCAGGTCCTGAAGGGCCACTCCAAAGATTCCTTCGCCGACTTGGAAATCTCCTCCCAGCCGGCGCTTGCCTCAAGGATCCTGCGAACCCTAAACCCGCCGGGGTTTAAAATGCCGGCGATCGAACCCTACGACGGGGCGGCGGACCCACGGGACCACGTGGAGAGTTTCAGGACTCTTATGCTCCTCCATGGAGCATCGGATCCTCTCCTCTGCAAGGCCTTCCCGGCGACCCTCCGCGGCCCGGCAAGGGCGTGGTTCGCCGGCCTGGAGGCTAATTCCATCCAGTCCTTCCACCAGTTCACCCGTCTCTTCATCAGCCATTTCGCCGTCAGTAGCCGGCGAAGACTGGTCTCCGACTCCCTCTTCGATGTCCGGCAGAACGAGGGAGAGAGCCTGCGGGATTATCTCACCCGCTTCAACAAGGCAACACTGGAGGTCCGGAATTTGAGCCAGGAGGTGGCTCTCTCAGCCCTGAAGCGAGGCTTCCGGAAGGGCAGACTCACCTTCTCCCTGGACAAACGTCTGCCGCGGAGCTTCCCGGAGCTGTTGTCTCGGGCAAACCAGTATGCAGACGCCGAGGAGGCAGCCTCCCACCGGAACAAGGAGGCCGCCGAAGCCCCTCTAAAGCCCGGGAAGAAAAGGCGAAAAGAGGCACCCCAGAGGAGGAGCCCGACGCCTCAACGCCGGCGCAGAAGCCCGTCACCAGCAAGGAACCACGGCGCCACACGCCCTCGTTCTCCGCACCGACGCTTCAACCGGTACACCCCACTCCTGGCCCCCCGGGCCCAGATCCTCATGGAGGTCAAGGGGCGGGAGGACCTCCCGGTCCCGAGGCAGATGAAGAAGATCCCTGGGAGGAAGCCTTCTCGGGCGTACTGTGAGTACCACCGAGACCACGGCCACGATACCGAAGACTGCTTCCAGCTTCGGGACGAGATCGAGGCTCTCATTCGCCGAGGACGTCTCGGTCGATATGTAAACGACCGACGTCCCCCCGCAGACCCGCGTCCAGCCGACCCGGCCCCTCAGGAGCCTCGGGAGCAGAATCGACCCGTTGCGGGAGTGATCCACACCATCACTGGGGGCTGCTCTCGGCCCGTGAGGAACGCAGGGGGCTCGGCGGAAGTATCAGGAGTGGCCGTCGCGAAGAGGCAGCGGGTCGGAAATGTAATCACTTTTTGTGATGAAGATGTAAAGGGGGTTCAGACTCCCCACGATGACGCCATGGTGATCTCTCTCACTATGGCGGACTATGATGTAAGGCGTGTTCTTGTGGATAGTGGAAGCTCAGCTGATATTTTGTATTACGAGGCCTTCCAAAAGATGGACTTTTCCCGACAATTGTTGCACAAAACATCCACCCCCCTCATAGGATTCACTGGAGACGCTATCTCGGCCGAAGGTGTCATCGAGCTGCCTGTGACTGCGGGCATTGCACCCGCAGAAGCCACGGTGCGGCTCGGGTTCTTGGTCGTCCGTGTCCCCTCGGCCTACAACGCTATCCTCGGACGACCCGGACTGAACGCCCTTCGCGCGGTGGTTTCTACCTACCATTTGCTCATGCGGTTCCCCACAGCGGCCGGGATTGGAGAGGTCCGAGGTGACCAGCCGACCGCACGGCAGTGTTTCCTAGCAACTCTCAAAGGGAAGAAGCCCATGGAGGCCCTAAGCGTCGAGTCACTTGACGCCAGAGACGAAGTGGCCTTGCGGCACGGGGAGCCGGCCGAGGGCGTAATCGAAGTTCCCCTCGAAGAAGGCCGCCCGGACTGCACGGTCCGGGTCGGTGCCAATCTCGACTTGGAAGCTCGGCTCCGGTTAGTGGAATTCCTCCGAGCCAATGCAGATGTGTTTGCCTGGTCGGCGGCCGATGTACCTGGGATCGACCCGGAGGTCGTTTCTCACGCCCTCAACGTCGATCCGACCCACCGACCGGTAAAGCAAAAGAAGAGACACTGTGCCCCGGATCGGATCCGGGTGGTCGACCAGGAGGTAGACAAACTCTTGGAGGCAGGTTTCATAAGAGAGGTGAGCTACCCCGAGTGGCTGGCAAACGTCGTACTTGTCCGGAAGGCGAGCGGGAAGTGGAGGATGTGCGTCGACTACACCGACCTGAACAAGGCGTGCCCCAAGGATAGCTTTCCGCTTCCACGGATAGACCAACTGGTCGACGCGACTTCCGGATATCAGCTACTGTCTTTTATGGACGCCTTCTCCGGCTACAACCAAATAATGATGGCTCCACAGGACGAGGAGAAAACTGCCTTCATAACAGACCGGGGGCTGTACTGTTACAAGGTAATGCCCTTCGGTCTGAAGAACGCTGGCGCCACTTACTAGCGCCTCGTCAATAAAATCTTCAAGGAGCAGATCGGCCGGAATATGGAGGTGTACGTGGACGATATGCTGGTAAAAAGCCGCCATGCAGACCAGCACATTGCAGATCTGGAGGAGACTTTCACCACCTTGCGAAAGTTTCGCATGAAGCTAAACCCAGCGAAGTGCGCTTTTGGTGCTTCGGCCGGGAGGTTCCTCGGTTTCATTGTCAACCAGCGCGGGATCGAGGCCAACCCGGACAAGATCAAAGCCATCCAAGATATGTCCCCTCCGACCAAAGTGAAGGAGGTTCAGGAGCTCGCTGGAAGGGTCGCCGCGCTCGGACGATTTGTGGCAAAGTCGGCCGAACGCTGCCAACCATTCTTCAAGGTGTTGAAGCGCCCAAAAGACTTCCTCTGGACGGCCGAATGCCATGCGGCGTTCGACCAGCTCAAGGAGTACATGGCGTCTCCTCCCCTGCTGTCCAAGCCGCAAGAGGGGGAGATGCTCTACCTTTACCTGGCGGTCTCCCCAACCGCAGTCAGCGCAGTACTGGTTCGGGAAGAGGCAAGACTTCAGAAGCCTGTATACTACATCAGCCGAGTCCTTCGGGATGCCGAGACGCGGTACACGAAGGCTGAGAAGATCGCCTTCGCGCTGCTGACTGCGACCAGGAGGCTTCGCCCCTATTTCCAGGCTCATTCTGTCACCCTTTTGACCGATCAACCACTGCGGCAGATTCTCAGCAATCCAGAGAATGCGGGACGGCTGGTGAAGTGGGCAGTAGAACTTGGTGAGTTCGACATCCGCTACCAGCCCCGACCAGCCATCAAGGCCCAGGTACTCGCGGACTTTCTCGCTGAGTGCACTGTGCAGGAGGCGGAACCTAAGCCGCCGGAGACACCCAGCCTCGATCTCCCGATCTGGACGCTCCACATTGACGGGTCGTCGAACCCTGAAGGTGGAGGGGCTGGGCTGGTCCTCACCAATCCCGATGGAGTGATAGCCGAGTATGCCTTGAGGTTCGGATTTCCAGTGACCAACAATGAGGCGGAGTACGAGGCCCTAGTCGCGGGACTCAAACTCGCCAAGGAGCTCGGCATCCGGCGTCTGAAAGTCTTCACCGACTCCCAGCTGGTGGTCGGGCAGGTTCGAGGGGAGTTCGAGGCGCGGAGCCCGACCATGCAGAGCTACGTCCGGAAGGTGCAAACACTCATTTCCGACCTCGGCAGTGTTGACATTCAGCAGGTCCCGAGGAGCGAAAATGCCAGGGCCGACAGGTTGTCCCGCCTAGTGGACGCAGACGCGCACAACTTGTCGAGGGCAATCTACCTGGAGACCCTGGATGCCCCGAGCATTGACGGAGCTGGAGCGGTGATGGCAATTGATCCGGAGCCGTCTTGGATGGACCCGCTCGTCGCCTACCTCGCCGAAGGAATCCTCCCTGAAGACGAAGATCAGGCCCGGCGGCTTGTAAAGAAGTCCGCCCACTACGTACTTTATGAAGGGAGGCTGTATCGGACCTCGTTTACCGCCCCCCTCTTAAGGTGCCTCCGCCCCGCGGAAGCGGCCTACGCCCTCGGCGAAGTCCACGAAGGCATCTGCGGATCGCACTTGGGGGCTAGGTCCTTGGCGCATAAGATCATGAGGCAAGGCTACTATTGGCCGACCTTGATGGAGGACTCGAAGGACCACGTGCGGAAATGCGACGCCTGCCAGCGCCACGCCAACGTCCAGAGAGTCCCCTCTGTCCCCTTGGCGCCAATCACCGCGCCCTGGCCCTTCGCACAATGGGGAATGGATATCCTCGGACCATTCCCCGTCGCTTCGGCCCAGCGGAAATTTTTGATTGTCGCCATCGACTACTTCACCAAGTGGGTGGAGGCAGAGCCACTGGCCACCATCACGGAGGCACAAGTCCGGAAGTTCGTGAAGAAGAACATCATTGTCCGATTTGGAGTACCTCGGGTCCTCATCTCGGATAACGGTCGACAGTTTGATAACAAGCACTTCCGGGACTTCTGCGAGGAATTTGGGATCGAGCATCGGTTCACATCCGTGTCGCATCCCCAAACCAACGGCGAGGCCGAGGTCACAAATCGGACAATCCTCCAAGGTATCAAAGCGCGGATCGGCCGGACGGGGCAAGCTTGGGTCGAGGAACTCGAGAATGTCCTTTGGGCGTATCGGACCACACAACGGACTCCTACTGGAGAGACGCCTTTCAGCCTAACCTATGGCACGGAAGCCGTTGCCCCCGTGGAGCTCGGACTCCCCTCGCCTCGGGTGGCCACGCACCGACCCGAGGCCAATTCAGAGCAACTCCGAGGGAACTTGGATCTCTTGGAAGAGGCAAGGGAAATGGCTCAGGTACGGATGGCAATGTATCAGCAGAGGGTGGCCCGATATTACAACTCCAAAGTCCGACCGAAGCTTTTCAGAATTGGAGATCTGGTGCTGAGGCGAGCTAAGGCATCTCAACCTACGGAAGGTGGGAAGCTAGCGCCAAATTGGGAAGGCCCGTATAAAGTTCGTTGGGTAAACCGACCTGGCTCCTACCAGTTGGAAGCCCTAGATGGCCGAGAAATTCCAAGGGGCTGGAATTCCGCTAACCTGCGGATGTATTACCAGTAGAACAACAAGGCCAGAAAGACAATTTAAAAAGGTGCAATACTTTTCATTTCAATAATTTCTGGTTACAGTGGCGTGCTCGTGTGATTACAAGGAATTCCCAGAGGGGAATTAGGGAGTAAAGAAAGTAAAGAAGAGGTGGGGACCCAAACCCTCAACCCAGGGCGGCTGCAGTCCCACCAGAAGTGGGTGCTTCTAACCGGAGGCGCCATCCAGCACCTCACCAAAAAGAGGAGGAGCCGCCGCAGAAGAAGCTCCCGCTGCCCCCAGGGGAACGCCGCCTCCAAAGGATATTCCCATCTTCCCCAGTGGTAGGAAAGAGAAGGGATTCGAGGGGGAAGAGTATATGGAGGCGCGGTCCCGGATTGAGCGTCCGGCGCAGAGCTCAACCGGGAGGCTGAACTTCAAGGAGGGGAGATGTGATCCCGGATGAAACGCCTAGAGCGGAGTTCCGCCGGGGAGACCCTCCTTGTTGATCCCAGATGAAACGGCTAGTTGGCTGAAGTTGTAAGGGGAGCGCCTCCCCTTTCCTTCGACAGGAGTCTCTCAGTCATATGCCAAGGAGGAGGTCCGCGATCCATGGCAACCTGCAGCTCCGGCTTGGCAAATTCCATCGTACCTGCACCTGTATTTATAGCCAAGCTGCGGCCCCCTGGTAGTTCCGATACGGGTGGCTCCAATAAATGCAGGCGCACTGAATCCGGAGCCGTTCCGGCTCCCGAGGCGTATCTCCCCGCGATTTCCTAAGCGTCATTCTCCTTAAATCGCATTCTTTGTGCAGGACGATCCGGGTGACGTATACCCCTAGGTCCACGTGTCTCCGCTCGCGCCCAGGCCGCATCCTCCTCGAAGAACCCGCGTATCGCGGCCGCTCAACTAACACTCCTCACCAGCAGCAACTGGCGATCCGATTTCCCAGGTAACGCATTAATTAGCGTTTAATACCCTTCTCGTGTTCCCCCCAGGCAACGCTTGGAGGAGAGGAGAAACACGGTCGCGGCTGGGCACAGAGAAACCCCGATGGGCGGCGAGCGACAAGTGGCCGACCAACGAGTGGAATGTCCCGAGGCTCGGCCCTCGGATGCCTGGCTAACCCGATGATCATCCCGGGAGCAGACTAGCCGGAAGCCCCGACCGGTCGCCTCGGCTTGCGCCAGCCTTGGCCGACCAACGAGCGGAATTTCCCTGAGGCTTGACAACCCTCAGATGCCTGGCTAACCCGATGATCATCCCGGGAGCAGACTAGCCGGAAGCCCCGACCGGTCGCCTCGGCTTGCGCCAGCCTAGGCCGACCAACGAGTGGAATCTCCCGAGGCTCGGCCCTCGGATGCCTGGCTAACCCGATGATCATTCCGGGAGCAGACTAGCCGGAAGCCCCGACCGGTCGCCTCGGCTTGCGCCAGCCTTGGCCGACCAACGAGTGGAATCTCCCGAGGCTCGGCCCTCGGATGCCTGGCTAACCCGATGATCATCCCGGGAGCAGACTAGCCGGAAGCCCCGACCGGTCGCCTCGGCTTGCGCCAGCCTAGGCCGACCAACGAGTGGAATCTCCCGAGGCTCGGCCCTCGGATGCCTGGCTAACCGATGATCATCCCGGGAGCAGACTAGCCGGAAGCCCCGACCGGTCGCCTCGGCTTGCGCCAGCCTTGGCCGACCAACGAGCGGAATTTCCCTGAGGCTTGACAACCCTCAGATGCCTGGCTAACCCGATGATCATCCCGGGAGCAGACTAGCCGGAAGCCCCGACCGGTCGCCTCGGCTTGCGCCAGCCTAGGCCGACCAACGAGTGGAATCTCCCGAGGCTCGGCCCTCGGATGCCTGGCTAACCCGATGATCATCCCGGGAGCAGACTAGCCGGAAGCCCCGACCGGTCGCCTCGGCTTGCGCCAGCCTTGGCCGACCAACGAGTGGAATCTTCCGAGGCTCGGCCCTCGGATGCCTGGCTAACCCGATGATCATCCCGGGAGCAGACTAGCCGGAAGCCCCGACCGGTCGCCTCGGCTTGCGCCAGCCTTGGCCGACCAACGAGCGGAATTTCCCTGAGGCTTGACAACCCTCAGATGCCTGGCTAACCCGATGATCATCCCGGGAGCAGACTAGCCGGAAGCCCCGACCGGTCGCCTCGGCTTGCGCCAGCCTAGGCCGACCAACGAGTGGAATCTCCCGAGGCTCGGCCCTCGGATGCCTGGCTAACCCGATGATCATCCCGGGAGCAGACTAGCCGGAAGCCCCGACCGGTCGCCTCGGCTTGCGCCAGCCTTGGCCGACCAACGAGCGGAATTTCTCTGAGGCTTGACAACCCTCAGATGCCTGGCTAACCCGATGATCATCCCGGGAGCAGACTAGCCGGAAGCCCCGACCGGTCGCCTCGGCTTGCGCCAGCCTAGGCCGACCAACGAGTGGAATCTCCCGAGGCTCGGCCCTCGGATGCCTGGCTAACCCGATGATCATCCCGGGAGCAGACTAGCCGGAAGCCCCGACCGGTCGCCTCGGCTTGCGCCAGCCTTGGCCGACCAACGAGTGGAATCTCCCGAGGCTCGGCCCTCGGATGCCTGGCTAACCCGATGATCATCCCGGGAGCAGACTAGCCGGAAGCCCCGACCGGTCGCCTCGGCTTGCGCCAGCCTTGGCCGACCAACGAGCGGAATTTCCCTGAGGCTTGACAACCCTCAGATGCCTGGCTAACCCGATGATCATCCCGGGAGCAGACTAGCCGGAAGTCCCGACCGGTCGCCTCGGCTTGCGCCAGCCTAGGCCGACCAACGAGTGGAATCTCCCGAGGCTCGGCCCTCGGATGCCTGGCTAACCCGATGATCATCCCGGGAGCAGACTAGCCGGAAGCCCCGACCGGTCGCTTCGGCTTGCGCCAGCCTTGGTCGACCAGCGAGCGGAAGAATTTCCTGAGGCCTAACCCTCGGATGCCTGGCTTAGCGCCGGAAGAATTTCCTGAGGACTAACCCTCGGATGCCTGGCCTAGCGCCGGAAGAATTCCCTGAGGACTAACCCTCGGATGCCTGGCCTAGCGCCGGAAGAGTTGCCTGAGGCCTAACCCTCGGATGCCTGGCTCAGCGCCGGAAGAATTTCCTGAGGCCTAACCCTCGGATGCCTGGCTCAGCGCCGGAAGAGTTTCCTGAGGCCTAACCCTCGGATGCCTGGCTCAGCGCCGGAAGAGTTTCCTGAGGCCTAACCCTCGGATGCCTGGCCTAGCGCCGGAAGAGTTGCCTGAGGCCTAACCCTCGGATGCCTGGCTCAGCGCCGGAAGAGTTTCCTGAGGCCTAACCCTCGGATGCCTGGCTTAGCGCCGGAAGAATTTCCTGAGGCCTAACCCTCGGATGCCTGGCTTAGCGCCAGAAGAGTTTCCTGAGGCCTAACCCTCGGATGCCTGGCCTAGCGCCGGAAGAGTTTCCTGAGGCCTAACCCTCGGATGCCTGGCTCAGCGCCGGAAGAGTTTCCTGAGGCCTAACCCTCGGATGCCTGGCTCAGCGCCGGAAGAGTTTCCTGAGGCCTAACCCTCGGATGCCTGGCTTAGCGCCGGAAGAATTTCCTGAGGCCTAACCCTCGGATGCCTGGCTTAGCGCCGGAAGAATTTCCTGAGGCCTAACCCTCGGATGCCTAGCTTAGCGCCGAAAGAATTTCCTGAGGCCTAACCCTCGGATGCCTGGCTTAGCGCCGGAAGAGTTTCCTGAGGTTTAACCCTCGGATGCCTGGCCTAGTGCCGGAAGAACTTCGGGAATCAAAAGTCAGCAAGAAGCAACCAAGAGCTAAAAAAAAAAGAGGACGAGGGCGAGATGAAGAAATATTCAACGTGCATTAATTTTCAGGGCCGAGGCCCATACAATTGGGCAAAACGCCGACATACAAAAATAAAAAAGACAATGGAAGGTACAAGAGGTCAGCTTGGAGGAACTCCCGAGTCGGGAACGCCGGGCTCGTCCGCGGGAGGTAGGGAAGCAGCAGGAGAACCAGCAGGCGATGGCGCCGGAGAGGAGTCCAGGAGGGAGATCTCGCTCAGGTCAACTTCGGGATACTTAGCCGACACCCTTGCCAGGCCCTCCTCGAAGCCCAAGGTGAAGGCTTCGGCCCCCGCGTCCGACGCATCATGGACAAACTCGTCAGACTGGCGATAGGTCCGCACTGCCTCCGACATATCATGGGCGAACTCGGCGGACTGGCGATAAGCCTCTACCGCCTGACGCCCGATTTCCGCCCTCTTCTCGGCCAGCTCCGCCTCAGCTCGCTCCATAATCTGAGCCTTGGCCTCCAAGACCTTCGCCACAATCCGGCCTTCGGCCTCAGAGGAGACCCTCAGCAGATCAGCCTGAGCCTCTTTATGCTTCGCCTCGGTAGCAACCCGAGCGGCCTCGGCTTCCTTCAGGCGCGAACGGAGCTCTTGGACGTCCGTGCATGACTTCTCCAGGGCCGACTCCAGTTCGCCTAGTTTGGCTTCAAAAGAGCGGATTCGGTCGCAGGCGTTGTCGGCAGACCGCTGGGCCTTCTCCCACCGCTCTCGATAGTCCGCGATCTTCCGGGACTGCTTTTCAGCCCGTTCCTCCGCCTTCTTGACCCTGCTTTCGAGGCCCGAGGCGGCTTTGAGTTGCTCCCGAGCCTCTGACAGTTGCTCCTCCAGGGCGGCGAAGCCGAGTGCCCGCTCTTCGGCCTCCCGGAGCCTCGCCTCGAGGTCCCCGGTCGTCCTGCCTGCCGCAGCCCGGCCTCCCTCTTCCATTGCTTTCAGCCGGTCCTCGGCCTTCGCCAAAAGCCCCGCCTGTTCCTTGTAGCACTCCTCCAGACGGATCATGTACTGGGCGAGCTAAGAAATAGGAAAAATAAGGGAGTCAGGCGGAGAACAACAGAGCCAATAAATGGTGAAAGACGGCCAGAAGAACACTCACCGACATGAGACAGACGCAGCTGGCGGCCCCAACGTCAGAGACATCCAACTCCCGGACCCGCCGACGGTCCTTCTCCAGCAACACTGTTTCGATGAGATTTCGGGCGCCATCGGTAGTGAAGGCAGACCCTGATTTCTCCCCGGAGCCGGATGGTGGTTCTGCAGCCTTACCCTTATCCATCGCCTGGGGAAGAGTCCGGCTGATCACGCTCGCGGCGGGGGTCGCCCCAGGAATTGATAGGGTCCCGCTCGGCCGGGGCCTCGGCGCGTCCCTCCTCGAGTCATCAGGAGCCGACCGAGTCGAAGGCCGGGTTGGGGACCGATCACGTCCGACCCGTCCGTCTTGAGCAGGCTCAGGTGGCACCTCCGGAGTAGCGGCAACCTTACCACCGGAGGGCTGATACAGCATCAGCTGCCGGTCGGTGCCCACGACATCTCCCTGACCGGTGGGCCCGGACTCGTCGGTCGGCATCGGAGGTATCTCCTTACGGGACTTCTTCGCCGGTGGGGCCCCGCTCGGAAGAGCTCGTTTCCTCCTCCGGACTGCTTCCAGCAGGGACGCCCTACCAACAGCCTTCGACTTCACCGACCGCATGACGTCGTCGACCTCTGCAAGAAGGACGGGATGGTCAGGGACTGAGAAACCGAAAGGAAAAAGGAACGAAAGAGAAGAAAAGAGCTAAAGAAACGATGGCGGACTCACGGTCGGTGGGGACCGAGCTCAAACCGACGTTCACCAAGGTATCCTCAGAAATGAGGCGGCCCACCGGGGGAAGCTGGCCCTCGGCGACCAACCCCTTCAAGGCGGCGACGCCCTCGGATTCCTCCCTCGACAACTTCGACAGGCCAATTGGGGACTTCACCGGCGTCCCCCAGATTGCCCTGATTTCCCAGGAGGGGTCTGCATCAACGAAAAAGAAGCGCTCCTTCCAGTGGTGAATGGAGGTAGGACCCTCCTTGACAAGGCCGCACCCTCGCCGCGCTGCGAAGCACCACCACCCTTTGTCCTGGGGGTGGCCGCTCAGGCCGTAGAGCTCCCAGAAAACGTTCAAGGTGGCGGGAATCGCATGCAAGCGACAGAGAACCTGGAAGACCGTCAGAGCACGCCACGAGTTCGGCACCAGTTGCGTCGGTGCCATTCCTAAACCCCGGAGCACCTGTAAGACTAGGTCTGAAGGGGGAAAGCGGAACCCGGCTTGGAGGATGCCCTCATTGATGGCGATCTTCCCTCGGGGAGGATGAGACATCCTCTCCTCAGGCCCTGGGAGCGTGACATTGCAGGCCTCGGGAAGGTGGTACCGAGCCACAAATCCGTCTAAGTCCTCGGCGACCAGTTTTGACTTGATGCTATCTGCTCCCACTTCGCCCATCCCTAATGGCCAATCTACGGTCAGGACGGGGTCAAGAAGGAGGGAAAGGCCGGAACGACTGGGGTGCACTAGTACAAAAAGAAAAAGTATGAAGAGCTCAAAGTAGAAGAGTGGGAAACTCACTTGAAGAGGAGGAAGAACGGCTCCGAGAGCGTCAAAGGAAAAGCAAGCGAACGTTTCGGCGGCAACAATGGTAGCGCAAAGGAGAAACTCGAAAATGTCCGTAAAGAAGAAGACGGACGGGGGAGGGCCCCCGATTAAATAGGCGAAAGGGCAAGTGACACCTCGATGACGCCAGAAGACGCCTGGCCGCCGAAGGGTCGCTCGCACCCCAAAGGCGAATCGACACCATTAAGGAAGGATGTCCGCCGAAATCCTCAGGTTGCCAGGTCAGCAGCAACCGCCATACGCCATAAAGAAGGCGGGAAGCTTGAAGCGCGCGCGCCTCTCCGAAGGATGGCGGCAATCTCGAAACATCACTCCCTTCACCTGTTCCCCTTCTGGTTCCAGGCTCGGAAGTGGGGGGCTACTGTTATGGGGGAATTGAGCCGCCATGCCCCACGTGATCGGCACGCGTATCCAGGAAAGCTACAGCTGCCCTATGATCCAGCACTCCGACCCCGAGTCGGACCTCCTCGGCTCCGCAGCCCGACCCCGGGTCGGCTGCCCTATGATCCAGCACTCCGACCCCGAGTCGGACCTCCTCGGCTCCGCAGCCCGACCCCGGGTCGGCTGCCCTATGATCCAGCACTCCGACCCCGAGTCGGACCTCCTCGGCTCCGCAGCCCGACCCCGGGTCGGCTGCCCTATGATCCAGCATTCCGACCCCGAATCGGAGATCTTTTGATAACGACAGGCTATTCTCCAGAGGCACGCCGCGGCCTCCTGCTCCACTACTCCCTGCAACGGCTGTACCCGATGCTGCCCACGATCTCCTGTATCGACCGTACAAAGCGGAGCTCCACTACGCCCTGCCATGACCGTACCCGGCGCTGCTCCACGACGCCCCGTAACGGCCATGTCAGTGGCCATTCTATCGTGCCCCACGACGACAAACCCCCCTGAGAGACCTCCCAGCCAGGCATATATGCGGCTGGGGGGAGAAGGGGGGGGTAAGCAATACCTCCCAGAGCACTCTCTCCCACTTGTGATTATCATCTCTCCTCCTCCAATCTCCTCTGACTTGACGGTCGGAGGGCCATCACCACCCTGGTGGTGGTGCAAGGCTTGTTTGCAGGTTCCTTGGCGGAAGGTGGAGCGCAACCAGCACCAACCAAGACAACTCAGGCGGAACCCCGTTCACACCGTCGTGTCAATCGTTCTCGGTTTGGACCACCAGCAACAATACATATTCTCAAGAGTTGAGAATTTGAGCCATGTGTCATTGGTGATTAATTCCTAAATGTTCCTGATCAATGGATCATCACGGAAACGGTAATTGATCCGATGAGATTAGCACAGATTGCTTTTCTTTTTGGATAGATGAGTCTTGAGTCCACAGTGTAGGGACACTGGAGTAATAGTGCAGATTCTTATTAGAGAATAAGGATACCGAGCATGACCAATGCAAGAAATCACTTGGATGTCTATCCACTCGTCAGTGACTTACTTGATGCTATAATAATATGACTGGTCCTTTAACCTGCGGTGCTTCGGCTATTCACAGTAAGGTTGCTGTAGTTTGACTGCATATATACATGGTCTCTAGTCATATGGGTCCTTGTGGTGCAGATTGGCTACAGTAGGTTCACTGTAGGAGTAGGATATGCACCTACATAGAATCTATCAACCTTGGTAGATAAGCAGTAATCCTATGTGATTTATGAGACTGAGTTCGTGAGACTTCGGCTAGGG
The DNA here is from genome assembly GCF_051530095.1 of Phoenix dactylifera. Lineage (NCBI taxonomy): Eukaryota > Viridiplantae > Streptophyta > Magnoliopsida > Arecales > Arecaceae > Phoenix > Phoenix dactylifera. The sequence continues at coordinate 31,115,439 of NC_143192.1, read as the reverse complement.
CAGTATGTACAGTGGAAAATAAGTTTTTCACTCTCGAACTAAAGTCGAATAAATTTTGACATATGACAAACGATGGGGTTTGACGAGTTATTCATGACCTCCGTCTTGTAGGAATCCACGATAAAAGGATTGTATCATACGATAACTGCACCTAGATGTTCATCTAATTCATTCTGCTGGATTGACACTACATGCTGCTAGGTGTCACCGGTGGATGGTGAGACTCACAGGAATTATCTTGATGGTTAATGATCTCTGATGAGATGAGTTGGAATTATTCCAATCCATTGAAAGAAGTTTTCAATGATATTATGATAGAAATCATAATATGTCTCACTACCAGATAGAATAGAACCTATGGGGTCACACACATTAGAGATTTTGACTGATCCGATGGTTGGATTGTGATTTGGAATTACAATAGATTATAATTATCAATTTGATTGATAATTGGTTTAATCCACTAAGAGTTAGTGAGTTGAAGAAGAAATAATTGCAATTGGATTGCAATTTGATTGAATCAATTGGACTTAATTAAATTGAGCTTGACCTTATTAGATAAGGTTTAATAGTCCTATTTGGAGTAGAACTTCTAGAGTCCTAATTAGATTAGGACTACAAATTTTAAGAGTCCTACTTGGAATAGAACTTATAGAGTCCTAATTAGATTAGGACTGAAAATTATAAGAGTCCTACTTGGAGTAGGACTCTTAGAGTTCTAATTGATTTTTGATCTAATGGATGAGGATTAAGAGTCCTTATTGGATAAGGACACTTGGAGGCCACCTAATCCTTCTTAGAGGAGGATTCATGCACCCTAAATTAAATTAGGCCGCACACCCCTACTTAATTTGTTTAGGGGCATGTGGGGTTTTATCGACCCATTTTTGCCGACGCTTTTTACAAGCGTCGGCAATTTTCCGTTCAACCCCAACATATGCCGATGCTTTGTGAAAGCGTCGGCCATAGACGACGCTAATTAGCGTCGTAGTAGAACATGCGGGCCCTTCCCCTCCTCCTTCCTCCTCTCCGGCGATGAACCGTACATATTAATAATGTGTGGTGTGGGTTGTCGTCGGCAGCCAGCCAGGATTCTTCCTCCTCTCCCTCGTTCCTCGTCGCCACCCTCTCCCTCCTCATGCTCGCCTCCATCTTCTTCTTCTACTCCTTCGTCGCCTCTCTCAAGAAGTTCCTCACCTCCCGGCGCCCTATCTCCGCCGGATCTTCCTCCGTCGCGGCCGACGCGGGCGGAGCCGCGGTAAAAGCGCTCGATGACAAGATCTGGGGGAAGGAAACAGGGAGGCTTTATGGGGATCCGGCGGATCCGTGGTCGGGGCTGTCGGTGGTTAGGGTTTATGTGTACGAGATGCCGGCCAAGTTCACCTACGATCTTCTCTGGCTCTTCAGGAATACCTATAAGGAGACGACGAATTTGACGTCCAACGGAAGCCCCGTTCATCGCCTCATCGAACAGGTTTTTTTGCTCTGCCTCTCTTTTTCTTTATCTTGATGCTCCAAGAACCCTAGTTCTCAGCTTCTTTTCGGGTTTCTTGTCTTTGTGACGTACGACAAACCCTTGTTTGAGGTTATTGCTTGGTTGTCTTTGTGAAATTGCAGTTGTTGGTATGTGCTGCTTGTGAGGCCGCAATCAGAGCGGAAAAGAATGAATACTTCAGTCCATACAAGATGAAATGAAAAATCTGCATAGATAGAGAGGTGCAGAGAAAGGAGGAAAAGAGAAGGAGAAATGGTAGGGATCGTAGCACACTTCCAAGGCTATATGACGAGACCCCAACCCTCTCTTCTGGTACCACTTCTTTCTCTTTTGCTCTCCTTCCTGCATAAAAACAAAAAGCTTTCCTCTGTTCTCTATTCCTCCTTTGTTGAGTCATAAGCAATCAGGAAGTAAAGTATCACTTCATTCTCTCTCATTCTCAGCTCCAAAACCTTGTGCTCTGGGCAACTTACTGTAATCACTGCCACACTTTCTAGGGATTTATCCATACCTTTATTGGGGAATAAGCACTGTAAAGATTAGCTGCCTTAAGTAATCTTTTCTCAAATTTGGATACTATTACTTTTGTTTATGTCGGAAATTGCATTGAAAAATCTTATGAAAATATGCATGCATTTAATGATCTGCACACTTCTGTACATGGTTGTGTATCCATCTGCCATTTATGCTTCCTATTGGTGCTGGATCGCATATTAATTTCTCAAATGGAATTTTGCCTGTATCTAGTCGTGTTACACACTCCAGTTGATAAATTGTAGTTAATTGTGAGCTTTTTCAAATCCATCGATGCCATAAAGTACAAATTTGATTGGCACAGGTAGTATCACTGTCTGCTGCATAAAGACACTAACCATGCTATAAATATTATCTGTGTTGCCCAGATAGACAACCCAAGAGGGAGGGTGAATTGGGTTTTAAAATAATTTTAACTATTAAAGCGTTTGTGGGTGACTAATCAATGCTTTTTACAAGATGATTAATTAGTTGCTGTGATGTGTATGAAATGAGAGTAATGGTAAGAGACAAGCAATCACAAACACAAAGCTTTTATAGTGGTTCGGAGCTAACCCTTGCTCCTACGTCCACTCCCCAAGTCTCTCTTGGGAATTCACTATAATTCCTTGGATTACAGCCGGTTGTTTTCCAAGCTCACAACCAAACTTGTTGTTTTACGAGCTCACAACGAACTCGGTCGGTTTTTCCAGGCTCACCGACTAGAACCAACCCCGATTGTTTTTCCGGAATCACAATCGAACCCTTACACGTTGGTTTTACACTCGGCTCACCAACCAACCTCAATACTCTTGATTCAATGCCCCGATTGAACCAAGCAAAGACAAACGTGTAGATAAAAGAGACAAATAGAAAAATACAGCTTCTCAAAAGCAGATAAATGGCAATATGAACAATAACGAAGTTAAGAGCCCTCAAACGCTTTTAAGTTGGAGAAGAGGAAGGGCTTCTTAAACTTCTGGTCTCCTCTTGAGTGAGTAGTCGACCTGAATGCAGGAGGAGAAGGCTTTTAATTGCTGGGAAGATGTAGGTGGATGCAGTAAATGCAGATCTTCCTCTTTTTCGTTGAAGAACACGTTGCAGAGCTTGAATGCTTGATTAGTTGGAGTGGAATGGTTCTTCTCTGCCTTGCTACAGTCTTCTGTGGCTATTTAAACCAACCCCCACGGAAACTAGCCGTTAGAGAGCTTTTTCTGCCCGTTCTGCACACTCTGCGCAGCCTGACAATGTGTCCGTTGGTGGGTTAGAGTCGACTCGCGCGATCAGGAGTCGACTCGGCTGTAGCGGGAGTCGACTCAAGCTTTTCCGGAGTCGACTCGGCAACTGTTCCAAATTTGAATTAAAGTTGCCTTCACGACTGGGAGTCGACTCGTCTTGACCTGGAGTCGACTCGCCAACTTCTGGAGCTGACTTGGCAATTTCGGAGTCGGCTCATCCACTGAAGTCCATGGATCCAATTTTGAATTTGATCCACTCGAGTCGACTCGACTGTCCTGGGAGTCGACTCGAATCTCAGAGCCCGAACTCCCGATTCTCTGTCTTTTGGCTCGTCCAGTCTTGGAGTCGACTCGAACTTCCTCGGAGTCGACTCGGCTCTCAGTTTCCGAAACTTGGTCTTCTGCCTTTTTGATGTGAAGCTGTCTTGGAGTCGACTCGAGCTGTCTGGGAGTCGACTCGAATCTCAGAGGCAGTAACTTGGTCTTCTGTCTGTTGATGGTCGCGGAGTCTTGGAGTCGACTCGCATATTGCGGGAGTCGACTCGAATCTCAGAGTCCGAAAATTGCTCTCTGACTTTTTCTTGTGTTCCTCTGAGAGTCGACTCTCACCTTCTTTGGAGTCGACTTGCCATCCATCGGAGTCGACTCGCGTTTCACTGGAGTCGACTCGAATCTCAGATCCGAAAACTGCTCTCTGACTTTTTCTTTGTGTTCCTCTTAGAGTCGACTCTTACTATCCTGGAGTCGACTCGGTGAACATCGGAGTCGACTCGCGCACTTTGGGAGTCGACTCGTTGACAGGTTCTGAGTTGAAGCTTTCTGTTCTTCTGTCTGTTCTCAGTCGGAGTCGACTCGTACAGATCTGGAGTCGACTCGAGCCCGTGCCAGTGAACTTGATACGCTTGGAGTCGACTCGTGATACTCTGGAGTCGACTCGAGTCTCAGACTTTGGTTCAAGCTGACTTCTTAACTTATCCAAAAATTATGAACCAAGTCTTGAGACACTTAGACAAGATTTTCACTGAAACACTTAATTGAATTCATTAGTAAACAAGAAATATACTCAATTGCTTTGATCTCATCAAAATCAAATAGGGTTTTAATCAATCACTCCACAATCTCCCCCTTTTTGATGATGACAAAACACTGAGTATATGTAAAGTGAATTGCACAATAAACAATGAAATAAAATCCATAAATGAATTCAAATGTCTGGTAATTCAATTTATCCAAGCTTGAAAGGAGTGAAACAATAAATTTCGGAGTTAAAGCTCCCCCTTTCATTTGGAATTATATAAGCCTTCATATCATGCAATCAATTGTTTGGCTTATATATATTTAATGATTTAGCTTTCTTAAAAATTCAGATTCTCCCCCTCAACATATGCATTCTACTTTGTTTTGATTCTTTGAATTTCCTTTTAATACTTTGAAGTTTTTGAACTGAAATTTTGGTTTTTAGAGGGAAAATCTGTCAATTTGTTCTTGAGTAGGATTCAGCTAATCTCCGAATATCCCTTGAATAGATTCTGGAGATTACTCCATTAGGAGCCCCAAAAGAGAGATAATGAGCCTCGGGGTACCGAATCCACTTAGAACAAATTTGTGTGTTTTAAGAGTTTATCTTTTTATTGATTTCCATTGATTCCTTTTACATATTTTATACATATTTTTCTTCCTTTTACATATTTCTCCCCCTTTTTGTCATCATATCAAAAAGGAGGTAAACAGAACACACAATCAAACATAGATCAAAAGGCACATTATTGAAGAAAAATGCGGCTACTCATTGTATTAATTTGTATGTAAGTACATTTCAGAATACAATAAGTAACGTAAAGCAATACATGTCAAAGCAAAATACAAAAAGTAGCTACGGTCTCCTCGAGGATGTAGGTCCTCCTCTCGAGGATGTATCTCCTCCTCTCGAGGATGTGACTCCTCCTCTCGAGGATGTGGCTCCTCCTCTCGAGGATGTATCTCCTCGAGGCATGCGCTCCACGAGTGATTGGACCGCATTGGTCACGTTCTCTAGCTGGCGAATGATGGCCTGGATGGCCCTGCTCTGTGTCGTATCCGGCTCGAGTACTGACTTCTGCAGTCCGTCCAGCTTGTCGATGAGCACATTCGACAAGCGCTCGGCCCCTGCGGTGGTGGTGGACATGTCACGGCCGATGTCATCCCGCATCTGTCGAGTGGTGCTCGTGACCTCACTCATGCTGTGGAACTGGGCCTGTATCAAGGTCCTCATATTGTATATCTCTTGCCGCACCTCAGCCGTCATGTCTGTCACGGCTGTCAGGGAAGGGACCAATACGGAAGATGTGGGTGCAGGAGAGGGAGTAGGCACCGCACCCCGGAGCTCCTGGAGCAGATCTCGGACTATCTCCTGCCGCAGCTCCCGGAGCTGCTCAGACGAGATCCGGACCTCCATAGGCTGAGTGGGTGGAGCTGAGGAGGAGGGTCCGGCGGAGGTGGTAGGAGCAGAAGTGGATGGAAAGTCTGGTATGTCGGGAAAGTCAGAATCGGGCTTAGGACTGGGGGAAGGTCTGGTGGTCTGTGTGGTGATGGATGACTTCCTAACCCAGATCCCCTCTCTCTTCCGAAACCCCATCCTGTGTAGGGTCCCCGCTCGCATGCGATCTGTCCATCGCAATGCGCGAAAGGGTTCCCCCTCAGGAATGGGAATCTCGTACTCCCTAAACAGAAGGGTGAATATCATGCCGTATGGGAGGGTGAGCCTAGGTCTATCTAGGGGCTCACACATATACCTATAGATGAGTTTGGGGAAGTTGATCGGGGTGTCCTGAAGAATATAAAACATAAGAGCTAGGTCTCTCTCATTTACAAAATCAAATCTCCCTGTCTTAGGGAAGATGGACCTAGACAGTATACTCAAAAGGATTCTCACCTCAATCGGAAGTGAGCTAGCAGAAACCTCGACTAGAGGTGACTGGGGTGGATGCCCTAGAACGGCCGTAAGGGCCTCAACCCTGTCCTCAGGGTGTGTGGGAGCCACCCCTACTAATGGAAGGTGGAGGATGTGGGCAATAAGATCCTCCGTAACAAACAGAGGGACACCGGCTACTGTGCCCTCGATACCCCCATCTCCCCGATGGACGGTACCATAGAACTCTCTAACAAGACCAGGGTAAGTGGGGAGATCTAAAGTGAGGAAGTACTCTAATCCCTGTGCCCTAAGCCTATCACCTATGGTGAACCCTTCCCGGGAGAGATAGTCGAAATCGACATATCTCCCGGTGGTGACGGCCTTCCAGGCCAATGGCCTCGCGGGAACCGCCCTAGGCGGGGAACGAGCCGGAGGTGGTTGCCTCGCGGGATCGTGCCGCGCCTTGGAGCGCCGCTCGGGACCGGCCTCGGGTCGGGACCTCTTCCGGACAACGGTCTTACGCGGCATTATGACCTAGACGGAATGAAAAACCTAAAGGATGGAGAAAGGTCGACGGAGGAGGCTTGGGACCGACCGGGGGCGACCTAGGAAGGGATGAAAAACCTAAGAACCGGTGAAAGATCGACGAAAAAGGGGTTGGAGACGATCGGGGACGACCTAGGAGTCGGCTCTAGGGCTTTTGAACAGTGGCGGCTTGAGAGAAAAGTGTTTTCGAAACGACAAATCTAGGGTTAAAAAGTCGGATCCCGACTGCGAGTCGACTCCACTGAGTCGCGAGTCGACTCGACCTCGAGTCGACTCCAGAATATGCGCGAGTCGACTCTCCTTATGCGCCTGAAGACTTCGAGTCGACTCCCGACTATATGCGAGTCGACTCCCCCTCTGCTGCCATCTTTGCGAGTCGACTCCCGCAAATGCGCGAGTCGACTCCCCCTTAGGAGCCGACTCTGAAACTTACTTGAGTCGTCTCTAACCTTGGCACGCACCTAAAAATCATGCTATAATCATGCCAAATGAGGGAAAAACACTAAAGTATGATTTGATTTGATGATTATTGAAAAGAAACTCTATTTTAACCACAATCTAGTCATCAAAATCAATGAATCTAGTGGAAACCACCACTAGGATGGATCAATCACTCCTAATCCCCTTCTAAGCACACTAAACCTCTCTTCACTTAGGAGTTTTGTAAAAATATCTGCTAATTGATTATCAGTACAAATAAATTGGAGTGTCACATCACCATTCAATACATGATCTCTTATGAAGTGATGTCTTATCTCAATGTGTTTAGTTCTTGAATGTTGAATTGGATTTTTAGTTAGATTAATGGCACTTGTACTATCACAATTAATGGGAATTTTATCTTGTTTAATGCCATAATCTTCTAATTGTTGTTTAATCCACAAGATTTGAGCACAACAACTCCCGGCTGCAACATATTCAGCTTCAGCAGTAGATAATACAACCGAGTTTTGTTTCTTGCTAAACCATGAGATAAGATTTTCTCCTAGAAATTGACACGACCCACTGGTACTTTTTCTATCATGCTTACATCCAGCGAAGTCTGAATCTGTGTATCCTATTAAGTTTAGGCTAGATTCTTTAGAGTACCATAGCCCTATGTTCTTAGTTCCTATTAAGTATTTAAAAATTCTCTTAACTGCAGCTAGATGTGATTCTTTAGGATTAGCCTGATATCTAGCACACATGCAAACACTAAACATAATATCAGGTCTACTTGCAGTAAGATACAATAAGGATCCTATCATACCTCTATAAAGTTTTTGATCTACAGATTTACCTGATTCATCTTGATCTAATTTGCATGATGAGCTCATGGGGGTGCTGATTGACTTGTTTCCCTCCATATCAAACTTCTTGAGCATCTCCTTGATATACTTGGCTTGATTGATGAAGATGCCTCCTTCAGACTGTTTGATTTGAAGCCCGAGGAAGTAGTTCAGCTCTCCCATCATGCTCATCTCAAACTCACTCTGCATCAAATCAGCAAATTCTTCGCAGAGGCGATTGTTAGTAGCACCGAAAATGATATCATCAACATAAATCTGTACTAATAACATGTCTTTGTTTTGCTTTTTCAGAAATAGGGTTGTATCTACATTTCCCCTAGAGAATTCATGTTCTAATAGGAATTTGCTAAGTCTCTCATACCATGCTCTAGGTGCTTGTTTTAAACCATAAAGTGCTTTGTTCAGTTTATATACATGATTAGGGTATTGATGATTTTCAAAACCAGGAGGTTGTTCTACATATACCTCCTCATTAATATACCCATTTAAAAATGCACTTTTTACATCCATTTGAAAAAGTTTGAAGTCCTTAGAGCATGCATATGCTAATAATAGTCTAATAGCCTCAAGTCTAGCTACAGGAGCAAAGGTTTCATCAAAATCTATACCTTCTTCTTGATTATAACCCTTTGCTACTAGTCTAGCCTTATTCCTTATAACAATTCCATTTTCATCAAGTTTATTTTTATAAATCCATTTCGTGCCTATAATAGGATATTCAGAAGGTCTCTCTATTAGATTCCATACCTTGTTTCTAGTAAATTGGTTTAATTCTTCTTGCATTGCATTTATCCAATTTACATCATTTTCGGCCTCTTCTATGTGTTTGGGCTCAAAGTGTGAGACAAAAGCTAGATGGTTATTTAAATTTCTAAGGGATGCTCTAGTCCTAACCGGTTGAGATGGATCATCTAGAATTAGTTCCTTAGGATGCCCGTGAGCATACCTCCAAGCTTTAGTTAGCCCATGATCCACAATAGCCTCTTGGCTTGATGATGCTCCTTCACTCAACTTTTGATTATCATCTTGTAATGCCATCTCATCTATCTTTTCTTCAAGAATTTCAACATCATCATCAAAATTAACTTTCTTACTAGAGGAGATGTCACTAGAGTCATCAAATACAACATGTATAGATTCTTCTATAACTAAGGTTCTTTTATTAAAGACTCTATAGGCTTTACTAGTTGTAGAGTAACCTAAGAATATTCCTTCATCCGATTTAGAGTCAAATTTACCTAGATTATCTTTTCCATTATTATGAACAAAACACCTACATCCAAAAACATGAAAGTAATTAACTTTTGGTTTTCTGTTTTTCCAAAGTTCATAAGGTGTTTTCTTTATGATGGGTCTTAATAAAACTCTATTTAATATATGGCAAGAAGTATTAATGGCTTCTCCCCAAAAGTACTTAGGGAGGTTACTTTCACATAACATAGTTCTAGCCATTTCTTCTAGAGTCCTATTTTTCCTTTCCACAACTCCATTTTGTTGTGGTGTCCTAGGTGCAGAAAAATTATGAGTTATTTCCTTTTTACTACAAAACTCATTGAATAACTGATTTTCAAATTCGGTACCATGGTCACTTCTAATGGCTATTACTGAAGTATCTCTAGCATTGGTTACTTCCTTATGAAACTTTTTAAATACTGAAAAAGCTTGATCTTTATGTGCTAAGAACATAACCCAAGTGTACCTAGAATAATCATCTACAATAACTAGACCATATTTATTTCCACCTAGGCTTGTTGTTCTAGTTGGTCCGAATAGGTCCATGTGTAATAATTCTAGAGGTCTAGAGGTAGAGACACATTTTATGGATTTAAATGAGTTCCTAGATTGTTTGCCAAATTGACATGCTTCACATATTTTGTTCTTTTCAAATTTTAATTTTGGCAAACCTATCACGGAATCTCTTTTAACTAGTTTAGTTATTGTGTCCATGCTTGCATGACCTAACTTACGGTGCCATAACCAACTAGTATCATTATCTTTAGTTTCATTAACAACTAAATATTGGTTATGTTTTGCAAGATCTTCTAGGTCAACAACATATACATTTCCACGTCTAATCCCTTTAAAAACTAAACTACTGTCATTAGGGTTTGTTATAATGCATAGTGATGGTTTAAACATAACATCATATCCTTTATCACATAATTGACTAATGCTTAACAAGTTATGCTTAAGACCATCAACATATCTAACATTATCTATAAAAGTTGAAGGGGTGATTTGAACTTTACCAATACCAATGATGTGACCTTGGTTGTTGTCTCCAAAAGTCACAGCACCTCCCTTCTTAGCTTCAAGGGTGAAAAATTGATCCTTATCACCCGTCATGTGCCTTGAGCAGCCACTATCCAAATACCAGCAGTTTTTGTTGACCTTGGCTGCAAGACACTCCTACATAAGCAAATCATGTCAACTTAGGTACCCAAGTTTTCTTGGGTCCTTCATGGTTAGTCAAGTTGGTTCCTTTTGGAACCCATACCCTTTTAATTTTCCTTCTTGATTTACCTTTCCTAAAATTACACACATTTGCTTTATGACCTATAGTTCCACAACAAAAGCAGGTTATTTTCTTAGTTTTAGTTTCCCCAGCTTTAACAAAGAAGTTACTAAGAAGTTTTTGTTTATTTCTTGGTTTATATCCTAAACCCGCTTTATTAAATACTGCTCGTTGACTATTGAGTATCATATTTAACTTTTCAGAACTATATGTAAATTTTTCAACTAAGGGTTTGTATTTGTTAAGTTCTTTAGTTAGTGTTTGATTTTCTGTTTTTAGATCATTTAGTTTGTTTGTTAGATCCTTGTTTAAGATTTGTTTGTGGTTTTTAAATTCTGAAAATTTCTTAGTTAGTTTTTCATTATCTTTAGTTAAGGTATTAGTCTTTTGAGTTAAAAGTTGGTTGCTTGTCTTAAGTTCTATATTTTCTTTGGTGATTAAATCCTTATCCTTAACTAATTTATCGTATTTATGAAGGTATGATTGATTAGTTATTTTTAGTTCTTTATTCTTAAGATTTATTGCCTTATATTCTATCATTAATTCATTAAAAGCATCATAAAGTTCATCAAATGTAAAATCAAGCTGTGTTTCGGAAGTTACCTCATTTTCATTGGCCATGAAGCAGAAATTGGCCTTCTCTTCTTGTTCTTCATCCGATGATGAAGATGATGTGTCGGAGTCCGATAGGGTGGTGACAAGGGCTTTCTTCTTCTTGTACTTGCTGCCCTTCTTTAGTAAGGGACACTCAGCTCTGATGTGTCCCGACTTTTTGCACTGATAGCACCCAATCCCCTCATTTTCCCTTTCCTTACCTTTGTCCTTGCGGTAGGAATTTGAGGGGCCTCTCCTTTGATGATAAGCCTTCTTGTGGTTGATGTATTTTTTGAACTTGCGCACAAGAAGTGCCTCACCATCATCTTCCTCATGTTCTTCTCCTTCACTGCTGCTACTGCAAGATAATTCCTTGTTAGATGAAGTAGATTTCAGAGCTATTACCTTTTTCTTGTGGGAGGACTCTTCCTCGTTGTGTTGCTTCATGGTTAGCTCGTGCGTCATTAAGGATCCAAGAAGCTCCTCGAGTGGTAATTTGTTCAAGTCCTTGGCTTCTTGGATTGCCGTCACTTTAGCTTCCCACGACCTTGGTAGACACCGAAGGATTTTCCTGACAAGCTCACTGTTAGTATAGTTCTTGCCAAGGCTTTTTAGGCCATTGACAATGTTAGTAAACCTAGTGAACATGCTAGTGATTGTCTCATTAGAATCCATTTTAAATAGTTCATACTTATGAACCAATATATTAATTTTGGATTCTTTAACTTGATTTGTGCCCTCATGGGTCACTTCAAGTCTATCCCAGATCTCTTTTGCAGAGTTGCAAGTAGAGACCCTATTGAATTCATTTCTGTCTAAGGCACAGTAAAACACATTCATAGCTTTAGAATTTAGTTGTGCTTTTCTCATGTCATGTTCATCCCAATCCTTTTCTAATTTGGGTACCGTGATACCCTCTACATATGTGGATGGGATGTATGGGCCATTTACTACAATGGTCCACATCTCATAGTCTTGGGCTTGGATGAATATTCTCATCCTAGCCTTCCAGTATGAGTAGTCGGATCCATTAAAGAAAGGGGGTCTTTGGGTGGACTGACCCTCAATGTGGGAAGATCCAAATGGGGTTGTCATTTTGATCTTTTAACTCTTGGGTGGAAGAGTTTAGGCTCTGATACCACTTGTTGCCCAGATAGACAACCCAAGAGGGGGGGTGAATTGGGTTTTAAAATAATTTTAACTATTAAAGCGTTTGTGGGTGACTAATTAATGCTTTTTACAAGATGATTAATTAGTTGCTGTTATGTGTATGAAATGAGAGTAATGGTAAGAGACAAGCAATCACAAACACAAAGCTTTTATAGTGGTTCGGAGCTAACCCTTGCTCCTACGTCTACTCCCCAAGTCTCTCTTGGGAATTCACTATAACCCCTTGGATTACAGCCGGTTGTTTTCCAAGCTCACAACCAAACTTGTTGTTTTACGAGCTCACAACGAACTCGGTCGGTTTTCCCAGGCTCACCGACTAGAACCAACCCCGATTGTTTTCCCGGGATCACAATCGAACCCTTACACGTTGGTTTTACACTCGGCTCACCAACCAACCTCAATACTCTTGATTCAATGCCCCGATTGAACCAAGCAAAGACAAAGGTGTAGATAAAAGAGACAAACAGAAAAATACAGCTTCTCAAAAGCAGATAAATGGCAATATGAACAATAACGAAGTTAAGAGCCCTCAAACGCTTTTAAGTTGGAGAAGAAGAAGGGCTTCTTAAACTTCTGGTCTCCTCTTGAGTGAGTAGTCGACTTGAATGCAGGAGGAGAAGGCTTTTAATTGCTGGAAAGATGTAGGTGGATGCAGTAAATGCAGATCTTCCTCTTTTTCGTTGAAGAACACGTTGCAGAGCTTGAATGCTTGATTAGTTGGAGTGGAATGGTTCTTCTCTGCCTTGCTACAGTCTTCTGTGGCTATTTAAACCAACCCCCACGGAAACTAGCCGTTAGAGAGCTTTTTCTGCCCGTTCTGCACACTCTGCGCAGCCTGACAATGTGTCCGTTGGTGGGTTAGAGTCGACTCGCGCGATCAGGAGTCGACTCGGCTGTAGCGGGAGTCGACTCAAGCTTTTCCGGAGTCGACTCGGCAACTGTTCCAAATTTGAATTAAAGTTGCCTTCACGACTGGAAGTCGACTCGTCTTGACCTGGAGTCGACTCGCCAACTTCTAGAGCTGACTTGGCAATTTCGGAGTCGGCTCATCCACTGAAGTCCGTGGATCCAATTTTGAATTTGATCCACTCGAGTCGACTCGACTGTCCTGGGAGTCGACTCGAATCTCAGAGCCCGAACTCCCGATTCTCTGTCTTTTGGCTCGTCCAGTCTTGGAGTCGACTCGAACTTCCTCGGAGTCGACTCGGCTCTCAGTTTTCGAAACTTGGTCTTCTGCCTTTTTGATGTGAAGCTGTCTTGGAGTCGACTCGAGCTGTCTGGGAGTCGACTCGAATCTCAGAGGCAGTAACTTGGTCTTCTGTCTGTTGATGGTCGCGGAGTCTTGGAGTCGACTCGCATATTGCGGGAGTCGACTCGAATCTCAGAGTCCGAAAATTGCTCTCTGACTTTTTCTTGTGTTCCTCTGAGAGTCGACTCTCACCTTCTTTGGAGTCGACTTACCATCCATCGGAGTCGACTCGCGTTTCACTGGAGTCGACTCGAATCTCAGACCCGAAAACTGCTCTCTGACTTTTTCTTTGTGTTCCTCTTGGAGTCGACTCTTACTATCCTGGAGTCGACTCGGTGAACATCGGAGTCGACTCGCGCACTTTGGGAGTCGACTCGTTGACTGGTTCTGAGTTGAAGCTTTTTGTTCTTCTGTCTGTTCTTAGTCGGAGTCGACTCGTACAGATCTGGAGTCGACTCGAGCCCGTGCCAGTGAACTTGATACGCTTGGAGTCGACTCGTGATACTCTGGAGTCGACTCGAGTCTCAGACTTTGGTTCAAGCTGACTTCTTAACTTATCCAAAAATTATGAACCAAGTCTTGAGACACTTAGACAAGATTTTCACTGAAACACTTAATTGAATTCATTAGTAAACAAGAAATATACTCAATTGCTTTGATCTCATCAAAATCAAATAGGGTTTTAATCAATCACTCCACAATCTGGGTATTCTGAAAGGTTAAAATGTTTTGTCGAGTGAGGAACTTACAAGACGTCTTTCTGCAGGTACTTAATCGACAAGTGGTGAAATCTGATTCTGCAACTATTAAGGTACATTTTTGACACTTAGTCACCATACTGAAGCTGGTCCAGTGGATTAAGTTAGGAGACTACTGAAATGGCTCTGGTTGCAATCTGTATGTTTCACTGTTCTTACAAATTTTGTGCTTCTTGTAACTGAGGGTTGACATTGTAATGGAACAAAGTTTTTGATTGTACCTTAAACCTGTGTTTAGTACTCGAGGAATTATGGGATTCCATTACGTAGTTAGCAGATCCTTTGTTATTCAGTGATCGCTATGGTGTTGTGTCTTGTTGTCATGCTCTTTGGAACTAGAATGTTTGGTCTTTATATGGTTTGGAACTTCAAAAATCAAAATCTTCAATTGTTATTTGATTGAAGAATTAATTATCTTCAACCATTGCTTTTCTTTGGTTTTTTCCTTTTCATTTCTAGGTTTGAGTTTGTTCTTTCCTGGATCTCTGTTTCTTCACTATTGTAATCCTCAGACAGGATTACATCATTTTCATAAATTTCTAGTAAGTTGATTTTCATAAATTTCTTGAACGCCAGGTTTGTGTTTGTTCTACTTAGAAATCTTATCTAAAAGGCTCCTCAGCAGACAGCTTTTCCTGGAAATGCCTTCAGTGATACTGTACTGTGATAAACTATACCACCAGGAAGCATGAGGTTAGCTGTTGATAGGACTTGCTTACTGCTGGCCTTTCCAATTGCATCTTTTTTTTGTGCTGGTTTTCTTTTTTCCTAATGACTTCTTTATGTATTACAAAAACAGATGAATGTGTATAGGTTATGAAGCTGCATACTATTTGTTGCATTTTTTTCATATTCCACAGCCTATTCTGATCTCAAAAAAAATATCCACTACCCAAATTTGATCAGGTTGTATAATACTTATGAATGAGTCGAATGACACTATGGAGTCATGATGTCATGCATGTTCAATCAGTCAAGTCAAACCAATCATCTAGATCATTGCCATCATTTAGCTAATGTAGGGTTGGGGCAATAACCCTTTCATTGAGTGTAAAATTCAGGAATGTCAAAGCGCTTATAGGCAGTCTATTGGCCTTAGCCACCTTGCTTATTTCCTTTTTGTAGCACTGGACATAGTTTTCTTGTTAAGAGGAAGATGTGTTGCTTTATGTGCCTTTGGAGTCCCGCTTCTATTGCATACTCTTATGACCTTTTTATAATTATTCTGAAAAAATTATCTTGTCATTGTTGCTTACCATATTTGAATCAAGCTGTACAATACCATACAACCTTCTTACTTTAGGGCCTTTTCCTGTGGGTTGCAACTATTAGGCTCCATAAGCATTTGTGGCTACCAATATTATCAGCACATCGGTCCACATTACTTCATTTATTGTCAACATTTTTAAGGGTCAGATTTGAAATAGTCATATGATTTGATGATTCATTTTTCTGGTTGGAGTCTTTAAATCAGGGGACAGCGATCTGCAAATTGAATGCTGAATAGAGTTGCTTTAGTCATAGTACACACTGGATGGCTTAATTATTGGGGTGGCAGTGTATGAATGTTTCTTTCTGGGGATTCATATTATTTTTTGCATCATGTTTAAAAAATCTAATAGTTACTACTTTTCTAATTAAGTATTTTGCATCATTTTGGTTTTGACATTTAGGGTTATGCTTGTTCTTGTTTCCTACATGCATATGCAGGATTAAAAGACGTAAAGTGGAGAGCTTGGAGGGCATAAAAGAGCTTCAGGGATCAGTGATGATCGAGACAAATCAAGAAAATATTGGTATTATTGGTTAGTATCTTGATTGTGAAGCAAAAAAAAAAATTTGTTTTCCAAATATAGGAATCTTTACTTACCAAACACAAAAAGGAAACTCTAAAAATACTGTTTTCAGAAATGAAATCTAGGTTGAGACAATACGTTCATTCAAAAAATACACATTTGAAGAAATGGAGAAATACCAGAGCAAAATTTGTTAGCCTATGCTAGGATGTTTTTATATTATAGATTGCTTGTTATGATCAAAGATACAATAATTTTAGTCAAGAATTGAGTTTAATCATGGAAGGAGAATCAACTTATTGATTAGAATAGAAATATAAAGTACATGTTGCAGCTATTTCAGCTACATATAGTAATGTTGAGAATGCTAATTATAAAGATAGGAATGGGATCTTTGCAATTAATAATTTTCATTTTGCATATACTGCTTAAGCCTCTTGGAAGTCGTGCTTTTCAATTCCCTGTCTACTTTTCCTGCTCGTCCTATACTTATCTTTCCTTACCTGGCCGACCATAATAAGGCCATAGCGAAATGACCTGTAGCCGAAGGTGTTTACTATTCATATTTGTAATTGATGCGGAGATTTGCAAAAAATTGAGAATGTGGGTTTATAACTTCGTGACATGATTACTTCAAGCTCCTTCAAATTTAATCATAATATTTAAATATTTAGGAGCCCGATAAGAACCAATCTCTTTCACATTGTTAGACTTTGCGGAGGCTATAATCCTTAGCTTTATGAAGACTGAAGGTTTGCTCAAGAATTTGGCAGAGGATGGTCAAACAATTACTAACTAATATTTTGTGTTTTGACAATGTCCTATAATCCATTCTACTTTGTGTGCCACTCTTAAGTGCAGAATCTTGGGAAGTACAAAAACATCTATTGTCTGAAAGTGCATAACTAAGTTCATTGTAGAACACTAAATTGTCCAACCAAAAAAGTGAAAGTTAAAATTTTTGCAGTAAACGAACTTATCTTTCAACATTTGTTTAGTAACTGTTCCGTGACTTTTTCAGTTATTGGTGTCACGCCCCAAATCCGGATCATGACACGGCCGTGCTATTGCAATCTTATGCACACAATAACACGAAGCCACTTAAAATTTCGTAATAAAAATAAATAGTTTCATTTACTAATGTCATAACATTGTTTTTTTTTTTTTTTTGGTAAAAACGGCTACTCATTCAAATAGATCTAACATGAGTACAACCCGCCCTGTCCGAAGAAATAAAAGACAACAAAGGAGAAGGAGCGTCTATAGTAGACGTCCACAAAACATCCCCGGAATGCCGGGCCACAAAAGAGGCGACCCAGTCGGCGGCCCTGTTCGCCTCTCTAAACACATGACCAATCTGGAAACCGACCATCATCTGAGCCATCCTCCGAGTCTCCCGAATAAGGGGGTGACCGTCACCGTACCTGTCCATCCCCCGGATCCAATCGATCACCACCGTAGAGTCTCCCTCGAGGAACACTCGCTCGGCTCCAAGGACCTGCCTGGCATAGGATAAGCCCTCCCAAGCAGCCCGCAGCTCCGCACCAACAACTGTGATCCCAGGAGTCCGACGCCCACCTGCAGCCACCAACCTACCACCGTGATCCCTGATCACAAAGCCGACCCCTCCAGTCAAACCGTCTAGTGACCTACTGCCATCGAAATTTATTTTGAGATAGCCAAGGGGTGGGGGTACCCAAGAGACAGTAACGAAAAGGATGTCATAACATTGTTCATGAAGTTGGAACAGTACAGAGCTTCTAAAATCTGATTATTACATAACATTTTTAATTACCCCAACCCTGAATAACATCAAGCTCCCTGCTCCTAGTGGTCTTAATCATCTGTAGGAAAAAAAGTAGATAAAAAGGTATGAACTACACAGCTCAGTAAGTAACCAGGTACTATCTTATTGGATCAAGTACAATTATGCCAATGCAGTGATTAAAAAGCCAATAGTTGATGTAAAATAAAACATTTTATAGATGATATACACAAATCAGGTCATAAAGCAATGCATGTTCTATCCATAAAAGTTCATAATCATGATAATGCAAGTCATGTAAAAATATTGCCATTTATCCATACTTTATAAAACATACTCTCAGACGGATGTGCTGCTATGGTCACTATAATTCCATGACAGGGCCTGTTAATCTTAGTCGACTAATTCTGTTATTCGTTACCAACTTTAACCCGTTGGCAGAGGGCCTGTTATTCTTTGGATGCTAGCTCCAGGGTGTCGACTGGCCTCTATTTCTAGAGGTGGTCATAGCTATCTGAGAGTTCATAAATCATATTCTTTTTCTTTCATAAATCATAATCATCATAAATAGGTTTGAAAATGATAAATGGCATTATATAATTTAAAATGCATAAACATGCCTCAAATATCATTTTTCATACAGTCTAACATAATCATAATTTCATAACTCATACACCATCAAATATTCATGAAGGATGCTCTTTAATCAAATTCATGAATTACATGCAATCATATACTTGATCCTAATTTTGAGAAAAATATATCATAAGCAATACATTTTCATAATGATGAATAAACAGTAATTTAAAAACTTTAAGATCAGTGCCAAGGTTACTTACAGCAATATACTTTCCAATTTCTTACGTCCGGGTGACAAATCCTTGATCACCTAAATAAATCACATAGGGGTCACATTATTCTCTATTTATTTCATAATTTTCTAATTTATCATAACATGAATTTACTTGCTTGGATCTCAAGTCCAATTTATTTAATTTAGAGTCCTTGACCTCGATTTAGAACCAGATTGGATTCACGTAGGTCAATTGGTTCTTTAATTAAAGAATTGAGCTCGGTTCCTGATTGGGTCTAGCCCTATCGGGTCAATTTGGTCTTCTGATTATGTTATTGGGCTCAATTTCAAGTCCAATTAGGTTTAATTTTGGTCCAGGGTCAATGTGGCTCATCTAGGCTGGAGTCAGGATCAGCCCAAAGTCAATTCGGTCTCAATTTAGTTAAACTGGTTTTGAATTGGGCTTGATTCATATTCAATTTGGGTCTGCTGAGACTAACTCAGCTTAATTAGGTTCAGACCCAACTCAATTGGGCTTAATTTGGTTTGGATTTAATCCAATTTATAGTTTGGGTTCGTCCGGACTTAGCCCAATCTGACTGGGCTCGGTTTTAGTCAAATTTGGCTAAATCCATTTTTCTTTTCTTTTATTTGGGCCTAACAGGTTTGGACCCGTACTCGGATCAGACCCGTTAGGTCGGACCCGTTAAGGGTCTCTCTCTTTTTTTTTTTCCCTTTTCTTTTCTTTTTCTTTTCTTTTTCTTCTTTTCTTCTTTTTCTTTTCTTCCTTCTTCCTTCCCGAACCTTCTTCTCCCATTTTTTTTTCTTTCTTTTTCTTCTCCTCCTCTTCTCTTCTCCCGATTTCTCCTTCCCCCTTTCTTCCCATTTCTTCTCCCATGGAGGGAGGAGGGCGAGCTCGGGAGGCTTGGGAAGAACGGGCAGCGGCTGATGGCGCCCGGCGGCCGGCCTGCGGCGCCCCCGGCCACACCCGCGGCCGTGCTCGGGGGCGCATCGGCGGCCCGCGGCCGCGTCTGCCTCCCACTGCCGGCGACCCGCGTCCCACGGCCGACGACCCGCGGCCCACGGCCGAGGCCGGCGCCCGCGGTTGCGGCTGTGGATCAACCACCAGTATTTTTTTTTATATTCTTCCTCTTCCTCTCTTATTCTTTTTCTTCCTCCCCTGCTTTCTTCTCCCGTGGAGTGGAGATCGGACTCGGGGAGGGCCTGAGCCACAGCCGGCGGCGCTCCCCGGCCGGTCAGCGACACCGGCCGCGCCTGCGGCCGCAACTGGTGCTCGCGGCCGACGGCCTGCAGCCGCCGTGGCCTGTGACCGACGCTGCTCGGCCACCCCGACCGACGCCTGTCTTTTTTTTTTTTTAATCTCTAAGCTAGATCTTAAAAAAAATAAATGAAGAAGGGCTTTACCTGCTTTGAAGGAGATCGTTCGTCTCCTACTCCGGCGATGCAGCCCTCTGCTCCGACGGCGTGGGTCTAACACCGGATCCTGCCAACCGTGAAGGTTTGTGAGAGAGGGAGACAAACAGTGGAGGAGGAGGATGAACGGGTGGTGAAATGGTAGCCGATCGGGGCTTCTTGTAGCCTCGATCACTGGGAAGGCGGACGGTTGTAACCGCCCACCATCAGGCGTTACGAATGCCTGCACGATGGTGTAATGCCCTTCCCCCCTCCGTTTCTCTTGGATGTGGGGCGGTTATCACATTCTCTCCTCCTTATTAGAATTTCGTCCTCGAAATTTACATACCTATATTCTCAAAGAGTTGCGGATGTCTTGCTCGCATATCTTCCTCAAGTTCCCATGTGGCCTCTCTCTCCGAATGGTTGCTCCTCTGAACTTTCACATAGGGGATGATACGTCGCCTCAGGACCTGCTCCTTATGATCAATGATGCGTAAAGGATACTCTTCATAAATCAGGTCTCTATCAATCTACAGGGGCTCGTGCTGTACTATATGGCTGGGATCAGGAATGTATCTCCGTAGAATAGAAACGTGAAAGACATTATACACACTGGATAACTCTGGTGGCAAAGCTAGTTTGTAAGCAACCTCCCCTACTCTGGAAAGAATCTCAAAGGGTCCAATGTAGCGAGGATTCAATTTACTATGCCTTCCAAATCTTGTAACACCTTTCGAGGGTGAAACTTTTAAGAATACAAAGTCCCCCTCCTGAAATTTCACTTCTCTTCTTTTCTTATCTGCCCAGCTTTTCTGTCTATCTTGAGCTGCCTTGAGCCTTTTCCTGATCAGTAGAATCTTCTCTCTAGCACTCTGAACTAATTCAGGGCCCAACAACTTCTCTCCAACATCATCCCAATGTAGAGGAGACCGATATTTTCTTCCATACAAGGCTTCATAAGGTGCCATCTGGATGCTAGAATGATAACTATTATTGTAAGCAAACTCCACTAGTGATATATGATCGTCCCAGCAACCTTCCAGATCAACAGTACTATTCCGCAGCATATCCTCCAGGATCTGGATCGTCCTCTCTGACTGACCATCAGTCTGAGGGTGATAAGCAGTGCTGAGTCTCAGATCAGTGCCCATAGTAGTCTCGAAGCTTCTCCAAAATCCAGAAGCGGGGGTCCCGATCAGATACAATGCTTACTGGTACCCCATGTAAGCGCACAATATAATTAATATACCTCTGAGCCAGCCTGTTAAGTGAAGTGCCAATCCTAAAGGGTAAAAAGTGAGCTGACTTCATGAGGCGATCAACAATCACCCATACTGCATCATTCCTCCTTACTGTCTTTGGAAGTCCCGTAACAAAATCCATAGTAATGTGCTCCCATTTCCACTCTGAAATCTCTAATGGTTTTAGCAAACCAGCCGACCTCTGATGCTCAGCTTTTACTTGCTGACATACCAAACACCGAGCTACAAATCCTGCTATCTCTCTCTTCATGCCGTTCCACCAGAAATGTTCCCGTAAATCTCTATACATTTTAGTGCTGCCGGGATGAATAGAGAAACGAGACTGATGAGCTTCCTCCAGAATCTCTCTTTTTAGATCAGCATCCCTGGGCACACATAATCTACTGCCAAAACGCAGAGTACCATCCGGGTGGATTCGGAGTTCGGGTCGTAACCCTCTCTCCACATCATTTCTAAGCTGACATAAATGTGCATCTATCTGTTGAGCAGCTTTTATTCTTTCTATCAAGGTAGGTTGCACCAACAAACTAGCCAACATACTTCCAGCACCCTTGGTAATCACCTCGATCTGCATCATATCAAAATCTTTCAAAATCTGCTTCTGAGTGGTAAGCAAAGATATGGAGCCCACTGCTGACTTCCTACTGAGAGCATCTGCCACAACATTAGCCTTTTCCGGATGATATTTGATGCTTAGATCATAATCTTTTAGTAGCTCAAGCCATCTTCTTTGCCTCATGTTTAATTCCTTCTGAGTAAATATATATTTTAGGCTTTTATGATCAGTAAAAATCTCACAAGGCTCACCATATAGATAATGTCGCCAAATCTTCAGAGCAAAAACCACTGCTGCCAACTCCAAATCATGTGTCGGATAGTTCTGCTCATATGGCTTCAGCTGTCTAGAGGCATAGGCTACTACTTTATCATTCTGCATTAGTACACAGCCCAATCCTTTCTTGGAGGCATCACTATAGATGATGAAACCCCCAGTACTGGTTGGCAAAGTAAGAATAGGAGCAGATACCAGCCTTTGCTTTAGCTCTTGAAAACTTTGCTCACAATCTTCACTCCATACAAACTTTGCTTGTTTCTGGGTCAGACGAGTCAAAGGAGTAGCGATCCGAGAGAATCCTTCCACAAATCTTCTATAATAACCAGCCAAACCCAAGAAGCTTCTGATTTCAGTGACATTTAAAGGACGAGGCCAATCCACCACTGCTTCAATTTTCTTTGGGTCCACTGATACCCCTTCTTTAGAGATTACATGACCAAGAAATGCAATACTATCCAGCCAGAAATCACATTTGCTCAGTTTGGCATATAATCTATTCTCCTGAAGAATCTGTAATACCACTCTCAAGTGATCTTCATGTTCTTCTTTGCTCTTAGAATAGATCAGTATATCATCAATGAAAACAATAACAAACTGATCCAAATACTGCTTAAAGACCCTGTTCATCAGATCCATAAAAGCAGCTGGCGCATTGGTTAGTCCAAATGGCATAACTAAAAATTCATAGTGCCCATACCTGGTTCGAAATGCAGTCTTCGACACATCATCTACTAGGATTTTCAATTGATGATACCCAGATCGTAGATCTATCTTGGAGAAGACTTGGGCACCTTGTAGCTGATCAAATAAATCATCAATCCGGGGCAGAGGGTATTTGTTCTTCACTGTCACCTTGTTCAACTCCTGGTAATCAATACACAGCCGCATACTTCCATCCTTCTTCTTGACAAATAGTACAGGAGCTCCCCATAGTGAAACACTCGGGCGGATGAATTTCTTCTCTAGAAGTTTCTGTAGCTGAACCTTCAACTCTCTCAGCTCTGCCGAGGCCATCCGATAAGGAGCCTTCGAGATAGGCCCAACACCGGATAAGAGATCGATCCGAAAATCAATCTCCCGATTAGGAGGTAATCCAGGTAGATCATCGGGGAATACTTCTGGATACTCTCTCACAATAGGGATATCCTCTAGCCTTGTTTCTTTTGTAGTGTCTACCACACAAGCTAGGTAGGCCTGACACCCCTTTCTGAGGGCCTTCCTTGCATTCATTGCAGAGATAATGTGCAAAGAGGGATTCTTAGTGGGTGCATCACCCTGATAGAAGATTTTCTGTTCACCAGGTATCTGAAACACTACCCTCTTGCCAAAGCAATCAATGTGAGCATGATATTCAGACAGCCAATTCATACCAAGGATGACATCAAAATCATACATGTCTAACAGTACTAAATCAGCCAAAATTTTTCTGTCCTCTATCTGAATTATGCAGTTTTTATGAACAGAATCCACCACTACTGTCTTCTTGAGAGGGGTAGCAACAAGTAAAGGCTCATCTAACTTATCAGGCATAAGATGCAAGGATGCAGAGAACTTGGAGGATATAAAGGAATGTGTAGCGCCAGAATCAAATAGTACTGAAGCATCAACAGAGTTGATGGGAATCATACCTGCCACAACTCTGTCACTGGCACTAGCATCCTGTCGTGTCAATGCGTACACCCGTGCAGCTCCTCTTTGCATCTGATCAGTTGGTCTAGAAGGTCCAGATTCAACTTTCTTTTTGTTTGGGCAATCTCTGGCTATGTGTCCTGGCTGCCCACATATAAAACAGGCTCCCATCCTCTTCAAGCAAGGACCAGAATGCATTTTGTCACAGTAATAACAAGCCTTAAATTTCTTCTTCTTGTTAGGAGGGCCTTCAAAGTTTCTTGGTCAGTTCATTAGATTCCTTGACGTCTCGGCCCTTTTTTGCTCACCTCTTTCCTTCCTTGATTTCTTCAGATCTGCTTCTACCTTCAGTGCTCTCTCCAGGGCCTCACCGTAGCTGGTAAAAATCAGAACTGACAACCGGGATCGAATTTCGTCCCTCAAGCCTTGCTCAAATCTATTAGCCTTGCTTCTCTCAATCTCTATCATCTGAGGGCAGAACTGACCCAGCTTAGTAAATTTGTTGGCATATTCTAGCACAGTCATATCATCTGTCTGCCTCAGAGATAAAAATTCATTTTCTTTAAATATTCTGACTGACTCAGGAAAATACTGGTCATAAAACATATTCTTGAATTCCTCCCATGTCGGTAGCTCGTCCTCACCCTCGAGGGCAGCTTCAATAGCCGTCCACCAGAACTCTGCATTCCCCTTCAGCATAGGGATAGCCAATCTGACCTTTACTTCTTCGGGATATTGCAAGGCTTTGAACATCTTCTCTACCTCCCGAATCCAGGTCTCAGCAACCAGAGGGTCAGCTCCACCGTCAAACATAGGTGGGTTGAGCCTACGGAATCGCTCATAGTAGGACTCAATGGACTGTGCAGGTCGGACAGTGGCCTGCACCTGCTGCTGCATCTGCTGCTGCACCTGCTGCTGCATCTGCATCTACTGTTGCATCTGCTGCTGCATCTGTTGCTGCATTTGCTGCTGCATCTGAAAGAGTTGAGTCATCACCTGACTTGCTCCTACAAAATCGGCCTGGGTGGCAGCTGGGTTAGGAGTTTGCTCGGCTGGCTGCCTGGCAACTCCTCTCCCTCTTGCTCCTCTCCTCCGAGCTGCAATATTTGCCAAGACTTCATTCTCTCTGTTCCTCATTTTCACCTAAAAAAAAAAAAAGCATAATTCAATTAACTAATTTTCTTTATTTTGAATATGCCGAATTTAATTTAACGGGACTTAACTACCCATTTCCCTTACTAAAACTTTTTTTTTTTTACCCTTTATTAAACCTATTGCTCTGATACCACTAAATGTCACGCCCCAAATCTGGATCATGACACGGCCGTGCTATTGCAATCTTATGCACACAATAACATGAAGCCACTTAAAATTTCGTAATGAAAATAAATAGTTTCATTTACTAATGTCATAACATTGTTCATGAAGTTGAAACATTACAGAGCTTCTAAAATCTGATTATTACATAATATTTTCAATTACCCCAACCCTGAATAACATCAAGCTCCCTGCTCCTAGTGGTCTTAATCATCTGTAGGAAAAAAAGTAGATAAAAAGGTATGAGCTACACAGCTCAGTAAGTAATCAGGTACTATCTTATTGGATCAAGTACAATTATGCCAATGCAGTGATTAAAAAGCCAATAGTTGATGTAAAATAAAACATTTTATAGATGATATACACAAATCAGGTCATAAAGCAATGCATGTTCTATCCATAAAAGTTCATAATCATGATAATGCAAGTCATATAAAAATATTGCCATTTATCCATACTTTATAAAACATACTCTCAGACGGATGTGCTGCTATGGTCACTATAATCCCGTGACAGGGCCTGTTAATCTTAGTCGACTAATTCTGTTATTCGTTACCAACTTTAATCCGTTGGCAGAGAGCCTGTTATTCTGTGGATGCTAGCTCCAGGGTGTCGACTGGCCTCTATTTCTAGAGGTGGTCATAGCTATCTGAGAGTTCATAAATCATATTCTTTTTCTTTCATAAATCATAATCATCATAAATAGGTTTCAAAATGATAAATGGCATTATATAATTTAAAATGCATAAACATGCCTCAAATATCATTTTTCATACAGTCTAACATAATCATAATTTCATAACTCATACACCATCAAATATTCATGAAGGATGCTCTTTAATCAAATTCATGAATTACATGCAATCATATACTTGATCCTAATTTTGAGAAAAATATATCATAAGCAATACATTTTCATAATGATGAATAAACAGTAATTTAAAAATTTTAAGATCAGTGCCAAGGTTACTTACAGCGATATACTTTCCAATTTCTTACGTCCGGGTGACAAATCCTTGATCACCTAAATAAATCACATAGGGGTCACATTATTCTCTATTTATTTCATAATTTTCTAATTTATCATAACATGAATTTACTTGCTTGGATCTCAAGTCCAATTTATTTAATTTAGAGCCCTTGACCTCGATTTAGAACCAGATTGGATTCACGTAGGTCAATTGGTTCTTTAATTAAAGAATTGAGCTCGGTTCCTGATTGGGTCTAGCCCTATCGGGTCAATTTGGTCTTCTGATTATGTTATTGGGCTTAATTTCAAGTCCATTCTTCAATACCTAGCAAGATCATTAAATTACATGTCACTGACATATTTAATTTCTATTTATTTATAATCTTAAAGTCATTTACAACCCATCCATAGGACTCAATTTCATTTTCGGGTCCATAGCCCAATTTAATTTCTGGTTCAAGCCCATGGCCCAATTCAATTTCTGGTTCTGGTCTAATCTACTTCCTGGTTCGGATATGATTAAATTCCTGATTCAGGTCTGGTTCACCTTCTGGTTCGGGTTTGACCCAATTGCTCTCTGGTTCAGGTCAGGGCCCAGCCCGGGTTCAGGCTTCTAAAGCCAAGTTTATTTGAAGCCCACTCCGGAATCAGGCCCATTTCGGAATCAGGCCCATTTCGGCCCACAGCCATTTTTTTTTCTTTTTTTTTCTTTTCTTTTTCTTTTCTTTCTTCTCCATTCTTCCCGAATCTTCCTTTCCGAAGCTTCTCCCTTTCTTCTTCCATTTCCACCGCGATCTCCTCCCCCTCTTCTTGTCCTCTCCTCCCACGAGGCAAGGAGGCTCGGGAGGGACGAGCAACGGCCGACGGCGTCCGGCGTCCGGCCTGCGGCGCCCACGATTGCGCCCGCAGCTGTGCCTGCGGTCGTGCCCGTGGCCGCATCGGCGTCCCGCATCCCACGGCCGACGACTCGCGGCGGAGGTCGGCGCCCGCGGATCGACCACCGGTAAGTATTTCTATTTTATTTTATTTTTCTTCTTCTTCCTTTCTTCTTCTTTTTCTTCCTCCCCTTCTTTCTTCTCCCGTGGAGGGGAGATCGGACCCGAAGAGGCCCGACCCACAGCCGGCGGCGCTCCCCGGCCGGTCAGCGACACCGGCCGCGCCTGCGGCCGCAACTGGTGCTCGCGGCCGACGGCCTGCAGCTGCCGTGGCCTGTGACCGACGCTGCTCGGCCACCCCGACCGACGCCCGTCTTTTTTTTTTTTTTTTTAATCTCTAAGCTAGATCTTAAAAAAAATAAATGAAGAAGGGCTTTACCTGCTTTGAAGGGGATCGTTCGTCTCCTACTCCGGCGATGCAGCCCTCTGCTCCGACGGCGTGGGTCTAACACCGGATCCTGCCAACCGTGAAGGTTTGTGAGAGAGGGAGACAAACAGTGGAGGAGGAGGATGAATGGGTGGTGAAATGGTAGCCGATCGGGGCTTCTTGTAGCCTCGATCACTGGGAAGGCGGACGGTTGTAACCGCCCACCATCAGGCGTTACGAACGCCTGCACGATGGTGTAATGCCCTCCCCCCCTCCGTTTCTCTTGGAAGTGGGGCGGTTATCACAATTGGGTTTCAGAGTTCAGATATAATGGTGGTCAAAGACACTTCACCACAGGCTTCCAGACTTAGTCACCTGATTAAGAAATCAGAACAGGTCAAAGCTATATGTGATTTGAAAACGAGCCGCTCAAAACAGTCATTGTATGTAACGTAGGAATCATAAAAAGATTTGAAAAATATTTGAGTCAGAAGGGAAACGGCACTCAGCACTGTTTGATATTCTTATAGCCATGGCCTGCTGAGCATTCCCAAAGCATGTCCCAGGTGTTCCATGATTTGGGGAACTAGATTGAGTCATTTTCCAAGATGCATTTCTTAGCATGTAAGGTTTCTGGTAAATATGTTTTTGAATAGTTTTCGAGTTCTATAATATCACTATCATGGTGCTGGCTATTTCTAAGGATACTTCATCTTCAAGAAAGCAATTTTTGTCAAAAGAACTTCGACACTATCTTGGTTACGTCCTTTTTTTGATTCTTATGGTATAGCATTTGAGCATGCCAAGAATAGATAAATTTCTTAATTTAGTAACAACTTGTCAGTGTACAGCATCAGAAAGGCACTTTGGCATTGTGCTTTATTTTACCGCCTCAAAATTGATTACTTTTATATGATCTTTTACATTTTAGTTTTTTACTATAAATTCTACTTTTAGTGCATAGCAACCTTCAACTATTATTTTGCTGCTGTAATTAAACTTTGGGTCATCTATGCTTCTACATCTTAGTAATTGTTAAAGTTTTTACATAGTGATGAGCAAGAGTTACACTTTATAGTCAACTAAAGCTTACGCAAGCAAACTGAATATTCTACTACAGGTACATCTAAGAAACTGGCAGATGAGGATTCATGCCCCCCACATCCTGGATTTTATAAAGGCTTGTGCTTGAGATGTGGTCAGCTAGTGGAGGATGATGGGCCTATGCTTTCACTTGACTACATTACTAAGGTGCAATGCTCAAAATTATACTACAGAGCTGTAATATAATCATGATATAGTAACTTTATGTTTCTTATATAATGCAAATGGTAGTGAGGTGGACTGGGTTAGCAGCTTAATGATGCTTACCTAGGTGTATAAGCGATGTTTGTCCTCGAAATGGTCTGGAATGTGGATAACTTATTTTCATTTTAGGCTCACATCCTGCTTCCACATATTTAATTCTAAATAAAATGGTCACATCTTGCATACTGGTGCCAAGAAGTGCCCATTTTTCACAAATTCAGCCTGGTTAGCAGCATGGAGTCGTTGTCAAATTTGAACAGGTTGCATCAGAAACCATATGCAGCTGACAATCTGTCATTCTTATTATTCTGAACTCAATCACCACAGGGTCCTGCATCCTGTCAATTTTCTCCTGCATTGTTTTGGGTTGTGGTGTAATTCTGTGTGCACCATACTTTCATATTCAACCTGTTTGGATGTGATCAGTGTTCAAAAACATGAACCCCAACTCAATTGTACCTAACCCCTTCTCATACAAATCCTACTTCGTTCAGATTTTTTTTTAATGTTAGTAATGGTTAAGGGTTCCATGATATGAACCCTTAATTTTTTATAATTTACATTCGTATTTTTATTTTTTTTAAAAAAATAGCAATCCCGACGCTTTAAAGCGTTGGTAAATAAAAATTGTGGGACGCCCTACGCCGACGCTTTAAAGCGTCGGTAAACTTGAAGCCTACGCCGACGCGTTAAAAATACATTTGCCGACGCTTAAAAGCGTCGGTGATTCTGTTTTTGCCGACGCTTTTATGAGCGTCGGGAAATCCCTGTTTTTGCCGACACTTTCTGTTAGCGTCGGCAAAAACTTTTGCCACTCCGATATCGCCAACGCTTTTGCGACGCTTCTATTTGCGTGGCGGAAACTTTAGCCGACGCTTATAAGCGTCAGTAAAGATTATAAAAAGCGTCGGGAAAGATGAATTTTCTTGTAGTGTGTGTGAGCCCCAAAGAAAGGAGGAGCGTGCGTCCCTCCTAATCTGATTTGGCCTAGGTGTGAGCTCCTAATTTTTAGGAGCTCCATGCCTAGGGCAAGGATACAAAAAGGGAGGCCGGCAGCCTCCCTCTTTGATCTCTTTTTGGTGTAGGCGGCCTCCTACTCTCCCTATCCTCCTTCCACCTTAAAGAAAAGAAAGAAAGAAGGGGCGAGTTCCTTGCTTCCCTTCATCCTTCTTCTTCCTCTCAAAAGGCAATCAAAGAGTTGATTGAAAGTGAGAGGGCTACAACCATCAAAGGTGATTTCTGCAAGGGAGCTAGCACTCTGGTCAGATCTAGATGCTTAGATCAGTCCTTTTTCTCATGTGGATACTCGTAGAGATCGGACATCTGTACGGCTTCAAGCGAGCTTTTCAAGATAACCACGATCATCAGATTGTAGTGAAGATCTACCTTCACAAGGTGAAGATACGATCTTTTCCCTCTAACGATTTAATCTTAATCCATCTACGAACGATCTTTAATTCGTTCATGAGATTGATGACCGTGCATGCATCTTCTGCTGCGATTTTAATTTTCTGCAGCATGCACGTTTTTCCAACATGAGGTACGTAGCTTTCATGGGTTAGCAACATTTTAAAGGAGATTTACCAAAAATTTTAGCACTATTGTTGCACCTATTACTGAATGTTTGAAGAAGGGAAGGTTTAAACGGGGAGAAGAAGCAGAGAAGACTTTTTCTTTGATTAAAGAAATATTATGCATTGCACATATGTTGGCTTTACTGAGTTGGGGCTGTTCTATCTTAAGATGGGAGGCAAGTTGCATTTTTCAGTGAGAAGCTTAGTGATGCCACGTAGAAGTGGTCTATGTATGATCAAGAGTTCAAGAGTTTTATACAGCTGTGAGAGCTTTGAAGCATTGGGAGCATTATTTAGTGCAGAAAAAATTTATTATGTATACATATCACCAAGCATTGAAGTTTTTGAATAGCCAGAAGCATCTAAATAACACACATGCTTGGTGGTCTACCTATTTGCAAAAGTTTCCTTTTGTTATTCGTCATAAGTCAGGAGCTCTTATTTGGATTGCTGATGCTTTGAGTCGCAAAGCTACTTTACTTGTGACTACGAGTCAAAAGGTTGTTGGGTTTGAGTGCCTAAAGGAATTATATGCCGAAGATGAAGACTTTAAAGATTTATGGGCGAAGTGTTTGGCGAAACAATCTATAGGTGATTTTCATGTCTATGATGGATATTTGTTTAGTGGGAATTGCTTATGTATTCCTAGAGTTTCTTTGAGAGAGAAGCTTATTCGGGATTTGTATGGAGGTGGTCTCAGCGGTCACTTGGGGAGAGATAAAACTGTGGCTCTTCTGGAGAAGAGGTATTATTGGCCTTAGGTAAAGAGGGATGTGGGAAATTTTGTGAGAAAGTGTTTTGTGTGTCAGACAACAAAGAGGTAGACATAAAATACAGGTCTTTACACTCCTTTACCTGTTCCTAATGATATTTGAGAGGATTTATCTATGGATTTTGTGTTAGGTCTACCACGTACACAGCGAGGAGTAGACTTTGTGTGTTGTGGTTGACAGGTTCTCCTAGATGGTGCACTTCGTTCCTTGTAGAAAGATATCTGATGCATCCCACATTGCAAGGTTATTCTTTCGGGAGATTGTCAGGCTACATGGGGTTGCACAATTTATTACTTCTGATAGGGATTCTAAATTCCTAAGTCATTTTTGGATTACTCTATGGAAGATATATGATACTTCTTTGAAGTTCAGTAGTACCGCACACCCGCAGACAGATGGTCAAACAGAGGTGGTGAATAGAATGCTTGGGAATTTGATTTGTAGCATATATGAAGATAAGCCAAAGTAGTGGGATCATGCTTTGCCACAAGCTGAGTTTGCGTATAACAATGCAGTCCATAGAGCTACTGGTAAGTCACCTTTCTCATTGGTTTATTTGAAGTAGCCAAGGCATGCAGTGGATTTGGCATGCCTATGCAAAATTCAGGGAAAGAGTGTTGCAACGGAGAACATGGTAGAGCAAGTTCAGGCTGAGGTTAAACAGAAGCTGGAGGAGACTAATGCTTAGTATAAAGCAGCAGCAAACAAGCATTGTCAACACAAAGAGTTTCAAGGAGATATTGTGATGGTGTTTTTACGCAAAGAGAGGTTTCCAGTGGGGACTTACAACAAGCTCAAGCCAAAGAAGTATGGTCCCTACAAAGTTTTGAAGAAGATCAATAGCAATGCCTATGTCATTGGTTTGCCTTACACTACAATAAAAGAGGAAAAAGCCGATGCTTAACTGCCGACGCTAGGGGAAAGCGTTGGCAAATTCTGCTCCTGCGCCAAATTTTTCCGACGCTTTTTATGAGTGTCGGTAATTTGAAGCAGTGAACGACACTTAAAAGCGTCGTCGTAGAACTAAGACCAAACGATGCTTTAACGCGTCGTTCTTTTGGCCTAAGACGACACGTATAAGCGTGGTTAATTGAAACGCTAATACGGCGCTTATAAGCGTCGCCGAAGCCCGTTTAAAACCCAGCGGCTGAGCCCGAGCCTGCATACGTGCCCCAGCTACTCCCGATCGAGCCTCCTCATTCTCCTCTCCGGCGCTGTCCTAGCCTTCGTCTTCCTCGTCTCCGGCGCTGCCTTAGCCCCCATCTTCCTCCTCTCCGGCGCTGCCTTAGCCCCCATCTTCCTCCTCTCCGGCGCGGACCATCCGACTCCTACCTCCTCTCCTCCTCCCTCCTCTCCGGCGTCGACTGACTGACCCCAACCCGCTCCGCCCAAGGTAGTTTTCTCCTCCTCCCTCCTCTCCCTTCGTCTCACTTGTTCTCCTCCTTCTCCTCCTCCTCTTCTTCGGGTGTTCGTGGGTTTTTTTCCTTCTTTAATTTGTCCTCTTGCCCTCAAGCCTTGATTGAGCTTCGCCTCCGCCCGAGGATCTTCTCCTCCTCCCTCCTCTCCGGCGTCGGCCGACCGGCCCCAAGTCCCGATCGATCCAGGCCCGCCTCCGCCCGAGGTATTTTCTAAAAGCAAAGACTTCCTTTGTTATGAAACTAGTCTGTCATGTTTCTATTGCAATTTAAGGTTCTAGATGAAAGATGGATCAAATTTAGGACTGAGATTGAATACACGGCTATCGAGTGGAAATGGAGGCAGTACTTCATGTGTTTCTTATCTCTGAATACTTCCTTAGTCTTTGCATGAGTTTTGCTTTGCGTTGTTACTTGTTGTGTTGTTGTTTTGGGTTGTAATTGATTGTTATCTGCCCGATAGAATTCATTAATCTATTGTTATGCAATTGGATCAATTGGATCAATTAATCTACTATTTTGGGTAGTACTTTGTGTGATTCTTATCTCTGAAAAGCTATGCACTGACAATGGTGGTAGTTAACTCTTTTTCAGTCAATTGGATCAATTAATCTATTCCAATGTAGAATTATAGTACTTTTTTTGGTACACCAGAATTATAGTTCTTGAGTGTTGAAGAGAGGTGATGGAGATCGTTCTCGCGGATTATTTCTGTGAGATACGGGGTTGAAGTCGGCAGCCCCAGCCGACTTCAGCCCCGATCCTGATATGGGAGGAACCGGAGAGGATCGCCATCCTCTCCGGCTCCTCCGAGGGACCAAAAGGGGCAAGGACGCCGCGGGTATTCCGCGGCGCCCCCCCTAGCCAATCCGCGGCCAATTCACGGCCGCGGATCTCGCCCGACCGCCGTGATTTTCGCGGCGGAGGGCCGTTATGGTGGGGACGATAAAAACCCCACCCTTTCTTCCCTAGGGCACCACCGAACCCCCCTCCTCTCCTCCTTCTCCTCCCTCTTCTTCCTCTGCTCTTGCCTCCCAAGTGGCTGGCGGGCCGCCGGATCCACCACCATCACCACCCGTGCCCTCCCCTGTTTTGGGATCCACTTCCCTTTCGGAAAGCGTCGCCGTCGCCACCGCTTGATCGCCGGATTGAGCAGCCTCGACCGAGATCCCACTGCCTCTGCCACCGCCGGTAAGCCTCCCTCCTCCTTGCTTTCATGGATTTTGTTCTCCCTGTTTCAGCCCCAAGCAACCGAGTCGGTTGCTTCTCCTTCCCGTCGGCCACAGCAACAGTCGCCGGCCGCCATGGCGGCCGGCTACCCGTCGACCGAGGGGTGGCCTCTGGCCACCCCGCCGCCCCCTTCCTCTTCCGCTCTCCCTCTCGGTCTTCCCCTGCCGTGGGGGGGATTGGGGGAGGAAGATGGCCCTACGGGCCGAACAGGGCCCAACATGGGCCTGTTCACAGTGGGCTCGGTTCACTGTGGGCCCAGTTCACTGTGGGCCCAACATGGGCTCGGTTAAAAAAAAAAAAAAAATCCGAAACTGAAATCCAGTTCAGATCTGAGCCCGGAACCTGAATCCGAACCCAAACCCGAAACCCGAAACCCGAACCCATTTGGCCACTAAATGAAATTTTGCAGATAAGCCCTTGACAGTATATTATTTCACAAAAAGGATCTTCTGTATTTTGTATTTGATCCTTATAGAAAAGACTTATTACGTAAAGGTCCCCAACAATATTTATTTAGTCCCCTCACTCAAGTTTTATTATAGAACAGTACCCTATAATTAAGTATTAGTCCCTGCAATAAATTTTATTGTATACAGGTACAATTAGAAGCCAACATTGGGGTCCCTAGTTAGCTAAGTCTATGTGGGCCCATTGGGCCGTATCCGATATGGGCCCTATAGGGCCATGCCCATTATGGGCCAATTCTAGGCCCTGTTGGGCTGTGTCCAATAGAATGATTTCTGGATTTTGCTTAGTTCTGGAATTAACAAGGATTAATTAAATTTAAATAGGTGAACCTGATCCATCTACCTGAAGTAGGAATCAAGCGAGAAGAAGTAAGAAACTTAATACTTCAAGTGTGATTTTCAAATACATAGTTTAAATTCTGAAATATGTTTTGTATTTAGTAAAATGGGTCTGGCATGTTAAATTTCATTTGAAAATTTTATTCTGAAATCCGTAAACTATGACTGAAAAATTTATGAAATCTGTTTTTATATATATATTCTCATCATGGCTATGATCTGTTCTGTTCTGTTCTGGCACCGCCAATGGGGATTATACGTTGGACCTGTCGATTTGTAATCTGTGAGGAACCGGTTTCGACACCGCGCCACCGGTGATTAGAATAGTGGTTTCTGGACACCGTTTCCACCGGTGACTAACAATAGTGATTTCTGGCACTCTGTGCAACCCATGCCACTGGGTTACGTGGCTGTAGCCTAATATGTTGAGATTCTGGTATAAGAGTTTTTGGAAAAATGATAATAAGTTTTGAAAACAACAAAACGATGTTATTTATGATTTATTCCAGACATTATCCTGTATTTTGATCTGATATGCTCTGACCCCACTCTGGGGTATTTTGTTGCTTACTGGGCTAGTGTAGCTCATTATTCTGTTTTCTCCATTTTTCAGATCCAGAGGCTTGATCGCACGGGATTGGGGAGTGCGTTAGAGTTTCCGATGATTCGTCAGTTATTGGCATTTTAGTTAGTTTAGTTTGGACATTTGAATTATGTTGGCATATGTTATTTTGGAGTTTTGTGAGTCCGCTTTTGAACAATTTAAATAATTATGTCATCTTTGAATAGCTGTATCTGCTTTGATATAATTGTTAGATGTATGCCCTAGAAGCCAATTTGGCTGACACATTGTTGATTCTAGGGACATAATTTTGTACTTGACTATTTATTATTGAATAAATAAAAGGCATCTTTTCATTCATATTGTTTATGTGTCTATGAATCGTCCAAAGAATTAATAAGATGATGATACATATTCTCAAGAGTTGAGAATTTGAGCCATGTATCATTGGTGATTAATTTCTAAATGCTCCTGGTCAATGGATCATCACGAGGACGGTGATCGATTCGATCAGTGCACAGATCACTTTTCTTCTGGATGGACGAGACTTGAGTCCACAGTGTAGGGACACTGAAGTGATAGTGCAGGTGCTTGTTAGAGAACAAGGGTACTGAGCGTGACCAAGACAAGAAGTCACTTGGATGTCTATCCACTCGTCAGTGACTTGCTTGATGTTGCAGTAGTGTGACTGGTCCTTTGACCTGCGGTGCTTCGGCTACTCACAGTGAGGTTATTGTAGTTTGACTGCACACATACATGGTCTCTAGCCATATGGGTCCATGCAGTGTAGATTGGCTGCAGTAAGTTCACTGTAGGAGTAGGGTATGCACCTATAAGGAATCTATCGACCTTGATAGAAGAGGAGTGATCCTATGTGATTTGTTAGACTGAGTTCTAAGACCTTGGCCAGGGCAGTAATATAAAGTGGAAAAAGAGTTTTCCACTATCGAACTCAAGTCGAATAAATCTTAACATATGACAGACGATGGGGTTTGACGAGTTGTCCATGACCTCCGTTCTGTAGGGATCCACGATAGTAGGACTGTATCACACGTTAACTGCACCTAGAGGTTCATCATTCCATTCTGCTGGGTAGCCACTACATGCTGCTAGGTGTCACTGGTGGATGGTGGGACTCATAGGGATTATCTCGATGATCGATAAACCCTAATGAGTTGAGTTGGAACCGTTCCAACCCATTGAAAGGAGTTTTCAATGATATAGTGATAGAGATCACAATATATCTCACTACCAGTCAGAATAGAACCTATGGGGTCACACACACTAGAAGTATTGACCGATCCGATGGTTGAAATCGTGATTAGGAATCACGAGTAATCAATTTGATTGATAAGAAGTTGAAGAAGGAACAAAGGGAATTAATAATTGGACTTAAAACAAGAGTCCTACTTCGGATAGGATTCCTAGAGTCCCAATTGGATTAGGACTGGGAATCCTAGTTGGAGTAGGACTGGGATTCCTATTTGGAATAGGATTCCTCAATCCTAATGAGATTAGGAGATTTGAATCAAAATTGGATTCCTACTTGGAGTAGGATTCCTAGAAATCCTAATTGGATTAGGACTTTGGATTCAAATAGAGTCCTAATTGGATTAGGACTGAAATTAAATACATCCTAATTAGATTAGGATTCCTTAAGTCTAAATTAATTAATAATCTAATGAATCAACATGACTCCTAATTGGATTAAGATTGAAGAGTTCAATTGAGTCATGGTTCATTCAAGTCCTAATTGGATTAGGACTAGCATAGATTGAACCCAATTAGCTAATCCTAATTGGATTGGGATTAAACCATGAGAGAGGCACCTAATCCTCTTTGGAAGAGGATTAGGTTAACCAAGTAAGAGGGACATCAGCCCCTCTCACTTGGCTAGGGCGACATGAAGAGCTAGGGCCGGCGCCCTCTTCTTTGGTAAGTTGTCATGGAGCTCCTAATTGTTAGGAGCTCCACTCCCTTTAAAAGGAGGACTAGGGCCGGCCCCCCTGATGGATTGAAACCTCTCTTCCTCCAAGCCGTGGCCCTCTCTTTTCCTTGGTGTTTTCAGCCGCAAGCAAGGGAAAAGATCTCCGAGTGTTGGCGGCCTCCTTCCCTTCCCTTCCTTCATCCAACGCAAGGAACAAAAGAAGGCTGCGTAGGGGATCATCTTCTTCCTCTTCTTCATCCTTCTTCTTCCTCCTTCTAAGCACAATCAAGAGTTGATTGAGAAGGAGGACATCAGCCATCAAAGCTATCTCTGCAAGGGAGC
Organism: Phoenix dactylifera; assembly: GCF_051530095.1. Classification (NCBI taxonomy): domain Eukaryota; kingdom Viridiplantae; phylum Streptophyta; class Magnoliopsida; order Arecales; family Arecaceae; genus Phoenix; species Phoenix dactylifera. The sequence goes on along the minus strand of NC_143192.1, from coordinate 31,078,160 downwards.
TAGCACCCCGGTGAGATAGAGAGCTTGGATCGGATCCTGCTTCGTGTGGATACCCGTAGAGGCCGGACGTTTGAACGGCTTCAAGCGAACCCTCTTCCAAAATCACGAATTCAGATTTGCGGTGATCATCTACCCGCGCAAGGTGAAGATTTGATCTTCCTAATAGTTTTAAAAGTTTTAATTCTTACTTAATTACGAAAGGTCTCGAAACAACGTTCATGCGATGAACGTCGATCCCGCACATGCCTCTTCCGCTGCCATCTGATTTAATTTTTGAAATATCAGCGGCATGGGCGGGTTTCCAACAGTGGTATCAGAGCCTAGGCTTCGTAGATTAAGGTAAGAATTAAATATCTAAAGGCTTATTAGATCTGAAAATTGAATGATCATGCATGCTGAAAAATTCTGCATGCAGATTTTTCAGGGGTGCTGATTTTTGCATTCTGATTTTTATGTGATAAAAAGATGATTCTAATTACATTGTTAATGGGATTACAAAGTTTAGAATCATGATTAGCATGATCAGCGACCAATGTCATGATATAATCAGTTAGTTTTCAGATCTGAAAATTATAATTGTTGCATACGGTGATGATCATAGGATTCAAACCCTTTTGGTATCAAATGTAATGACCTGCGATGTGATCTGTGATGTCATGTAATTTTTCAGATGCTTGCATGCATCTTATTTGATGTTTTGAGAGGCCTGCGTGCCTCCTAAAAGGAGATGTAATTTATTTTTATTTTTATTTTACATCTGGTTGTATTTCTGTGATGTGATGTATGTCAACGATCAAGTCAAAGATGATGCATGAGATGAACAGGGGTCTAAGCGGTTGATGGCGATTGGATCAAGAGTTGGTCAAGGATCGAATCAAGGAGGCTTGGAACCAATTCAAGAGTTGAAAACCACTTGATCGATTGATGTGCATGTGCTTGTAATACGACCTAATTAGAATCCATGATCATCACCTATTTAAAGTTTAACTTTATTTGATGCTGCGATTATAACTGCCTGTGATGTACCGTTTGCATGTGATGTGAATGCGAGTCGGGTAGATAGGTTTACATGTGATGTAGCGAACCCAATTGAGACCTAAATCAAAACCTCCTCAATCAAGTCGAGAGTGAACCGACATGAGCAAGTCATATTAGATTAATTAATCTAATTGGTGTCTAGGAAAGCATGAAAGGTGGTTACTTAATTAGGACCTTACTCTCTGAGTAAGGGGAGCCTCCCACCTGCTTACCTGGCCAATTGTTCGATTACCTCTTATGAAGGGCTCAAGTTGCAAACACTAAGACCTGATTAACCAATATTAAGTCAATAGGTCTTCCACTGTAGTAGAGTTGCTAAGGCCTTTCTGATGTTGATTTGTCTCGGCTGGACACAGTGGTCAAGTTGCATCGGGGGGCTGGACCTCTCTATAGACATGAGATGTTGTAGGATAAAGGTGGGGTTGGGCACCAATAACTGTTAGGTGAGGACCCAATGACGACTTTATTCCTACGGTTATACGGTGGGTCTGACTTAACTAAGAAATGAGACCAATAACTGTTAGGTGAGGTTTTCATGGCTTAGAGACCAAGTTACACTGCAACATGCTTGAGAAGCATTGTACAAGAGTTGTACATTCATCAATCTATGTGTCACCAATAACTGTTAGGTGAGGTGGCATGTAAATTGGTGGGACCGCAGTACCCACTAGAAATCCTAGTCGTGTGGGATTTCCGTTTCCCTACCAGGGGAGTGTGAGGGATTCGAGAAAATAGTGGGAGTTACATTTGTTCTAAAAGACCTTAGAACAGATTAGGATCAAGTACAAAAGTCTAACTAGAATCTTTACTCTCTGCAGATACAATGTCGGCTTCAAACCCTTTGACCCGTATTCTTGAGACCAACCAACTGACCGGAACCAATTACAAAGACTGGCTTAGAAATCTCAAAATTGTTTTGGACTGTGAGAAAATAGGCTACATACTCGATTCAGATATCCCCACACTACCAGCACGTCCTACTGATGTTCAGCGTGAAATGCATAAAAAGTGGTTGGATGATGACATTAGAGTAAAATGCTATATGATGGCATCCATGTCTAATGAACTCCAATGCCAGCATGAAAATATTAAGACTGCTAGGGAAATACTTGCACACCTGCAAGAGTTGTATGGTGAGCAGAGTCGCACAGCTCGTTTTGAAGTGTCCAAGAGGCTTTTCAAAGCGAAGATGCGCGAAGGGCAGTCTGTCCATGATCACGGTCTGACCATGATCAAGGACCTAGAGGAGCTTGAGAAGCTCGGTATGGACATGCACAAGGAATTACAAGTGGATTTGATCCTACAGTCACTTCCTGATTCATTTGGTCAGTTTATAGTAAACTACCACATGAATAAGATTGAATGCACTAAGACTGAACTAATCAACATGTTGGTAACTGCTGAGGGAGCCTTGAAAGGTTCAAGGGGCAATGTCCTTGCTGCTGAGTTGACTTCTGGTTCCAAGAGAAAGTCTACTTGGAAGAAAAAGAAGCCTGCAAAGAAGCAGAAGAAAGACAAGAAGCCAAAGAAGGAAGTTCAAAAGAAAAAGGCTAACGATAAAGGAAAATGTTTCCACTGCAATGTCGAAGGCCACTGGAAGAGAAACTGTCCTTCATACCTCGAGAGCCTGAAGAACAAGAAAGGTGACACGCCTTCAGAAGGTATAGACTTGCTCATAATTGAAACTAATCTAACGGTTTCTTCTACTTCTAGTTGGGTTATAGATTCTGGTTCTAGTGCTCATTTGTGCACTACCATGCAGAGTCTAAAGGAAAGTAGAAGGCTGGCGGAAGGTGCGGTAACCCTTCGGGTTGGCAACGGGGCAAAAGTTGCTGCTGTGGCTGTGGGCACCTACCATCTGCGACTACCGTCTGGATTTAGTTTAATACTTAGAGACTGCTATTATGTACCTGCTGCTAGCTGAAATTTGATTTCTGTCTCTTGTCTAGCACAGGGAGGTCATGTTTTTACATTTGACAAAGACTGCTGTTCTATTTATTTGAGAAATAAAATAGTCGCACGTGGTTTCATGATTGACAGTCTCTATCATTTACATATGGATGTATCTGTGAATGTTACCGAGCAAGATGTGAGTGCCAAAGGATCCAAAAGATCCAGAGATGAGATAAACCAAAGATATTTGTGGCACCTCAGACTTGGCCATATTGGAGAGGATAGGATGAACAAAATGGATAAAGATGGGCTTCTCGGCTCATTGACTTCCGAGTCATATCCAGTTTGCGAGTCCTGTCTTCAAGGAAAAATGGCTAGACTGCCCTTTGTAGGACATGGGGAGAGGACCACTGAAATACTTACCCTAATACATACAGATGTATGTGGCCCATTCGATGTGCTAGCCAGGGGACGTTATTCTTACTTCATTACCTTTACCGATGATTATTCACGGTATGGGTATGTGTATCTTATGAGACACAAGTCTGACTCTTTTGAAAAGTTCAAAGAGTTCAAGAATGAAGTAGAAAAACAAACTGAAAAACCTCTTAAGGCTCTTCGATCAGATCGAGGAGGAGAATACCTTAGTGGAGAATTCCGGGACTATCTCAAAGAAAACGGTATAGTCTCACAATGGACACCTCCGGGCACACCTCAACTCAACGGGGTGTCAGAAAGGAGGAATCGGACCCTATTGGATATGGTCAGGTCCATGATGAGCTTCACTGATTTACCTATGTTCCTCTGGGGAGATGCCTTACTCACAGTGATTTATTTATTGAATAGAGTTCCCTCTAAATCCGTTCCTACCACACCGTATGAGATATGGCATGGTAAGAAACCAAGTCTGGGTCATCTCAAGATTTGGGGATGTCCGGCCCACGTCAAGCGACTACAGGCGGACAAGTTAGAGGCTAGGACCATAAGTGCTCGTTTTATAGGATATCCTAAAGAGTCATTAGGATACAATTTCTACATCTCAGAGGATCACAATGTGTTTGTGAGCCGTCATGCCATCTTCTTGGAAAATCAGTTTATCCTTGATAGAGGCAGTGGGAGGAAAATTGAGCTTGAAGAGAAAGTCTCTGAAAAGCAACGAGTCATGGATCCTATAGAACCTATTCATAAAGAGCCAGTACACGATGTCCCTCAACCACCTCGTAGATCTAGTAGGGTCTCCCATCCTCCCGATAGATACTTAGGTATACTAGAAGAGGATACCGAGGAAATGTTCCTAGTGGGAGATAGGGATCACATACAGGATCCCAAAACCTACAACGAGGCGATATCTGATATCGATTCTGAAAAATGGCTGGAAGCTATGAAGTCAGAGTTAGACTCCATGCATTCCAACCAAGTCTGGACCTTAGTAGATCCACCAGAAGGTATTGTACCTATTGGATGCAAATGGATCTACAAAAGGAAGATAGGTTCGGATGGAGAGGTAGAGACCTATAAGGCAAGGCTTGTGGCGAAAGGGTATAGTCAGCGCGAAGGCATTGACTATCAGGAGACCTTTTCACCTGTAGCCATGCTAAAATCCATCCGAACATTGCTTGCCATTGCAGCATTTCATGATTATAAAATCTGGCAGATGGATGTGAAAACTGCTTTCCTGAATGGATATCTTGATGAAGATATCTATATGGAACAACCTTTGGGTTTCACTTCCAGTGATGGAGATCACAAGGTCTGCAAGCTGCAAAGGTCCATCTATGGACTAAAGCAAGCATCTCGGAGTTGGAACACTCGTTTCGATGACGCAATCAAAACGTTTGATTTCATCAAAAACGAAGAGGAACCATGTGTTTTCAAAAAGGTTAGTGGGAGTGCTGTCGTTTTGCTCGTACTGTACGTAGATGACATTCTCCTGATTGGGAATGATATTCTCATGCTAACCTCGGTCAAGGTCTGGTTGTCAAAAAGAATTCTCCATGAAAGACCTTGGGGAAGCATCCTATATTTTGGGAATAAAGGTCTATAGAGATAGATCTAAAAGGATGCTTGGCCTTTCACAGAAGATGTACATAGAGGAGGTGCTGAAGAGGTTCAGCATGGAAAACTCCAAGAGGGGTCTCTTACCCCTAAGACATGGAATTCATCTCTCCAAGAAGATGTGCCCCAACACATCTGAAGAGATTCAACACATGAGCAAGATTCCCTATGCATCGGCAATAGGAAGCCTCATGTATGCCATGCTGTGTGCACAACCTGATATAGCTCTTGCTGTGAGTGTCACAAGCAGATATCAGTCGGATCCAGGCAAGAAGCACTGGATAGCTGTGAAGAACAGTCTTAAGTACTTGAGAAGAACTAAGGACATGTTCTTGGTCTTTGGGAGAAGATCAGAGTTGAAGGTAGAAAGATGCACACATATTGATGATAGAAAGTCTACATCAGAATATGTGTAATTGTGGTTCAGTAAATTGGAAGAGTTCCAAACAACCGATCATTATAGATTCTACCTTAGAAGCTGAATGTTAAGCCGTATCTAAGGGTGCAGTGGAAACCTTCTGATTAAAAGTTAATTGCAGAGTTAGGTGTAATGTCATTAGATGCCATAACACTTTACTGCGATAACATTGGCACCATAGCACTAGCTATGGAGCCATGGTCTCATCAGAAGTCCAAGCACATAGAGCGGCGCTTCCATTTCATACGCGACTATGATGTAGAGGTGCAGAGAGTAGAATCCGCGGATAACGTGGCAGACCCGTTCACTAAGCAGCTGAGTCAGCAAAAGACTGAAGCCCACCTTGAGAAGATGGGCCTAAGATACATGACCAATTGGCTTTAGTGCAAGTGGGAGATTGTTAGATGTATGCCCTAGAAGCCAATTTGGCTGACACATTGTTGATTCTAGGGACATAATTTTGTACTTGACTATTTATTATTGAATAAATAAAAGGCATCTTTTCATTCATATTGTTTATGTGTCTATGAATCGTCCAAGGAATTAATAAGATGATGATACATATTCTCAAGAGTTGAGAATTTGAGCCATGTATCATTGGTGATTAATTTCTAAATGCTCCTGATCAATGGATCATCACGAGGACGGTGATCGATTCGATCAGTGCACAGATCACTTTTCTTCTGGATGGACGAGACTTGAGTCCACAGTGTAGGGACACTGAAGTGATAGTGCAGGTGCTTGTTAGAGAACAAGGGTACTGAGCGTGACCAAGACAAGAAGTCACTTGGATGTCTATCCACTCGTCAGTGACTTGCTTGATGTTGCAGTAGTGTGACTGGTCTTTTGACCTGCGGTGCTTCGGCTACTCACAGTGAGGTTATTGTAGTTTGACTGCACACATACATGGTCTCTAGCCATATGGGTCCATGCAGTGTAGATTGGCTGCAGTAAGTTCACTGTAGGAGTAGGGTATGCACCTATAAGGAATCTATCGACCTTGATAGAAGAGGAGTGATCCTATGTGATTTGTTAGACTGAGTTCTAAGACCTTGGCCAGGGCAGTAATATAAAGTGGAAAAAGAGTTTTCCACTATCGAACTCAAGTCGAATAAATCTTAACATATGACAGACGATGGGGTTTGACGAGTTGTCCATGACCTCCGTTCTGTAGGGATCCACGATAGTAGGACTGTATCACACGTTAACTGCACCTAGAGGTTCATCATTCCATTCTGCTGGGTAGCCACTACATGCTGCTAGGTGTCACTGGTGGATGGTGGGACTCATAGGGATTATCTCGATGATCGATAAACCCTAATGAGTTGAGTTGGAACCGTTCCAACCCATTGAAAGGAGTTTTCAATGATATAGTGATAGAGATCACAATATATCTCACTACCAGTCAGAATAGAACCTATGGGGTCACACACACTAGAAGTATTGACCGATCCGATGGTTGAAATCGTGATTAGGAATCACGAGTAATCAATTTGATTGATAAGAAGTTGAAGAAGGAACAAAGGGAATTAATAATTGGACTTAAAACAAGAGTCCTACTTCGGATAGGATTCCTAGAGTCCCAATTGGATTAGGACTGGGAATCCTAGTTGGAGTAGGACTGGGATTCCTATTTGGAATAGGATTCCTCAATCCTAATGAGATTAGGAGATTTGAATCAAAATTGGATTCCTACTTGGAGTAGGATTCCTAGAAATCCTAATTGGATTAGGACTTTGGATTCAAATAGAGTCCTAATTGGATTAGGACTGAAATTAAATACATCCTAATTAGATTAGGATTCCTTAAGTCTAAATTAATTAATAATCTAATGAATCAACATGACTCCTAATTGGATTAAGATTGAAGAGTTCAATTGAGTCATGGTTCATTCAAGTCCTAATTGGATTAGGACTAGCATAGATTGAACCCAATTGGCTAATCCTAATTGGATTGGGATTAAACCATGAGAGAGGCACCTAATCCTCTTTGGAAGAGGATTAGGTTAACCAAGTAAGAGGGACATCAGCCCCTCTCACTTGGCTAGGGCGACATGAAGAGCTAGGGCCGGCGCCCTCTTCTTTGGTAAGTTGTCATGGAGCTCCTAATTGTTAGGAGCTCCACTCCCTTTAAAAGGAGGACTAGGGCCGGCCCCCCTGATGGATTGAAACCTCTCTTCCTCCAAGCCGTGGCCCTCTCTTTTCCTTGGTGTTTTCAGCCGCAAGCAAGGGAAAAGATCTCCAAGTGTTGGCGGCCTCCTTCCCTTCCCTTCCTTCATCCAACGCAAGGAACAAAAGAAGGCTGCGTAGGGGATCATCTTCTTCCTCTTCTTCATCCTTCTTCTTCCTCCTTCTAAGCACAATCAAGAGTTGATTGAGAAGGAGGACATCAGCCATCAAAGCTATCTCTGCAAGGGAGCTAGCACCCCGGTGAGATAGAGAGCTTGGATCGGATCCTGCTTCGTGTGGATACCCGTAGAGGCCGGACGTTTGAACGGCTTCAAGCGAACCCTCTTCCAAAACCACGAATTCAGATTTGCGGTGATCATCTACCCGCGCAAGGTGAAGATTTGATCTTCCTAATAGTTTTAAAAGTTTTAATTCTTACCTAATTACGAAAGGTCTCGAAACAACATTCATGCGATGAACGTCGATTCCGCACATGCCTCTTCCGCTGCCATCTGATTTAATTTTTGAAATATCAGCGGCATGGGCGGGTTCCCAACAATAATTTGCTGCCTTGCGCGCCCGTGCGGCTCGCCGTGCGGGCGTGCGGCGTCTGCCGCGCCTCGGGCTCGGGGCGTGACAGATTTGGTGGTATCAGAGCTCAGGTTTCAGATTCATAGGGATTATGTTTGAAACAGTCAAATTTGAGCCTAAGTTTTAAGATCCTTAGGATTCGTTGGAAAGTTGAGAGATGGGGTAGTAACTAGACAAAGGGATAATGTTCATTTGTTTTGTTAATTATTTTGTATTATTCTGTTTGGATAAATATTTTTAAAATTTATATATTTTCACTGAATCAGAATGCCGCCTCGCCGTGTTCGTAGCTTGAATCGGATGGTTGGGCGCTCTCGGGGAAGAGCCCCCACTAACCAAACGGGCGAGGCATCGCATAACTCAGGGCCCCAGGGTCAATCAACTCCAGAAGCTGCTGCCAGAAATCAAACTCGGGTGCTCGAACTGATCGAGGAGGTCGTCGGGTTAGTACGCCAACAGAGGCAACAACATCAGCAACCAGTCCAGCAGGATGTTGCTCCTCCTGAGCAAAGAAGGAGTATAGCAGAATTCAAGAGAATGGCACCTTCGGCTTTTAAAGGCACCACTAGTCCTCAAGAGGCCGAAACCTGGATAAATGAAATGGAGAAAGCCTTCAGGGCAATGGAGTGCACCGATGAAGAGAAGGTCAGATTTGCCACCTATATGCTTCAGGACCGAGCTCATCATTGGTGGATGTCTGTGGAGCGCACATTGGCACCCGAGCAGGAGGCGCTTACCTGGCAGAGATTCCGCACAGCATTCTACTCCAAGTATTTTCCCTCCAGTCGCCTGAGGGAGCTAGAGATAGAATTTCTCAATCTGAATCAAGGAACTATGACTGTGGATGAGTATGAGGCAGAGTTTGACAGGCTATCTCGGTTTGCTCCCACCCTTGTCATGGATGCAGAGTCCCGGATGAGGAGATTTGAAGAAGGATTGAAGCCTCACTTACGTCGGAGTTTGGCCGCAATACACTCGACAAACTATGATGATCTGGTAGACAGGGCTAAGAATCTGGAAATTGTCTGGAAAGAAACCTATGATGCCAAAGATAAGAAACAAAAGAAGAGAAGCAGAGATTATGATGCTCGCAGTGGACAGAATTCTAGCAAGACTGCAAAATCACATAACCAATCTTGGCAATCAGGGAAGCAAGGATCTGATGGAAAGACTATTCAGCAAGAGAAGCATAAGTGTGATGCATGTGGTGGTATGCATAAGACTGAACACTGTAGACGATTATCTGGTGCTTGTTTCAGATGCGGCCAGCAGGGTCATAAGGTAGCTGAGTGTCCTCAACAGGACCTTCGATCAGTTCAGAGGCCTCAAACTTCAAGAAACCAGCAAGTGCAAGCTTCTCCTGCTCCGGCTCAGTCAGCTCAGCCTTCTTCTCCTAAGCAGCAGAAAGGGGGGAGACTGCGCACACAGGGTCGTATTTATGCACTGACTCAGCAGGATGCTCAGGCATCCAACACGGTGGTGTCAGGTACATTGTCAGTTGCTTCTGTTTATGCTCATACACTATTTGATTCTGGTGCTACGCATTCCTTTGTGTCATCTACATTTGTGCAAAAACATGACCTGCCTTGTGTGCAATTAGAGTATGATCTGCATGTTAGCACTCCTGTAGGGAGTGGGATGATTGGTAATCTGGTCTGCAAGACTTGTCCAGTTCAGATAGTAGGTAGAGACTTGCCTGCTGATTTGATAGTTATAGATATGCATGACTTTGACATAATCCTCGGTATGGACTGGTTAGCATCACAATTTGCCACCATTAATTACCATGAGAAACGGATAAACTTTCAGATCCCCGGAGATACCGAATTCAGCTTCGTAGGGAGTGGTGCTTATACCTCCCATCGAGTTGTCTCCCCTATGCAAATTAAGCGGCTGCTTAGAAAGGGGAGTATGGCGTATATTGCCACAGTGGTTGATACCAGACAATCAGATCAAAGATTGGAAGATATTCGAGTAGTGAATGAATACCCTGATGTCTTTCCGGAAGACCTTCCTAGCTTGCCACCAGATAGAGAAATTGAATTTGTAATTGATTTAATTCCTGGTACCACACCAATCTCTAAGACCCCCTATAGAATGGCTCCAGCTGAAATGAAAGAATTAAAGGAGCAGTTGCAGGATCTTCTTGATAAGGGTTTCATCAGACCTAGTATTTCACCTTGGGGAGCTCCAGTCTTATTTGTAAAGAAGAAGGATGGTAGTATGAGATTATGTATTGATTATCGAGAGATAAATAAAGCAACAATAAAGAACAAGTATCCTCTACCAAGAATTGATGACTTATTTGATCAGTTAAAGGGTGCTCAGATATTCTCTAAAATTGATCTTCGTTCTGGGTACCATCAATTAAAGATAAGGGCTGAAGATGTGCCTAAAACTGCTTTTCGTACTCGTTATGGGCACTATGAATTTTTGGTCATGCCTTTTGGACTGACAAATGCCCCGCAGCTTTTATGGATCTGATGAACAGGGTGTTCAGACCCTTTCTGGACAAATTTGTAGTAGTCTTTATTGATGATATCTTGATCTATTCCGGGAGCCAGGCCGAGCACGAGCAACATTTGAGGTTAGTACTGGAAACCCTAAGACAAGAGCAGTTGTATGGTAAGTTGAAGAAAAGTGAATTCTGGCTAGACAGTGTGATGTTCCTAGGGCATGTAATATCTAAAGAGGGTATCTATGTGGATCCAAAGAAGATCGAGGCAGTGGTCAACTGGAGCAGACCCAATAGTGTTACTAAGATTCGCAGCTTCTTGGGCCTAGCAGGATATTATAGACGATTTGTTGAGGATTTTTCCTCTATTGCTGCATCTTTGACTCGACTAACTCGTAAAGGAGTTAAGTTTGAGTGGTCAGATAAATGTGAATAGAGCTTCCAGGAGCTTAAGCAACGTTTGGTGTCCGCTCCCATCCTTACCCTTCCCTCTAGTGGCGAAGGTTATACCATCTACAGTGATGCCTCAAAGAAAGGATTGGGTTGTGTACTAATGCAGAATGATAAGGTTATTGCATATGCTTCCCGACAATTAAAGTCATATGAGGAGAACTACCCCGTTCATGATCTGGAACTTGCTGCTGTTGTGTTTGCATTAAAAATTTGGAGACATTATTTATATGGTGAATCTTGTAAGGTGTACACTGATCACAAAAGTTTGAAATACCTTTTTACCCAGAAGGAACTAAACATGAGACAGAGAAGATGGTTGGAGTTACTGAAGGATTATGATTTGACTATTCATTACCATCCAGGAAAAGCTAATGTAGTCGCAGATGCACTAAGCAGAAAATCCACTGGTAGTATTGCTGCCTTACTCACCTCTCAGAGGAAAATTCTGGAAGATCTGAGGAGAGCAGAAATTGAGGTATGTTGGCATGACTCTGATGCACAATTGGCAAACTTACGTGTCCAACCTACCTTGATAGAGAGGATCAGGATTGCTCAAGCAGATGACCCTCAGTTGCAAAAGCTTAGAAGTGATATTGAATCAGGTTCTCAATCAGAATTCAGACTTCATGAGGATGGATCATTGAGATACAGGAACAGAATGTGTATTCCAAATGACTCTGATTTAAAGAATGAAATTATGAAGGAAGCTCATAATACTGGATATACAGTGCATCTTGGGGGTACTAAGATGTATAAGAATTTGAAAGGTACATTTTGGTGGAATAATATGAAGAGAGAAATTGCACAATTTGTGGCTTGGTGTTTGACATGTCAGCAAGTTAAAGCAGAGCATCAAAGACCGGCAGGGTTGTTGCAGCCCCTACCACTTCCTGAATGGAAGTGGGAACACATCACTATGGACTTCGTCTCCGGGTTGCCTCGCACTCTTAAAGGTTATGATGCTATATGGGTGATTGTGGACAGATTGACAAAGTCGGCACACTTTTTGGCATTCAAAGTAGGAATGACCTTGGAAAAGTTTGCAGAGCTCTACATTGAACAAATAGTGAGGTTGCATGGAGTACCCGTATCCATTATTTTCGATAGGGACTCGCGGTTTGTATCTCACTTTTGGAGTAGTTTGCATAAAGCCTTGGGGACCACTCTGAGCTTCAGCACAGCTTTCCACCCTCAGACTGATGGCCAATCAGAAAGAACCATTCAGACCTTGGAAGATATGCTAAGAGCTTGTGTAATGGATATAAAAGGTTCTTGGGACCGTCACTTGCCTTTGGTTGAGTTTGCATATAATAACAGTTACCAGGCAAGTATTCAAATGGCACCTTATGAGGCTCTATATGGAAGAAAGTGTAGATCACCTATCTGTTGGGATGATGTTGGTGAAAGAAAAATTATGGGCCCCGAGATTGTGCAACAAACAGTAGAGAAGATCCAGCTGATCAGGGAACGCCTCCAGATAGCTCAGAGCAGACAGAAAAATTATGCAGATAATAGAAGAAGAGAATTGAAATTTCAGGTCGGAGATCATGTGTTTCTGAAAGTGTCTCCTACTAAAAGGGTGATGCGATTTGGAATACGCGGAAAACTCAGTCCACGCTATTTCGGCCCCTTTGAGATTCTGGAAAGAGTAGGAGCTGTGGCTTACAAATTGGCACTTCCACCTTCACTGTCTGGAGTTCACAATGTTTTTCATGTTTCTATGTTACGAAAGTATATTCCAGATATGAGCCATGTGGTAGAAGTGGCCCCTTTGCAGCTTAGAGAAGATTTGACATATCCTGAGCAGCCTGTACGAGTGGTTGATAGAAAAGAGCAAGTGTTGAGGAGGCGCACGATTCCTTATGTTAAGATCCAGTGGAGCAATCACTCAGAATGAGAGGTCACGTGAGAGCTGGAGGATGAGAAGAAGGAAAAATATCCGGACCTTTTTGCAAGCTAAGGTATGTTAAATTTGGAAGACCTAAAGTTTTTTTTTTAAATTTCGAGGACGAAATTTTCTTAAGGGGGAGAGAATGTGAGATACGGGGTTGAAGTCGGCAGCCCCAGCCGACTTCAGCCCCGATCCTGATATGGGAGGAACCGGAGAGGATCGCCATCCTCTCCGGCTCCTCCGGGGGACCAAAAGGGGCAAGGACGCCGCGGGTATTCCGCGGTGCCCCCCTAGCCAATCCGCGGCCAATTCACGGCCGCGGATCTCGCTCGACCGTCGCGATTTTCGCGGCGGAGGGCCGTTATGGTGGGGACGATAAAAACCCCACCCTTTCTTCCCTAGGGCACCACCGAACCCCCCTCCTCTCCTCCTTCTCCTCCCTCTTCTTCCTCTGCTCTTGCCTCCCAAGTGGCTGGCGGGCCGCCGGATCCACCACCATCACCACCCGTGCCCTCCCCTATTTTGGGATCCACTTCCCTTTCGGAAAGCGTCGCCGTCGCCGTCGCCACCGCTTGATCGTCGGATTGAGCAGCCCCGACCGAGATCCCACTGCCTCTGCCACCGCCGGTAAGCCTCCCTCCTCCTTGCTTTCATGGATTTTGTTCTCCCTGTTTCAGCCCCAAGCAACCGAGTCAGTTGCTTCTCCTTCCCGTCGGCCACAGCAACAGTCGCCGGCCGCCATGGCGGCCGGCTACCCGTCGACCGAGGGGTGGCCTCTGGCCACCCCGCCGCCCCCTTCCTCTTCCGCTCTCCCTCTCGGTCTTCCCCTGCCGTGGGGGGGATTGGGGGAGGAAGATGGCCCTACGGGCCGAACAGGGCCCAACATGGGCCTGTTCACAGTGGGCTCGGTTCACTGTGGGCCCGGTTCACTGTGGGCCCAACATGGGCCCGGTTAAAAAAAAAAATCCGAAACTGAAATCCAGTTCAGATCTGAGCCCGGAACCCGAATCCGAACCCAAACCCGAAACCCGAACCCATTTGGCCACTAAATGAAATTTTGCAGATAAGCCCTTGACAGTATATTATTTCACAAAAAGGATCTTCTGTATTTTGTATTTGATCCTTATAGAAAAGACTTATTATGTAAAGGTCCCCAACAATATTTATTTAGTCCCCTCACTCAAGTTTTATTATAGAACAGTACCCTGTAATTAAGTATTAGTCCCTGCAATAAATTTTATTATATACAGGTACAATTAGAAGCCAACATTGGGGTCCCTAGTTAGCTAAGTCTATGTGGGCCCATTGGGCCGTATCCGATATGGGCCCTATAGGGCCATGCCCATTATGGGCCAATTCTAGGCCCTGTTGGGCTGTGTCCAATAGAATTATTTCTGGATTTTGCTTAGTTCTGGAATTAACAAGGATTAATTAAATTTAAACAGGTGAACCTGATCCATCTACCTGAAGTAGGAATCAAGCGAGAAGAAGTAAGAAACTTAATACTTCAAGTGTGATTTTCAAATACATAGTTTAAATTCTGAAATATGTTTTGTATTTAGTAAAATGGGTCTGGCATGTTAAATTTCATTTGAAAATTTTACTCTGAAATCCGTAAACTATGACTGAAAAATTTATGAAATCTGTTTATATATATATATATTCTCAGCGTGGCTATGATCTGTTCTGTTCTGTTCTGGCCCCGCCAATGGGGATTATACGTTGGACCTATCGACTTATAATCTGTGAGGAACCGGTTTCGACACCGCGCCACCGGTGATTAGAATAGTGGTTTCTGGACACCGTTTCCACCGGTGATTAACAATAGTGGTTTCTGGCACTCTGTGCAACCCATGCCACTGGGTTACGTGGCCGTAGCCTAATATGTTGAGATTCTGGTATAAGAGTTTTTGGAAAAATGATAATAAGTTTTGAAAACAACAAAACGATGTTATTTATGATTTATTCCAGACATTATCCTGTATTTTGATCTGATATGCTCTGACCCCGCTCTGGGGTATTTTGTTGCTTACTGGGCTAGTGTAGCTCATTATTTTGTTTTCTCCATTTTTCATATCCAGAGGCTTGATCGCACGGGATTGGGGAGTGCGTTAGAGTTTCCGATGATTCTTCAGTTATTGGCATTTTAGTTAGTTTAGTTTGGACATTTGAATTATGTTGGCATATGTTATTTTGGAGTTTTGTGAGTCCGCTTTTGAACAATTTAAATAATTATGTCATCTTTGAATAGTTGTATCTGCTTTGATATAATCTGCTGCCTTGCGCGCCCGTGCGGCTCGCCGTGCGGGCGTGCGGCGTCTGCCGCGCCTCGGGCTCGGGGCGTGACAATTTCCCACACGTAATGTTTTTGGGCTACATGTGAAATGAATAGACTGGCCGCCCTGTTAGGAAATTTTTAATTTCTTGGGTTGGTGAATGGCGATAGCACTTCATGTCTCCCTTCTCTCTGATTACATCTTGGATCTTTCTATTTATTTTTTTTTGATTAATTGTTCTGTTATTCATGTAATCATCGACTGTAATACATTGCATCAAACCTGCTAAACTATTCTAAACAATTAAAACTACGGATTGTCAAAGTTAGGTGAGATTATTGATTGAGTAGAAATGACTTCGATCATTTCTTACACATTCTGCTCTCCGATTAAATGAAGAAAAGAAAAGAATGGTTAATCTATGAAGAAAAGTTATGTTATCAACATGTTTTGGTTTACTTTGAGAGCACATAACTAATTCAATCATTTCACTTTGTTTTAGATAATTAAGGTTTGATTTTAGGTCAAAGCAAGAGAAGACACTAGTGAACTATTGGTATTTTCTGAAAGCAATACATCACTTTACATGGGTGGACATCAGTTGATCAAAAGAGTCATTACTCAAATAACTTGAATATGTAAAAGCATGTCAGTAACACTTAAAGAGATAAGATCCTTTCCATCCCCTCACTAAGATCATCTACATTAATTACTTCTAGTTCCTTCCTTTCTATTGACTTGTCAAGTGGTGATTCTCTAATTGTACAGATCTGTTGATTTAATTCAGCTATCTATTTGCGTATTCTATCTCCACGATCTGGAAGTTTTGAAACCAGGGCCTGTAACCCATTTTTTCCAGGGGTTAGCAACTAGTCAGAGATCACAAACATGTACGTGAGCATGCACAAAATAAAGATTTGAGAATTCTACCTTGTCTGCCAAAGTTTTAGATAAACGTTTGATTCTCTCCTCAATGTTCTCAGGACTGTCTTTTGCTTCACTTGGTGAAGTCCTGGGAGTATATGTTCTAGAAGTGAACTTCTGATCTTTTGGGTTGAGCGCATAAGCTGCCCTGTTAAAACATAAAATGACCATTGGTTACCACTCTTCTCTGGTAGATTAAGCATAATAAGTTTCCAGTTCATACCCATTCCCTGCACATTTGTGATAAATGATGACCCTGATGTTGAACTTCTAACAATTCTGTTTCCCATCTTACTGCAAATAATCGTCAGTTTGGCATAACTATGTAACTTAAGGAAGAATTTTAGTGCATATAACAAACATAAAGTTCACACAATGGTACAAAGTGAAAAACTCTCTGTTATGATTTTACAACATAAGGCATACATTGCTGAAAGTCTGAAATGTTGCGTCTTTTAGATTTATATGGACATTGATACAAGAAGTAGCATTCCAGTTAGATATATAAATTTGCAAGGCAAAATATCTTCTGAAATTTATAAATGGTTTTAAATTTCATACTAAAGAGCGTGAGAAATTTAAAAAAATCCAAAATAGTGGGGTTATGGTTGAGGCGGATGGAAAAAATTATTATGGTGCTCTAACAGATATTTATGAGCTAGATTATTATGGAAAGTTTAAGGTAGTATTATTTCGATGTGATTGGGTGGATATAAACTCACCTAGAGGTTTGAGGCAAGACATAAATAGATTCACACTTGTAAATTTTTCAAGGTTGATACATACTGGTGTGTTATTGAAAGATGATCCATTTGTTTTTTCATCTCAAGCTCGACAAGTGTTTTTTGTGCAAGACTCAAAAGATAAAAATTGGTCTCTTGTTATTAAGACGAAACCTAGGGACTTGTATGATATGTGAAAAAGGTTGGAAGAGAAGGACGATGATACTTATACTCAGTGTATGCCTTATAATGTTGTGCCGACTGATGAAGTAAATGCGCCAACGACTTTGATTAGGATGGATGTTGAATGATAATGTAGTTTCATAATGGTAAGTAAAATTTATCAATTATACGTTGAATGAGTTATTATATTCTCTTTTATTAGCACTTTATTTAGTATAAATTTATCATTTAACCAAATATTGATTTTTTTTGTGTATATCATATAACAATATACCCCGAGGGAGACAATTTAGAGATGTGGAGTTCCAACATTCTCAGGTGAGATCTACTTCTGATCAGTCCCTGCAGTCCCAGCAGCCATGTGAGCACTAGCAGCACAAGTCAGGATCTCAGCGCGAGCCTCCTGCTGATTGCCCGGAGGATGAGCTCCGAATGCAGGGTAATTCGATTTAAAGTTCATATTTTATGTTCATATTTGTCTTCAACTTTTTAAGATATTTTATTTAATTTTAATAGATGGACAAGGGACGGTGAGGACGAGACGGGGACCCACTCAAGCAAAGGATGTGTGGAAGCTTCCTCCGGGTGAGAAGATCATCATTCGATGCAACGAATTAGGGCAGCCCATCAATAGAGCTGGAAGTGTTCTATCAAGCTTTTTAGGATCGGTTGCACGCAAGGGTCAGCTGTGTCCGCTCAACTATACGAAGTGGAATGACATGCTTCTTTCGTATAAGGTTGAGCTTCTTAGACTTACAGAGGTAATGAATTGAATTTATTCTTTCTAATTTGACACCTCCTGAATGTTACTATGCTTACTACCATAATTTAATATTATTATAACATTTTGTATCTTGTTGTAGGGTAAGTTTGTACTCCCTCCAGAGAGCCATGATTGGGTGCTAAAGTTCCTCAACCATAAATGGAAAGAATATAAAGCAAAATTGAAGACGGAGTTCAAGCGCGAGGGTATGACAGAGGAGAAGGTTGCTCGTGTGACTCCTTCTGATGTATACCCTCAGCAGTGGAGGAAGCTTGTTCACTACTGGTTTTCTGAAAGAGGACAGGTTACGTATATTGTTTCAATATCTTATATTATGTTTATTATTAATATGGATTGCAAATATATACATTGAATCATATTATACTGTGTGCTTTTATTTTGGCAGACATTCTAATATTGGTAGAGCTGCACGAGCATCTCAAGCAGTTCCTCACACTTCAGGCTCGAAAAGTTATGCGAGACGTAGAAATGAATTCGTAAGTTTTTTTGAAACTAATTGAAACTCTACTAACATATAACACATATCATGATATATAGTTTGCCAATATACTTTCCGTATGTGTAGATAGTAGAGCATGGAAGGGAGCCTGGTGAGGTAGAGTTTTATAAGATGACCCACACTCACCGAGATGGCAGCTTTGTCCGGAACGAGTCGAGAGATATAGTTGTATGTATTCATTTTTTATTTGTTCACAATTTTTTTATTAATTTTACTTCTTTTAAAATATTAATGTGACTGTTTTTTTTGAGAGAGGGATATAGGAAAGAGCTATAACTCTTATTTTAGAGCGCGTCGGGAGTCATCATCATCCGACGCGGCCAGTCGCGTCGAGGCTCAGGTCTATGCCGAATTGATGGGCCCAGAACGTTATGGTCGCATGAGGGGTTACGGTGTCAGAGTTACCCCCACTCAGCTATCTGTAGTGAGCCGATATACCCAAGATAACAGACAAGGTACTAGCACTGCAGAGGTTTGTAGTTTGAAGACAGAAATGGCACAGATAAAGCAGTCATATGAGACAAGGATAGAGGAGATGAGGCAGAGTCATATGACTGATATGGCGCAGTTGAAGCAGAGCCAAGAGTTGAAGATACAATCTTTGCAGGATCAGCTTGACCATATTTCATCTTTTTTGCAGAGATTTGCTCCTCCGGTATATAGCTAAATCTATTTGAATATTTTACATAATTATAATGTATTCTTGTATGAGCGTGATGACTTTCGTATTCTTAATTTCTAAAGTATTTTTTTTTCTTGTAGGTTGTTGATACTTCATCTACTCATAGAGATGATGATGCCGTCGACCCTTGATACATCGTAGATTGTTTACTTAGGAATTTGAGATGTATGTTTTTAGTGTGTTTTTGAAGTACAATGTAATCAAATATGATAATATGAATATTTTGTTTTGAATAAAAAGTTCTTGTTTGTGACGTGCATTTTGTTATCCATGTGATTTAGTGTATTTGTTTTGTTGGAATTTAATGTATACAGAGTATTAAAAATTGCTTTTACGAATTTTTTTTTAAAAAAAAATCCTATTGCCGTCATTTTTAAGCGTTGGCAATGGCACGCCTTTAATGACGCTTTATAGCGTCGGGCAAGGTCCCATAACCGACGCTTGTAAGCGTCGGCCTAGTTGAAGCGTGGGTTCAAGTTGGCCGACGCTTTTAAGCGTCGGTTACCTCGCAGATGAACGATGCTTAAAAGCGTCGGCATGCATGGCCAACGTTTTCTTAAAGCGTCGGCGTAAACTGAGCCAACCCCCACCTGCCCGACGTTTTACCCACGCTTTGGGGGGCGTTGGTAGGTAATCTACTAACGCTTTAAGATATGCTTTCTTTTGTAGTGTTAAGATATGGAGATTTTGAAGACATTCAATATTGCGGATCTATATGAGCTGTATCATTGCTAGGAGGAGCCTCTATATCCAGACATTAACTTGAGGGTGAGTTGTTTTCAGTGGAGGGAACCGATGTAGAACAGTTAGCTATGGATTATATGGGGCGTTTGGATTTAAAGAAAGCCAAGAAGGAAGGCCGGAAGATCATGGCAGCAGCTTAGTTTTATATTTCTGCTCTTGTTTTATGGATTTTTTATTATTCTGCACAAGGGTATTTTCGTAATTTTTTTTTGCTGTCAGGGTTAGGTTGTATGTTGTAGCCTATATAAAGGCATCTTTTAGCTCTTGGAAGGACTTTTGGCCGTCATTCAATTGGAACAACTCTAAAGAGAATTTTTCTTTTTTTCCTGGCCGATTCCAGATTTTTTGGATTTGACGTTTGTTAATCCAAAACCTTACACCTTTCACTGCGTCATGGACTATCCGATGCCGATACAAATCAATATGTTCGCTAAGATATCAACCGAGGTAGAAGCCTGGGCAACAAAATAGCTGTTGTTCGCAGTTCTTAGTAAATGCTTTTCTCGTTTCAGATAAGTAGTGATCTGGGTCCAGCACCGGCTGTCCGCCCACTGAGATTAATGAGATATGGCAGCAATCTGGGTCACTCTTCTTCGAACCTGGATGCTCCTGAGCAGGGGCCCTCTGGGCCATGCACCTCGGGATTGCCCTCGAGTGCAGTTGCCAAGAACTGTTTAGTCCATGCAACTCAAGTTGGCAACCTCCAGGAATGTAGCATCTTAAAGTCTTCTTGTAGCACAACACTTCCTTAGCATGCGTAATAGTTGTAAGATGCTGCTGGCATTCAGAATTAAATGGACTATGCAATGAAAAATTATTGTAGCAAGTTGTTTGTTACATACACTCCCAAAAGGAGGTGCAGTCTGAAGCTAAATAATTACTCATTAATATGTTTCTTACTTAATGAACAGGTGATCATTAAGGTTGCATTAGCATCAATTTTTTTTTTCCTAAATCAATAAATTCATAACCAGAATATTGATAATGACAGCTACCAGATTTGTTTAACCTCAAAAGGCTGCTCCCAAAAAATCCCAATGGGATAATTTTATACCATTTCATTTATTTTACAATAATGGACGGAGTAGAGAAATTTTTCAAAAGTTGCTTCATTCAAGATGCCAAATCAATGAGTTAACCTATCCTTTTTTTTTTTTTTGGGAAGACGACATGTCATGTGTGACAACTCACGGTGTGTAAAAGATGAAAAGCTTGTGTGCTCATAGATGGGAGCAAAGCTTTGAGATAAACCTAACTTTATAACATATTGAGCATAAGCAAAGCACTAACTCCTTAAATTGGCTAATTAAATAACTTATGCATAATCTGTTGCACCTATGTGAGCAATCTTTTGAGAAATTCAAATAAGCTTACGCTTAGTCTGCTTAGATCATTCACATGAGTTTAGTCCTCGAAGCTCAAATAATTTAAGCATGATAACATGACTTGACCCTCAAACCCTAATCAGCAATTCTCTCTTGATAAACTAAGTGAATTAGTATGAAACTAGTTATTTTATTAGAGTAGTTCAGGCACAAGGTTTGTTGTGTAAAACTAGATTTTGAGTACAGATCATTCATTCTGAAATTTTCTACAAGCACTTAAAGAAAAAAATAAAAAAAGAAAAAAGTTTTTGCAGACACAATTCAACGTGACAAACAGTCATGCTGCAATGATGTGCTCTTTAAACCTGGTGAAAATCACTGCAAGGGCGGCATATACCATATCATAAACATAATCTATAAGTTGAAAATAGGCTTCTCTCCATTTCCTGTTGAATAACAATGGACCAAAAATAGCCCATAAACCTATGGCGTATCTTAGCCCCATACTCATATACAACCACTTCATTTCAGATCCGTCTTCATTCATGGCATTGTCATTTTGTTCATCCCCTTCAGGAGCATTTGGAACTTCGTTTGTCTCGGCATCTTTGCATTTTTGAGTTAATGGGAACCCACAAAGACTAGGATTACCAGCATAGATAGACGGGTCTGTGAAGGTTTGAAGCTGATTACCTGTTGGAACTCTTCCTGAGAAGTTATTATATGACAAGTTCAAGTAACTCAAAAATGTTAGGAAAATCATGCTTGAAGGAATTCCACCGAAAAGGTTGTTTCTTGATAAGTCGAGTGACTCCAGTTGTCGCAGTGCACCGATCTTTTCTGGGATCTCTCCTGTTAGATGATTTCCAGACAAATTTAAGCTCACGAGTCCAAAAAGGTTGGTAAGTTCTTCTGGTATCTTACCAGACAAGTTATTGTCTGAAAGGTCCATAGCGATCACAAGTGAAAGGAATATGGCATACTCAATGTCTGTTCCTTTTATGGTCACTTGCAAATTTTCATAGTGTTTATAATAACTTAAAATGGGCCCATATGTCTTCCGTAACACTTTCATGGCGGTGAAGTTCCCAAAGCCTGAAGGAATGATTTCTGATAAATTGTTATTAGCAAGATCTAGGATTTGAGGAGCACTTAGTGTTGATAAGTTAGGAGGAATATTTCCAACAAGCTTGTTTGATCGCAAGCGAAGGATCTTCAATGACAACAAACTTTCTCCTATCCAAGTAGGTATCACACCACTGAATCCATTCTGTCCAAGATCAAGAGTAACTAAGCTCCTACAACCTTTCAGGGATAAAGGGAGTCCTCCTGATCGATTATTATTACTCAAATGCAATGACTCGAGATATGGTAATAAACAGATTGATGGAGGAATGCTTCCAGATAGACTATTGCTTGAAAAATCCATGATAAAGGTAGAGATAAAGGCATATGAGTTCCAACAATCAGGGAGCTCACCTAGCAAGTGGTTTTTTGAAAGATCAAGTACCGGACATCCGAGCTGACAAAGAGACAAGGGAATTTCAGTTTTGAATCAAAAAATCAAAGTAATAAAAGACCGTCGAAATACAAGACTAGCCCTCAACCGAGTACCGAGCTCGATACTACTAATGCTTGCTTTACTAAGAGCAGCACCTGCCGTGGGCTTTACTGACTAACGAGTTATGCTTATGGTAGACCTATCAAACAACTCATTTTCAGGAGTGATTCATCCAGGCATTAGCAAAAGTATGCCTCATTTGGAAGAATAAAAATTTGGCAAAGGACCCCCAAAGTAGTTAGAACTCAATATAAAATATTGAAGGTTGATGAAGTCTATTAGATCAGGTACGTTGCCTCCGATTCCATTGTTGGAAATATCTAAGTGATATATATGCCGAGAAAATGACCTCCAAAACCAATCTGGCAGAGTGCCTGAAATTTCGGTGCTAGACATATTTAGAAATGTAATATTTTCTTGCATCCGGAGCCATGTTGGGAATTGTGGTCCCAGCTTGCAAGAACCAATATCTAACACCTGAAGCTGAAAGGGGGGACTCCAATCAGACGTCAGATTCAGAATTAATTGATTTTGTGACAGAAATAGATAATTCAGTTTGGTGAAATTGGCAAACCGTTCTTCAGACATGACACCCTCCAAAAAGTTCGAGCTGAGGTCTAATGAAACTAGCTTCGTAAGCCTTCCAAGATTTTCTGGGATAGTCCCATTCAATTTATTATTCCAAAGATCCAAATCTTGAAGTGCCGACAGTCTTCCAATGGATGCAGGAATAGGACCAGAAATTGAGTTGGAACCCAAATGGAGAGATTTGAGCTTTCTGAAGTCCCCCAAGCAGTCTGGCAAATAACCGCTAAGCTGGGTGTCCCACATATACAGAGTCTGTAAGCCGTTTTTGATGCATCCACTAAAAACTTCATCAAGTTCATGCAAATTTTTGCTGATATTAATGCCTGACAATCCCAAATGCTTCAGCTTACACAGACCCCCAAGTGCAACGGGAATTTTGCCTTCAAGAAACTGATTACCGGATAAATCAAGAAACTTGAGCGAAGCAAGATTGTTAATTGCAGGCGGAATGATGCCCCAAATAAGATTTTCACTGAGATCAACGTGCTCAAGGCTACTTATCTCGAACAACCAACCAGGTATCGTCGAATTCAGGTGATTATTAGAAAGATCAAGAACAGAAAGTGAAGTAAAATTCACGTGGAAGAGAGAGCAGAATGGTGCTGATGTCACAAGAGGATAAGCATACCTCAACAATAGAAGGGAGCATGTTTAGTGCTTGCAGCCAGTGAGCACCATCTCCGTATTCCACACCCGTCATATTCAGATATCGTAGGGAAGAAAGATGAGAAATCCAGAGGGCATTATCAATGCTGAGATCAAAACCATTGTAGAGATCAAGATATTGGAGGCTCGATAGATTCCCAAGCTGGTGTGGGATCAGTCCACCCAAACCAGCATTGGAGAGGTTAAGATATTTGAGCTGACGGAATGAGCCCACGAATTCGGGGATGCGAAGTCCTCCAAAGTTGTTCATGCTCAAGTCAAGGTAATTCAGGTGCTTCAGACCAAGTAAGGAAGGCCTCAACTCACCTCCCAAGGACCACTTGTTGTAAAGAAGCAGATCGCCAGTGACTGAGAATTGGTGTGGGTTTTGGAGGTCTAGCTTGATAACGTGGCCAGTCCGGTTGTCACAAGCCACGGCTTCCCATCTGCAGCAGTCCTCACCCACCCAAGAAGATAGCCTGTTGGCGGGATCTTTGAGGCCTTCTTTGAACCCAAGAAGAGCATTCCTTTCACTCAGCATGCAGCCTGGGATTAAATCTCCATTGAGTTTTCTCACTTGAGAGCACAGAAAAGCAAAGAACAAAAGTAGAAGTTGGGTTCCTTTTAGATCCATGAATTTAGTTGTTGTAAGATGAAGTAGATGGATCTCTTTATAAATATCTGAAGCAGGGCAGAAAGTATCTTCCATTTTGATACCACAGAAAGTATCTCCCATTGCCGTCCCTGACCAGTCAGTCAGCCACTAAATTGGCATCTGAATTCTTTCTTGGAAAGTAAAGACTACCCAACAAGGTCAAAGTCACCATTGCAGTTAAAAGACCGTGTAGATGAATTCTTTGAACACTTCTTTCCACACCCCACGACTTGTGTCTGTGTATGCTTCTGTAGTGGTCCAAAACTACAATAATCGGTGTAGGGCTTCCACATCTAGTGAGAGGAACATTGGAAGTTTGGTGCAAGGCTGCCTAGGTGGCAGAGATGAGGTCATGTCGGTGTAATAATGCAATGCTGCATTGAATAAGAGTAGAGATGGGCACTGGGCCGGGCCGCCCACGGCCCGGCACGGCACGGCACGAAGCGGGCCGTGCCTGGCACGGCCCGCCAGCTACAGTGCCGGGCCGTGCCTGGCACGGCCCCTTTGAGAGGGCCGTGCTGGGCTAGAGGGTCCTGGCCAGCGGGCCGTGCCTGGCACGGCCCGCTTCGGGCCTGGGCCGGCACGGCCCGGTCTAGGCCCGCGGGCCAAGCACGGCACGGCCCGCGGGCCAGCACGGAACGGCCCATAAGGGCCTGGGCCGGGCTGGCACGCGGGCCTGGCACGGTCCGGGCCTGGGCCCGGCTCGGCCCGATAAAAATTAATGCTTCATAAATTTTTTTAATAAATTAATAAATATTGAACACTAAGAATTTATGATTTATGAATATAAAGCCACCTTAATGGTGGGGGGTTTGGCATAGACCCCTACCAGTTTATTAATTTAAATCAAAATGGTACATGAAGGGAGGTTTGGACCTTGGTCTGACCTCTAGAATACAATAAGAAACTAAGAAAGGGCCGAGGTTTGGACCTTGGTCTGACCTCCAGAATACAATAAAAATGTACAATTATAAAAAAATTAAGAAATCTTACTAATCATCAGTGATTCAGTGAATCAGTATTCACTCTTCAGTCTTCAGTCTTCAGTCTTCAGTAGTGTTTGTATCATCATCATCAGAGGATGTTGTATTATGTCCACCTTTATCTTGAAGTCTTGCCTCAGCATCCAGCCAATCCTTGAAGCAGAGAAGCATCTCCACCGTTTCGCCCGTCATCCTACTTCTCTTTTCGTCAAGAACACGCCGACCTGCACTAAAAGCGGATTCCGATGCTACCGTGTGTTGCCCAAGGTGACAATCCAAGAGGGGGGGGGGGGTGAATTGGTTTCTTCTAAATTTTTGGTACTTTTAAAACTTTCTAAATTAAGTGCAATGGATGCTCTCTTAGGTTATTTAAGTGAGTTAATCTAATGCAAGAAGAGAAGATAAAGCAAGAGAAAATGAAAGCACAAACACAATGCAAACACACCAATATATAGTGGTTCGGTGCTCTCCTTAGCACCTACGTCCACTCCCCAAGCGTACCCTTGGGAATTCACTATAATCTTGCGGATTACAGTTGGATTGTTTTCCGGGCTCACAATCCAAAAACCTTGTTGGTTTTACGGGCTCACCAACGAACCTATACACTTGGTTTTCCGGGCTCACCAAGAACCTTGTTGGTTTTGCGGGCTCACCAACGAACCTATACAACTTTGGTTTTCCGGGTTCACCAAAAACCTTTGTTGGTTTTGCGGGCTTACCAACGAACCTTTGTTAGTTTTGCGGGCTTACCAACGAACCTTTACAAAGTGTTTATACAAATGAAAAGAAAAGATTTAAACTCCTAGATGAGCATATAAAGCAATATGAACAACAAGAAGAGTTAGAAAGAAATTATCGCTTTGAAGTCGCTTTGCTCTTCTTGGTCAAGGAAGCTTCACTCTTCAATGGGGGAAGGAGCTCTTAATGCCTCTTTGAATCTGCTCAATCCCTTTCTTTGATTCTTGAATGAAGCTCTTGATGAAGCTTGTCTTGCTAGGGTTCTCTCTTGAATGCACTTGATGTATTTTCCCCAAAAGCTTGCTTCCTCTAATGAATACTCCCTCTTAAATACTTCTCCAACCTCCAAATAGTCCTTTCTGACCGTTGGATTGAAGAAACTAGCCGTTTATAGCCGTTGGGAGTCCAAAAAGCATTTCTGCACAACTAGCCGTTATGTTCAGCCCGTGTTTGGGTCGGCTCAACCTGTCCTTGGGTCGACCCAACCTTCACTTGGGTCGACTCAACCATTTCTTGGGTCGACCCTCTCAGAAAACACAGAAACTTGAAATTCAGCCTTCTGTTGCCTTGGGTCGACCCAACCTTTCTTTGGGTCGACCCAAGGTCAGCTTCAGAAAATTCAGAGCCTTGAATTTCAGCCTTTCTTCACTTGGGTCGACTCAACCTTTCTTTGGGTCGACTCAAGGTTTACTTGGGTCGACTCAACTTCTTCTTGGGTCGACCCTCTCAGTAAATCCAGAGAGCATTCTTCCTTTGCATTTTGAGGTTCTTTGGAGGTTGGGTCGACTCTTGCTTACCTTGGGTCGACCCAACTCACTGTTCATTTGTGCTGTTTTTGCAGGAGTGTGCCAGATGATTCCTCGATGTGCCGGGGTCGACCCAATCAACCTATGGGTCGACTCAATCCACACTTTGCTGCATTCTCAAGGTTAGTTTCATCCAAATGAACAAGACCATATATAATTAAGCAAATGTACTGAGAGCAATGAACTCATAAATGAAGTATCAATTTTAACTTATAGCATACTCTAGAGAATTGCTTGTTAATCATCAAAATAACACTATCATCCTCAATCTCCCCCTTTTTGATGATTACAAAATAAAGAGTATAAGCCTATTGATACTTGTCTTTAAAATCAGTTTAAAAGGGATTGAATTTCAGAATTTCAGCTTTTCATATATATAAGTGAAATCTCCCCCTATATCATTCAAAATTTGCCAATTTGACTTTTTGAATGGCTCCCCCTTTCATTTATAATTCATTAGCAATGAAACTTCAAAAATTTGAGATAAAATATGAGTTTCAGCTTATGTATCGGGGTGAGAAAGGAGCGTGCCAAATTCTGAATTTATATGTGCCAAATTCTGAATTATGATAGAAATTTTTGATTTGATGATTTTCATTGTTACAAATTGCTCCCCCTTAGATAGGTAAGCTTTCTTATATGATTTTCAATTTGTTTGCCCATTTATTTCTCTTTTCTTTTCATAACTTCTTTACTCACTCTTTCTCACAAAAGTAATACTCTTTCTTCTCCCTTTATATACTCTTTCCTTCTCTTCTCTTTTATATACTCTTTCCTTCTCTTCTCCTTTATATACTCTTTCCTTCTCTTCTCCCCCTTTTTGTTATCATCAAAAACATATATATGGGAAAAGATGCAATAAAGAACAAACTTCAGACTTCAATGATCAAAATAGGAACATTTTCATATATTAATGCTCAAAATGATGAAAAGTACAATGTTCCACAATCAAGATTTAAAGATATAAGGGAAAGACAAGATTCATAAGGGAAAAAGCAAGATACATATGAGAAAAGGCAAGATACATACGAGAACTAGATTTCTAGCCTAGGCTCTAAATATAGATGCTAAGATCAGCCTAGGGAGACTCTAATTGAGAGTGGGAAATAGGGTTTTCGGAAGAGGACAAAGGGTAAACAGTGCCCTAGATAGCTCACGGGTCCCCCTTTTAACAGTGGGGTCCCGACGTTGGGTCGACTCAAGAATTTTCTTGGGTCGACTCAACGTTGGGTCGACCCTATTCTGGGTTGGGTCGACCCAAGTGCAGAATTTTTCTTTTCTCTTCCTTTTTGCTTCTAAAAATTTTTCTTGCTTCCAATCCTTATAAATTCTTTCTGGGACAATGATACATGAGTAAGGAATCTATAGATTACAAGTTTGACTCATGTTTCATAGGTTTTTAGAAATGGGAGGAATGTATTATGAGACTGCTTGCTTTCTTTTATATCTCTTCAATAAAAAGGATCACATATGCCTAATTTCCTCCTTAGCGTGCAGACTCTATCTTCACTCAAGGGTTTTGTGAATATGTGAGCTAATTGTTTTTCAGTACATATATGCTCAATACATATGTTTCCATTTTGCACATGATCCCTAATAAAATCATATCTTATTTCTATGTGTTTGGCTTTAGGAATGAGATATTTAGGATATAAGCCAGAAGTGATCTCTAAATGTAGATTCCAAAGATAGTTTTGAAATCAAGTGTAGATGGAATCTTTTTCAAGTTATTTCAAGGAGTATTAAGAATAATATTCAAAGAAAGGCACGGATGAAAATCCAACATTTTTTTTTAAATATATTAAGTATATAGCAAAATGAGAGCAATCTAATTAATTTTCAGAGTATAGTATAAGATCAAATAAAGATCAAACCTTATATACTTGAAAAATATAAGATTATGTTGAATCCTTAATTCTTAATGACTTTAAAGTTCTTTCATGATATAAAAGTATTGGGGCATAGATACCAAAACATGAATTTATGCAGTGTAGGATACATAAAATTCAAGGCTTTGAAAGTTCTTTTAGAGCTCTCTTAAAAATTTTCTTTTACTCCTTTAAAGATCATAGCATCAAAATCAATTAAAATGAATTGGCTCAGGATTGAAACACTAAAGTGTAAGCCAATAAGAACTCATAAGTAGATTCCAAGATAAATTTTCGAAACTAAGACAGATGGAATCCTTTTCAATTAAATTTTCAGAAATAAATGATTTACCGATGAATACAGATGGAAATCCAACTTTCAAAAGATATTCAATGAAGCGCAAAGTTTAGTACCACTTTACATTTCGTATTCTTTGTCTCATCTTTAGATGCGAATTTATACGATTAAGTTCTATATGATCTCTCACTCTGATATTTTCTTTCTTCCCCTTAATTAATCATTCCATTTGAGAGTTTAGAGTTTGAAGATAATTTTCAATAAAGAGATTGAGTATTTAAAGCTCCCCCCTCAAAAGATGCATTTTCTTTCAAACCTTTTTTTTGTTCTTCTATAATATCAAGAATGTAGAGTGATCTAGAATTTTTCAAAATTTATAGCAATCACTCTTTTTAATCTTTCAAGAATAAATTATATTTTCTCTTATATTTTTTTTTAATATGTATGGAAATATTAATCAGAAAATAATTCTTTTGAAGCTCAAATTTCTTTCAAAAGTAATTACATTTTCTTTCTTTTAAGAATCATTTGAGTGAGCTGAAATATTTCTAGACTTGAGATCATTCACTCTTTTAATAATATATATACATTTATATTTTGATGAAAGTCTTTAACAATGTAGGAGAGGAAAAAAAAATATATAGATGACCATTGAAGTATATGTATTTATAGAACTCAATTTCTTAATCAAGGTTTTTCAGCAATGTATATATGAAGCACAATAAATCTTTTCAATATCAAAATAAAATCATATATTAAAAAATATTTGTTTGCAATCAAGATCATCAAAAGACACATCATTCAGACCAATATTAGTACACTTTGAAGATAAGAAATGATATGTTTCAGATGCGTATCAGGGCAAGCAATCAAGGCATCAAAATTATTCTATTTTTCTTAAGCTGTAATTTTATCTAGAAATTCATATTGAGTTATTCCCCAAAATGATGCAATTATTGAAGCATATAATGAAGGTTACAAAAATACAATGATAGAGGCATTTTTAAATTAAGTTTAAGCTTTTATACAACATCAGATTCTGAATTTCATAAAAATTTTCAAGGAGCCTTTCAGGATTATAATTTGAGATATGCATCTTCTACATTGTAGCTCATCTTAAATTATTAAGATTGAAGACACATATTTCAAGAACATTAGAGCACATCCAGAATCTTTGTAATTCATATTGAATTTTGGTACAAATTGGAGGATATTATGTACTAATGTTAGGCAAGATAAAAGATATGTCAGAATCAATCCATTTTGCCTAATTTGCAAATTCAAATTAAATTTTTTTTATTTTTCAAAATATATTCATTAAAACAAAATGATGTTGTTGTTGGTAATAACATGTTTCAATCAAAATTTATAGGCATAAAGCATTACAAGTTATATCTAGGAAAGATCTTTGCTATTTGAATATTGAAAACACATAATTCAAAATATGCAAAACATAACAAGCATGTCATGGATCAAAATCAATTCTTTTCAAATAAAATTTCCTTTATTTAAATACAATTTAGCACTAATTTTATCCTTAAGGTGTGTTTTCAAGTGATTCAAACTTCATTTGATTTTTCACAACCTTCTTATATATTTTTATTTATTTATCATTCATTCCCCAAATTTTTAATTTCTTTCTTTAACCATTCAATGAACATTTTGATTATCTTCATTTATTTTTCGGTTTTACTTTTCTATGCTCTATATTCTATTTGCTCCCTATCCGGTGGAGTTGGAAGGGGCACGAGGTACTACCACTAGCCTCCCTCTTGTGCCGTCCCTAATATGCCCTGCACCGAATAGTTGGGTCAAATAGTGCCGGGTACTACCACTAGCCTCTCCATTGGCACCATCCCTATAATGAGCAATGTAGAAATGTTAAACTATTCTCTTTAGCAACAAGATATTCACTCCAAACTCTCCCTATTTAAATATAATTAATTACAGATTTTATCCCTTCCAAAAGAATGTTCACACAAGTCTCACAAATATGCTGAATATATTATGCTTGTGCTGCTTTTACTTAAGATTGGAGTATTTACTTAGCTTTTACTTCTTCGGAGCAATGTTCATTTTCTTTTTCTTTATCTCTCTCTCTTTTTGTTATTTTCAAGTAGTTACATGAAAGAGCAGAATAAAGAATTAATCTAATATGCTGCATATAAATATATATCATGCAAACAGCATTTTCATTATGCCCAATGATTCATAGCTTATCACAAGTTATTTTGAATTAGAGATTTGAGGCATAAACTTGTGTATTTCATGGTTATGCATTATATAGGAAAAAGTAAACTTCAATTTAATCACACCATGAAACAATCATCACTAGCATGAGAATGAAGCATGATATCAAGATGATCAGCAATTAAAGGTTTAATCATGCTACCATATAATTTCAGATTATTGATTTTGCTCAACTAACTCATAAGAGAAGAGTTTAGATTACCAGTGTATTTAGCATTCTTCAAGCCAAATACCTTTTAGATTCTTTACACCCTTGGCTGAAGAAAATCTCTCTCCTTTTTTTTGTTTGCAAAGGAATGTTTATTGTATCTTTCATCAAGGTGTCCTTCAAGTTGAAATTTCTTGCTCATAAATCCTGTATCATTAATAAACTCTTTTTCTTTCTTGAAGGAAAGTCATTAGTTTCTTCAAGATACAAAACATTCATACAATATATTTCTTTAGCTAGATGACTCAACATAAGATATGACAATAATTGAATATTAAGTCACTTTACTCAAGAGATTGTCTAAATATAAGCAAGCACAAGTCACTTGAACTAAAGAGATAATTTTATTAAATAATATGGTTCAAGGACACCCATGTGAGGCAATAGGAAGATTTATCAAAGTCAAACCAATTTTTTTTTTATTTTCAGAAGCAATTTAGCTTAGATCTATTTGCTTAAAATAATTATCAATAAGATATACCAGTTAAGTTTTAATCAAGTTATTTTAAATAGTTGTTTCTATCAAAATTCTGGTTATGATTCGGCTTTCAATACAAATAATCTTGTTTTAGAGAGATAGGCAATTTTCTTTTAGATTAATTAAGATTTTATATTTGACTTATGGGAGATGGTTCAAAGGAATTAATATTCATACTTTTAGAATATTTTTATGCTCAGATTAAACATGACGTGTTAACATTAATCAATAGAATTCGAGATAATTTTATGTAAGGATATTAATCATTCAATCAAGGATACAGTGATTATACTAAATGAGACACTTTAAAGATCAGATTTATTAATCTTAGATTTTTTTGAATAGTCTTGAGAATTACAAAAAAAATCATTGTTATAAAACTTTTTAGTAGAATTTTCATTATGATCACGACACATTAATCATTTATGATTGAAACATATGATGCATACATGCGACTTATAGAGTAAATCATAATATATTTCAAATAATCACATAAGGAATGAGTGATATTATGATAAATTATACTCATACCTTCACAAATAATGAAATAAGATTTCATAAGTATTATGCTCAATAAAGTTTTAACATGAAGGTATGAAATCAACATCAAGTGTTTATACTAGAGAGGAAATTTAGATTTTTGTAAACTTGAAGAAGAAGGTTATATATATATCCATTCATTGTTTTCTTATCATGATGCAAGCACTAGAGAGTTTCATGCTAAACTCGTTGAGATAAAATTTAACATATGAGGCATTTAAAAACTTTGATGCAGAGAGTATCGTAATTTCATAAAAAAGATAATTTCAATACACGAAGTAGAATGTTAAACCTTATACTAAATTTAATGAGACTTATCTTTAATTATGTGTCAATGCACCCATTTGTATGAAAATTTCATTTGTTCCATGGGTAGCTTGGCACACCTACATCTATACCCTCATATTTTTCATTTTGGGTACCCAAGCTTGCTTGGGTCCTTGAGGGTTAGTGCATATGGTTCCTTTTGGAATCCAAATTTGTTTAATCGTAATAACTTTACCATTTGATTTATTCGAATTAGAACCATAAATAAAGTTTTTATGCCCAATCTTTTTATATTTGAAATAAGTTATCTTATTTGATGGTTTGCTTGGCAAATTGATAACCTTTTTCTTTAGGGTTTTATTATTGAGCAAAGGAATCCAGCCAAGTCTTGATTTATCAAAAACAGCATGTTGGCTTTCAAACATCGTTTTTAATTTTTCTGAACTTACAGTGAATTTGTTAATAAAAGATTTTAATTGGTTGATTTCTTCATTTAGGTTTTGATTTTCTTTAATTAAATTCTGATTTTTCTGAATCAATTGTTCTGAATTTAACCTTAAGCTTTCATTTTCAGAATTTAGTTTGTCTTGTATTTCAGCAAAAGAATTTCTTTCTTTTGAAATTTTTAGATTTAGTTTCTTAGAATTTTTATTCTTCATAGCTAGTTTTCTACATTCACAATACAATTCATGAAAAGCATTTAATAATTCATCATAAGAAAATTCTTCTTGAAAATCATTTGATGTAAGAGTAGATTCAGATTGTACCTTATCTTCTTGTGCCATAAAGCACAAGTTAGTTACCCCTTGTACTTCTTTGGAGCTAGTATCATCATTGTTGCTCCTAACTTTTATTTTCTTGCTTGACTCTTCCTTGGTCAAGGCTTTCTTCCTTTTTATCTCTTTCTTACTTTCTTCTTGCTTCCTCTTCTTCTTTGTCTTTAGGAAGCTTTTGAATTTTTCGGTGTTTGGGTATGGATCCTTGTTTTCATCACCGAATTCTTCATTTGTTGTTCTTTCTTCCGGATTGGGAGATTCAACATCGTTTTCTGCAGGCTCACTGTTAGTATGTAATTGAAGCATATGTGAGCTAAACAGAATATTGTCATAAATATTTTCTAAAGTATCCCAGATTTCCTTAGCAGATAAACATGCAGAGATTTTATTAAATTCAGTTTCATGGATAGCACAATATAGTATGTTCATAGCATTAGCATTCAATTGTGCTAAGTCTTTTTCATTAATAGTGTGAGAGAGTGAGTGAGGGCCTCTAGTAATGATGTACCATAATTCATAGTTTGAAGCTTGAATGAATATCCTCATTCTAGCTTTCCAATAAGTGTAGTTTGTGCCATTAAATAGAGGTGGTCTATCAATTAATTGTCCCTCTCCTATAGAACATCCCACTTGGATTGTCATGATCTTTAACTCTTGATTGTGAGATCAATGGGTACTATTAGAGCACCTTGCTCTGATACCACTTGTTGCCCAAGGTGACAATCCAAGAGGGGGGGTGAATTGGTTTCTTCTAAATTTTTGGTACTTTTAAAACTTTCTAAATTAAGTGCAATGGATGCTCTCTTAGGTTATTTAAGTGAGTTAATCTAATGCAAGAAGAGAAGATAAAGCAAGAGAAAATGAAAGCACAAACACAATGCAAACACACCAATATATAGTGGTTCGGTGCTCTCCTTAGCACCTACGTCCACTCCCCAAGCGTACTCTTGGGAATTTACTATAATCTTGCGGATTACAGTTGGATTGTTTTCCGGGCTCACAATCCAAAAACCTTGTTGGTTTTACGGGCTCACCAACGAACCTATACACTTGGTTTTCCGGGCTCACCAAGAACCTTGTTGGTTTTGCGGGCTCACCAACGAACCTATACAACTTTGGTTTTCCGGGTTCACCAAAAACCTTTGTTGGTTTTGCGGGCTTACCAACGAACCTTTGTTAGTTTTGCGGGCTTACCAACGAACCTTTACAAAGTGTTTATACAAATGAAAAGAAAAGATTTAAACTCCTAGATGAGCATATAAAGCAATATGAACAACAAGAAGAGTTAGAAAGAAATTATCGCTTTGAAGTCGCTTTGCTCTTCTTGGTCAAGGAAGCTTCACTCTTCAATGGGGGAAGGAGCTCTTAATGCCTCTTTGAATCTGCTCAATCCCTTTCTTTGATTCTTGAATGAAGCTCTTGATGAAGCTTGTCTTGCTAGGGTTCTCTCTTGAATGCACTTGATGTATTTTCTCCAAAAGCTTGCTTCCTCTAATGAATACTCCCTCTTAAATACTTCTCCAACCTCCAAATAGTCCTTTCTGACCGTTGGATTGAAGAAACTAGCCGTTTATAGCCGTTGGGAGTCCAAAAAGCATTTCTGCACAACTAGCCGTTATGTTCAGCCCGTGTTTGGGTCGGCTCAACCTGTCCTTGGGTCGACCCAACCTTCACTTGGGTCGACTCAACCATTTCTTGGGTCGACCCTCTCAGAAAATACAGAAACTTGAAATTCAGCCTTCTGTTGCCTTGGGTCGACCCAACCTTTCTTTGGGTCGACCCAAGGTCAGCTTCAGAAAATTCAGAGCCTTGAATTTCAGCCTTTCTTCACTTGGGTCGACTCAACCTTTCTTTGGGTCGACTCAAGGTTTACTTGGGTCGACTCAACTTCTTCTTGGGTCGACCCTCTCAGTAAATCCAGAGAGCATTCTTCCTTTGCATTTTGAGGTTCTTTGGAGGTTGGGTCGACTCTTGCTTACCTTGGGTCGACCCAACTCACTGTTCATTTGTGCTGTTTTTGCAGGAGTGTGCCAGATGATTCCTCGATGTGCCGGGGTCGACCCAATCAACCTATGGGTCGACTCAATCCACACTTTGCTGCATTCTCAAGGTTAGTTTCATCCAAATGAACAAGACCATATATATATTTCCAATTAAGCAAATGTACTGAGAGCAATGAACTCATAAATGAAGTATCAATTTTAACTTATAGCATACTCTAGAGAATTGCTTGTTAATCATCAAAATAACACTATCATCCTCACCGTGGACATCGGCACAGCTAAAATATCGCGTGCAATTGCAGACATAACAGGATATTGATTTCTAACATTCTTCCACCAAGATAATACATCTAGATTCTCTATTTGATTTTCATCATATGCAGAATGAAGATCATTTCGTAAATAAAATTCTAGTTCACTACTTAAAGATGAAGAAGATGAAGAGGAACTTGAAGCATGTGTGCGTCTTCTCTGTGCAATGAATGAAAAAATAGATGACGAACGAGAACTACTAGAAGGAGAAATAGAGGTTTGTATTTGTGTTCTAGATCCACGAATTTTTTCATCATATATAGCATAAATATCATAAAGAAGTTTTTTTACCTCATCTTTAGCTGATTCAGCATCTTGATTCATATTTTCAGAGTATGCATCAAGTAAAATTAGCACGCCATTTAATTTAACTCTAGGATCAAATACAGCAGCTAAGTTATGCATAGGACATATCCTGTCCCAATACTCATTCCATTTAGATTCCATTAGGTCAATAATAGGCATTAAAACATCATCATATCTATGTTCTGCAAATTTTTGACTAATTATATATGCTTGTTGTAAAAATGAACATGAAGTAGGGTAATAAATACCAGAAAGAACATTGGTAGCATTATAAAAACTAAGCAAAAAATCTTCCAAAATTTTTCCTTTATTCCAATCAGTTTCAGTCAATGTAAATCCTAATCCACGATCATTAATATATGCACTTAATAAATTTTTATATGGGTATGCATCATGTATCATGCTATATGTGGAGTTCCAACGAGTAATTACATCAAGTTTAAATTTTTTAAAACGTTTACCATGATTTATGCATAATTCCTTAAATTCTTGAAGTCTTGATCTAGAAGCATGAATAAAAGAAACTGCATTTCTAATTTTTGAAATCACATCTTGAATCATGCCCATGCCAGCTTGAACAGAAAGATTTAAGATATGACATGCACATCTAATATGCAGTAAATTTCCATCTAATATGGGATGCAATGAGTCTTTTAATAATACAACAGCAGAATTATTATTAGATGCATTATCAAAAGTAATAGACATAATTTTATCATTAATATTATATGAACATGCAGTTTGATAAATTATATTTGAAATTTGTTGCCCAGAATGTGGAAAATCAAAAGCACGAAAAGCAAGAATACGTTTATTTAATTGCCAATCATTATCAATATAATGAGCAGTAATGGCAATAAAACAATTACTACCTACAGATGCTGACCAAATATCAGAAGTTAATGAAATTTTTACATTTAAAGTAGAAAATGTTTCAATTAAATTTTGTTTCATTGCTAAAAAATTGGTCATAGCTACTCTTCTAAATGTACGCCTACTAGTTCTTTTGTAAGCAGGTTGTAGGTTTAATTGAACATATTCTTCAAAATTAAAAGATTCACATAAACTAAAAGGTAATTCATCCTTAACTATCCATTTTACAAGTGCTTTTCTTTGATTTTCATGATTATATGCAAAATTACCTACAAGTAATCCCCCTTGTATATTAAGGGTACTTTGAGTTTGAGCATGAGAATCATGCATCCTATGACTCTCTTGATGTCTTTTTAAATGCCCTGTTCCCCCACTACTACTACAACTATAAAGTTTGGCACATTTTTTACATTTAGCTTTCCAGACTCCCTCAACCATAACTCTATCAAATTCATTCCATACAGTACTAGTCCTCTTACGAGAAGAGGTTTGACCTTCACTCGGTTCACCAGTTCTAGAGGAACTAGGAACAGGGGGTTGGGGATTAGTTTCTTCTCCCTCAGAAACAGGAATGCCAAACTGACTTTCCTCAAAAGATGACATATCTATGATTAATTCAAAAAATAAAAACTAACCGCAAGGAGGAATTGAGTAGAGGGTCGGAGGGCAGAGGCAGAGCCGAGATTCCGAGCTTCCTCTTGTGCTCTCAACAGAAGCGACCTTCTCTTCTCAACAGGAACCTCCTCTTGTGTAGCACTTGAACAAACTAAAAATTAAATTGCTAGAAGAGCACTTTAGAAGAGAGAAATAATAGCAGTAGAGAAGGAGAGAATGAGAGGTTTGGTGTGGTGAGAATGAGGGAGGAATGGGCTATTTATAGAAGCTCAAAAAAATTTTTTTCCCAAAATACCCCTCAATTCAGCCGTTATTGGACTGTTGGGAGGGGTAAAAGGGTCATTTTTACGAAAATAGCCGTTGGAAACGGCTATTTTCCTCCCCCCTCTCCAGACGGGCCGTGCCAGGCACGGCCCGTCTGGAGACGTTGCGGGCCGTGCCTGGCACGGCCCGTTTGCGCCCGTTACGGGCCGTGCCTGGCACGGCCCGTGGCGTGCCGTGCCCGGCCCGGCCCACCAATAGAGGGGCCTGGGGCCGGGCCGGGCTGGCCTTCCGTGCTGGACGGGCCGTGCCAGGCACGGCCCGTTTAGTTTTTGGGCCCGGGGGGCCTGGGCCGGGCCGGCCCGGCACGGCCCGTTGCCCACCTCTAAATAAGAGATGGGGGAGAGAGAAAGGCACGGCCCGTTTGCGCCCGTTACGGGCCGTGCCTGGCACGGCCCGTGGCGTGCCGTGCCCGGCCCGGCCCACCAATAAAGGGGCCTGGGGCCGGGCCGGGCTGGCCTTCCGTGCTGGCCTTCATAAGCGGGCCGTGCCAGGCACGGCCCGTTTAGTTTTTGGGCCCGGGGGCCTGGGCCGGGCTGGCCCGGCACGGCCCGTTGCCCACCTCTAAAATAAGAGATGGGGGAGAGAGAAAAAAAAGAGAGAGAGAGAACAAGTACAAGCAGGGTTTATAAAGACTTCTTTACGGCGCGATTGTGGGGGTACTCTAGTATCGAAAACAAATTCTGTCTCATTATCGTATTTAGTATGAAAAAATAAAAAAAGAAAGTCATAGAAATTTTCGTATACTAGGTATAATCAGAAAAGTTGAACGGAAGGGCTGATTGTGTTAACTTGATTTCTTTTCATTACAAAACAATGCTACAAAATCCTTTCTAGTAAACCTTTTTTTATTTTCTCCCCAATATTCTAAGCCATGGAGCAGAACTTCAAAATTTAGACTTCATTCAAGTCTCTTGGACTATTGGATTCCATTCCCATGCATATAGGTGGGCTCCTTTCTGGAAGATTAGATTTCAATTCTTCTGCACCCAATATATACAGCATAACATAGTCAAATTATTAGACGTTTCTTGTAAAGTTCAATGAACTTGACTACACCTCAAACTAAGCCAGCATCCAACGCTAGTACACACCCCACCCCTGGTATATACAAGTGCACATGCCCATACAAACTACTAGGAATCTATTTAGTTGTGAGAACAAAGCAGATGGATCTCTTTATGCTTATCTGAAGAGAGATCTTGGTACTCACGCATGACTTGTGCATACTTGATTACCGGTTCGAGACCTGACAAATGGTACCGAAGCCAATAGAAGTCATGAAAGGACTAGAATAGCTATAGTGCTTCCACATCTAACAAGAGGATCCATGTAGACATATTTAGTCCTTAATCAGTTATGTATTGAAGACATCTTGGTGCTTATATAGGGCAAAGAACCTTAAAGAGCATTTTTTTGACTAGATTTTTTGGGTAAAATTTTCAAAATGCTCCCTGCTTAGCTCAAAGAGATTCAACTGCTTAGGTGAAGCAAAGGAGCCATGTCATTAGTGCCAGAGTTGATGCCTCCTTTGAAACCAAAAAGGGCATTCTCCTTCGTTCTACGGATTAAAAGAGAAAATTTGAAAGTTTTTTTTTAAGTGATATGGATGGATTTGGATGGCAATAGTAGCAAGAGTTTTTTTTTTTTTTTCTTTGATGGAAAGGGAAGTAGGGAGACTGCCACCTGGCTTTTATTGAAAATGGATATTTACAGAGAGAAAACAGAAAATAAGAGGAAGGATGGTGCTACAAAAGGATCAAAGCTAACAGAGATTTCAGCCATCTATGAAAGTGCAGGGGGAATGAAACGGCAAAGAGAAGAGTTAGAAGCAGCAGAAAAGTGGAATGAAATGGAGAGCTTAATCCCAGATTCAGTCATCAAGAAGCAGCCCCAAACAAAGACAAGCAGCTTGTCCCATCTCTTATTGAGACGGTGGGCCGTTCTTCTTGAACAAAGGGGCTCCCAAGTTTTGAAAGTATGCAGAATTTTATAGAGCACAGTAAACGGAGGTCTTTCAGAGAAATATTCTTCTATTTTTCTCTTTCCAAATTTTTTAGTACACTTTTTAATACTAAAGGAGGCAAAAGCCATCCAAAACTTTATTAAAAGAATTGGTAATTACAAAAAGTATGAGTTATAGAAAGTAGAGAGTTTGTCAGATCAGAACTGTGTATGTCAGCTCTAAATAAACAAACTCATGAGAAAACAAAGAAAATAGCAATCCATGAGTATTTTAGGCAGTTTGAAATATGGTTCAATAAGAACCTCTTCGCCTGTTTGGAGCAACTTCGCTATCACTTCATCCGAAAGCATGTGAAGGAGAAAAGAGTGTAATTGGTATATTGCAAGTCTCAAGACTAAGGGACGGATATCTTCACCAAGCCATTGAAGCATGATATATTTAGAAGCTTAAAGAGCATGTTGGGCATGAAGACTTTTGGAAATTGGGTTTATGGTTGAATATTAGAAATTTAAACTCAATTTAATGGGTTTCTTTGACTTTTTACTCTATGGCATCTTATGTAATTTTCTAGTTTCTTAGTATACTTAATAGACTCTTTGTTTAAGTCCCATTTTATATTAAAAAAAGAGAGAAAAACCAGCCCATGAGTTTTATGGTATTAGGGTGTCTTTTGAGTTACTCTTTGAAAAAGAAGAAGAGGACGGTGAGAGCTTGATAGAAGAAATTTTTTGAGCAGATTTTTGTATTAAAAAAAAAAGGACTACAAGAAGGAAAGGCATCTTCTTAGTTGCTGATTTTCTGCATATTTGTAAGTTTTATTTTCAGTTTTTTTTATGATTAAAATGAAGAAATTTTTGAAGTGAATTTGAGCCTATTTTGTGCCCCATTATTCAGCTTTATTTTTTATTACTATTTGATGTCATTTGCATATTATTGGCATCTATTTTGCTCAAACATATTCTTCACCTACTTTATAATTACAAGAAGCAACAGACATCACTTCAAGATTTGCTAAATTTTTGAAGTCTTGAACGCTGCGTTACATGCCCCAAATGTTGAGCTTATCATGCCTGTTATCTAATTGCAAGTCTTGTAAAACCACTAACCACGTCCACGACTCAGCGGTCCAGCTGCGGGATAACGGCTGGACTGTAGGGCTCCTCTTCATAGTATCCCAATAAAATAAGAGGAAGAGGAGGAAGAAGAAAAGAAGGGAAAGAAGGGCCCTCGAAACACCAGAATTCCTCCAAAGTCCAATTCGTGCACTAAATCTCATAATATATTATATTATCCAACATGAGTGCTGGTTCCGCAGCAACCAACCTTCTTTTTCCGATGAGGCTATTTCTATCATTTTGCTTACCAGCAGGCGTCTCACGCACTCCACCATCATCTCGTCGAAGTTGAGTCAAGCCCGTCCACTGAACTCAAGAAGAACATTCCTTTCAATCAGCATGCAGCCTGGATTCAAATCTCCATTGAGTTTTCCCACTTGAGAGCACAGAAAAG
Organism: Phoenix dactylifera; assembly: GCF_051530095.1. Lineage (NCBI taxonomy): Eukaryota > Viridiplantae > Streptophyta > Magnoliopsida > Arecales > Arecaceae > Phoenix > Phoenix dactylifera. The sequence continues at coordinate 31,036,493 of NC_143192.1, read as the reverse complement.
CAAAGAACAAAAGTAGAAGTTGGGTTCCTTTTAGATCCATGAATTTAGTTGCTGTAAGATGAAGTAGATGGATCTCTTTATAAATATCTGAAGCAGGGCAGAAAGTGTTGCTGGAAATTGGACCCGGGGGCCGCCGCGAAGCCGGGGAAGGAGGAGCTCCGCTGCTGCAGCGGGCGGACGGCGGTGCGCCGGCCGGCTGCGTCCTCCGCCGCGGGGGGTGTGCAAGTCCGAAGAGGGGTGGTGCGTCCAGTCCTGTCCTGTCCTGCAAAAAAGCCGGTGGCCGGGCTCCCCGGCGCCGGCCCTCCGATGCCTAAGTCAGAGGGGGCAAGTATGTGGAGAGAGCAGGGAAGAGAGTATGTGGAGAAGATAGAGAGAGCTTCGGGTTTTTCCTCCCCTTTTGGTCCCCCTTTCCTCTTCCCCCCAGGTTCCCTTTTATAGGAGGATTCGGTTACCTGGGAGGTGACATGAGGTTTGTCCTGTTATGTGATAATTGGGCACGATTTGGCCCATTAATGGCGTGGTGGAAAATAAGGCCGAATCAGACCGGAACCAGGGAGTTGTCACGGTCGATCGGACCTGTTGGAGTGGTTGAACCGCCGGCCGTAGCGGGCCTGGGGTCTGTGGATGGTAAGTGCATTTATTACCGAATGAACCAGCGGTCAGGTAGAGCCATGCGCTCTGATGGTTCAGTGATCCGGAGATCGTCTTGGGCCGTGTTCATTAAATGACTGAGTGCATCGGAGACTTGAGAGAGTCTCGTGCATTAATGGCAGGTCGTGCCGAATACCTGCGAAGATCTTATGCCTTGATGGCTTGGAGATAGTGGCAGGTCGCAAGCCGTAGGAGTTGTCAGTCCCTTGGACTTTAGGCGGAGGTTGAACATTTGGTTAAGGCATCGGCTCGGCAAGAGTGCCGAGCCGAGCTGGTCGCCCAATGGGGCGCCCTGTGGCGGGGTTGCTTCAAGTACTCCTGGTCGGCGCCCTTTAGGCGAGCACCTTCTAGCAGAGCGCCTTGGCGCTGTCTTTGGTCGGCACTTTCTAACCGAGCAGCTTTGGGTGGGGCATCTCTTGGCGCGCGCTCTGGTCGACGCCCTCTAGTCGAGCGCCTTCCTGGTCGGCATCCTTTGGCCGAGCAGCTTTCCGGTCGGCACTCTTCGGCCGAGTGGCTTTCCGATCGGCACTTCTTGGCCGAGCAGCTTTCCGGTCGGCGCTCTTCGGCCGAGCGCCTCTGTGGATATATGACTTAGGGTTTTTCCCCTAACACTACCCCCCGACTTCCGAGCTCCAGTTGGCTATCAGCTGGAGCGCGGGAAGTAGCTTTAATTGGGTCATCACGAATTCCGAAAATTTTGATTTACTGTGCGTTTTGAATTATCGAACGCTTCGAGGAGCCTTTAATAGGCGGCGTCTCTTCTTTCCCGAAGAGCCTCATTATTGGGATACCTTTTGCGAAGCGTCCTCGCGTCGTGGGCTCATAATGGGGCCGCACGATCTTCGATTGCGGATGCCTTTCCGCACGATCCGATGGGGCGCTTCGACATTCGAAGCGCCAGCCCTAATTAAATGCGTCGTTCTGTCTTTTAGGCCGACACGTGTTATCATCTAACCAGGACGCAGCGCTTTCTTCGCTGATCCGGGCCGTTGGGGAGGTCTATATAAACTCTCCCCCGGCCCCCTGTCCTCTTTCTATTGCCTTCTGCTTCCAGCTTCCTATTCTCCCAGCCTTCCTCAGACCGAAGTCCCTTTTCTCCGGCATCTTTCCCAGGTCCCCCTTCTTTTTGATTTCCCTCTCTTGTAATGGGTTCTTTGCCTAGCGAAGTAGTATCCACCATGAGTGTCCTGGAGGTCGAGATGACCAAAAAGTGGTTTTTCCCTCTTCACGGGTTCCATTTGGAACCCGCCAGGCGAAGGGATCGGGTAACCGATCCTCCGGTAGGCCGGATCGGAGTGCACTCTGGGCCGGCCTCCGATTTCCTCTTCACAGCTTTGTGAATGAGTTGCTGGCGGTATGCCAGTTGGTCCCGGCGCAACTCACTCCAAACGCTTGGAGGGCAGTGATGGGTTTCCTATCACTGTGTTTACTACAGGGGATTCCTACCTCTGTCAACGTCTTCTGGCGACTTTTTATTTTTAAGTCGAACCCGGGAGACGGGGAGTGGCTCTACATCGCCCTCCGGGTGGGTCGTCCACTTTTTCATGGTGCCCCCTCATCCCTTCATGGTTGGAAGGAGAAATTCTTCTTCCTGGGTTCCGAACGGTCCTGGGGGTTTGACCCCAGGTGGAGGCCGGCCCAACTTAAATCCATCAACAGGCTCCCCCAGCTTTCTCCGCGTGAGCAGGAGATCTTCGATACCATCCGCAGCCTTGGGGACGGGATTTTGCTGAACGGCCTCATTAGCGAGGACGCCCTGGTGAACGTGGGCTTGAGCTCGGCACGTCCTCAGGGTAAGGATAGTTACAGCAACTTCTTATTTCCTTATTGTTCTAATGTTCTAATTTTGCTCATCTTTGCAGACATCGCAAAAATGGTGACCAAGAGCGAAGTCCTTTACGCCCGCTTCCAAAAGAGGGCGGCTGAACTCTCAGGAGAACCGACCGAGCCGAGGAAGAAAGCAAAGACCTCGGCGAAGACCTCGACGACCACAACCGTTGAGGCGCGCGCTTCTCGCCCCGTGCGCCCTGAGGCTGGTCGGGGAGAGGGCGTGGGCTCTGGCGGAGCCACGATGGCACCTCCGTGTCCGGTGCCGATTTCGCAAGTCCCTGGTCGGCGGGAAGCTCCAAATTCCGACCAGGGAGGGAGGACCTCAGCAGATCTGGCGCTCGCACGCCCCACCTCTACCACGCAGCGGTCCGGTCAGCCGTCTACTCGACCCCAATTCCCCAGCTCTGAGCCGGGGAATAGCCAAGAAGCAACGGGGTCGGCCGCACCCAGGCCAGCTGAGGCCGGTCTGGCGGGTCCTTCGGGTCCTCAGGAGCGGGTGCCTTACGCTCCTGGATGGGCTGTTTTCGAGGGCGACTCGGCCCTCGATAATGTACAAGTGGCGCGCGAAGTTCTTCGGGTCGCGCTGCTCCCGGCCGACCAGGCCAAAATTCGGTCCATGAACTACGGCGAGTTCATGGACTCCGCTATTTGCTCTTCCATCCGAGTAAGTCAGCTTTTATCTCTGTGCAAATTTGTGTTTCGGCTTAAAACTGTTTCTTACATGTCCCTCTTGCAGCGCCTCCACGAGACCGAGACGATGATTCACATCATCCAGGACTATCGGGACCGGGCCCGAAGGCATCAAAGGGGGCGCGAGGAGGCCGAAACAAAGTTCCTCGCGTCTGAGGCCGAGCAGAAAGTGCTTCAAGCGAAGCTAGGGGCGGCCGAAGACGAGGTTCGGACTCTGGTCGCCGAACTTGAAGAGGAGAAGGGCGCGCACTCTTTGACTAGGTTCGAAGTGCGCGCCGCGGAGGCCCGCCGGACGGAGGCCGAATCGTCGCTCGCTATACGCGAGCAGGAGGTGGGGGAGGCTCGAATAAAGGTCCGAGATCTCGAGATCCGTCTACTTGACGTGCAATCTCTGCTCGCGGATCGCGAAAGAGAAATAAAGATTTTGGAGCGGAAGGCCGCCTACCATGAGGCTCGAGAGAAGGAGGCCCGGGAGCAGGCCCAGGACGCCGTCAAGCTCTTCCGTGAATCGGAAGAGTTTCGCAACTTGATGGAAGAGGAAGGCGTCAATGGTCTCATCCAGGGCTTCAAGGACTTCCGCAATCAGTTGCGGCGGCTTCTCCCAGATTTTGACCTTAGCCTGCTTCAACCAGGCGCTGGGGTCGAAAACCCAGAAGCGGAGGCGGAGGTAGAGGTTCCAACCTCTGGCGGGACCGACCAGGAGGGTCAAGCTGAAGAAGGCGAGATCGTTCTCGAGGTCACCGAGGCAGCTCCTAAAGCCACCGTGGGGGCCTCGGCCGCAGAAGAGCCAGCTGTTCCTGAAGTCGCCGGGCCTGAGCCCTTTGTGTAGTTTCCCCTTTTTCCTATCTTCTTTTCCTTTTTGTAAGCCGGAGCGGCCTCTATACTTTGTTAAGGCCGGGTCCGAGCTCTTGTACTAGGCCTCCGGGCTTTTTGAAATGAATATTCATGTGTGGAAACTTGTCTATTGTAGCTTAAGTTTCTCTGCTCGGATCTATTTTAAGTTCCGAGGATATGGGCTCTAGGGCCTGAGCTTAAGTTTTGGCTTGCCGAGCTCCATTGCTCGGTTCTTCGACCAATGGTATAGCAACGCATAGATAATGTAAAAAACATTAAATAAATGGGTACCTTGTACCGTATGCGTCCATGAGCCGAGGCGACTGAGGACGCTTCTCTGCTCGGACTCCGTTCTTCGAGGACGTCGGCAGAGAAATCCAGAAGCAGAGTAGATAATGTAAAAAACATTAAATAAATGGGTAGCTTGTACCGTATGCGTCCATGCGCCGAGGCGACTGAGGACGCTTCTCTGCTCGGACTCCATTCTTCGAGGACGTCGGCAGAGAAATCCAGAAGCAGAATAGATAATGTAAAAAACATTAAATAAATGGGTACCTTGTACCGTATGCGTCCATGCGCCGAGGCGACTGAGGACGCTTCTCTGCTCGGACTCCGTTCTTCAAGGACGTCGGCAGAGAAATCCAGAAGCAGAATAGATAATGTAAAAAACATTAAATAAATGGGTACCTTGTACCGTATGCGTCCATGCGCCGAGGCGACTGAGGACGCTTCTCTGCTCGGACTCCGTTCTTGTTCCGTATGCGTCCATGCGCCGAGGCGGCTGAGGACGCTTCTCTGCTCGGACTCCGTTCTTCGAGGACGTCGGCAGAGAAATCCAGAAGCAGAGTAGATAATGTAAAAAACATTAAATAAATGGGTACCTTGTACCGTATGCGTCCATGCGCCGAGGCGACTGAGGACGCTTCTCTGCTCGGACTCCGTTCTTCGAGGACGTCGGCAGAGAAATCCAGAAACAGAGTAGATAATGTAAAAAACATTAAATAAATGGGTACCTTGTACCGTATGCGTCCATGCGCCGAGGCGACTGAGGACGCTTCTCTGCTCGGACTCCGTTCTTCGAGGACGTCGGCAGAAAAATCCAGAAATGGAATAGCGGGCCGAGCTCGTTGGCTGAAGCCGGTAAAGAATGAGCCGAGCTTGCTTGGCCAATAAAGACAACATCCCAACGTATCGGGGCATCCCGGCCGAGGTCGGGGTAGGAGCACGAGCCGAGCTCGTCCGGTCAGAGGACCGCTACTCAATAATCGATGGAGCACGAGCCGAGCTCGTCCGGTCAGAGGACCGCTACTCAATAATCGATGGAGCACGAGCCGAGCTCGTCCGGTCAGAGGACCGCTACTCAATAGTCGATGGAGCACGAGCCGAGCTCGTCCGGTCAGAGAGGACCGCTACTCAATAATCGATGGAGCACGAGCCGAGCTCGTCCGGTCAGAGGACCGCTACTCAATAATCGATGGAGCACGAGCCGAGCTCGTCCGGTCAGAGGACCGCTACTCAATAGTCGATGGAGCACGAGCCGAGCTCGTCCGGTCAGAGAGGACCGCTACTCAATAATCGATGGAGCACGAGCCGAGCTCGTCCGGTCAGAGGACCGCTACTCAATAGTCGATGGAGCACGAGCCGAGCTCGTCCGGTCAGAGAGGACCGCTACTCAATAATCGATGGAGCACGAGCCGAGCTCGTCCATGGAGAGCGCACCATAAACTCATGGACATCTTCAGGGAGTCCACGCAGGTACTCCATCATCCCGAGGTATCAGGGCATCCCAACCGTGGTTAGGGAAGAATAAACCTGATGCTATGAGATAATCAAGAAAATTGGTGAGCTCGGAATAAGTTCGCAATCCATCAGTTTACCGTGAAATGAAATTTATAGAGTGAAATTCATAAGATGAAATTTAATGGTTGAATGATGAGGGACCCCTTAGGGTTCTACTGGTGGTACACGCGGAGATTTTCAGAGCTCCAGCTCCGCGGAATGGGAGTCCCATCTAGAGACTCCAATTGATAAGCTCCGGGCCGGCGAATGCGCGTGACTCGGTATGGTCCTTCCCAATTCGGGGCCAGCTTCCCTCGCTCAGTTGGTCGGGAGGTTTCAGCTCTTCTTAGGACAAGGTCCCCTGGTCTGAAAGATTTGACTTTGACCCTGGCATTGTAGTACTGAGCTGTCTTTTGTTGGTACCTCGCCATACGCACTCGGGCGACCTCCCTTGTTTCCTCGATCAAGTCGAGGTTGCCTCTGAGCTGCGAAGAGTTGGAGCTAGCATCGTGGTGCTCGACTCTTGGAGAGGGGAGCCCAATCTCTAGTGGAATGACGGCCTCCGTCCCATATGTCAGGTTGAAGGGAGTCTCGCCGGTGGGGACGCGGAACGTAGTCCGGTAAGCCCACAGGACATTGTATAGGTCTTCGACCCATTGTCCTTTGGATTTGTCGAGCCTGGTTTTGAGACCCTGCAAAATAGTACGATTTGTTACCTCGGTTTCTCCGTTTGTCTGAGGATGCGCGACCGAGGTGAAGCGGTGGTCAATGCCAAGCTCGGAGCAGAACTCTCTGAAATGGATGTTGTCGAACTGGCGACCGTTGTCAGAGATAAGGATGCGGGGAAGCCCGAATCTGCAAATGATGGACTTCCAAACGAAATCCCGCATCTTCTGCTCGGTTATCCGGGCGAGGGGCTCAGCTTCCACCCACTTAGTGAAGTAGTCGATGGAGACGACCAGGAACTTCCTTTGCCCGGTGGCCAGAGGAAATGGCCCGAGGATGTCAATTCCCCACTGGGCAAAAGGCCAAGGGGAGCTGATAGAAGTCAAAAGAGCCGAGGGCCGGCGCTGAACGTTGGCGTTCCTTTGGCACCGGTCGCATCTCTTGACGAAATCCATAGCATCCTTCTGGAGTGTCGGCCAATAATACCCTTGGCGCAGAATTTTATGGGCCAAGGCTCGTCCTCCCAGATGGTTTCCACAAATTCCTTCGTGGACTTCGCGCAGGGCATAATTAGCTTCCGTTGGGCGAAGGCATCTGAGAAGGGGAGAGGTGAAGGATTTCCGATAGAGCTTTTCCTCGTATAGTATGTATCGGGTGGCGAGGCGCTTGATTCGGCGAGTCTCTCGTACATCAGCAGGGAGAGTTTCGTCTTGCAGATAGCTGATGAGTCCATCCATCCAGCTTGGCTCGAGCTCGGTGCAGAGGGTCTGCTCGGTCTCGTCCGTGCTGGGCTTTTGGAGATATTCCAGGACTGCCCCTTTGGGAAGCTCGCTCATGCGAGAGGACGCCAGCTTTGATAGCTGGTCGGCCCTGAGATTCTCCGACCTGGCAATATGTTGGATGTGGAAAGAGTCCAAGGTCGAGGCGAGATCCCGTACCTTCTGGAGATACTTCTGCATGGTCGGGTCTCTAGCTTCGAAGTCGCCCACAATTTGGTTGACGACGAGATGAGAATCACTGAAGGCCTTCAAGTCCTTCACTCCTAGCTCTTTGGCTAGCTTAAGCCCGGCGACGAGCGCTTCATACTCCGCCATATTATTGGAAGCAGGAAACTCGAGGCGCAGGGCCTGCTCGGCGACCACCCCCTCCGGGCTGGTGAGAATAAATCCTGCTCCACTACCCCCCGAGTTTGAAGAGCCATCGACATGTAGGGCCCATGTAAAACTCGGGGTCTGCTCCAGCGGTGGCTCAGGTTCAGGCTTGACCTCATCTGGTATAGTGCACTCGGCCATAAAGTCTGCGAGTGCTTGTGCTTTGATCGCCTGTCTGGGCCGGTACTCAATGTCGAATTCCCCGAGCTCAATGGCCCATTTAGTGATCCGACCCGCACGATCCGATCTTTGCAGGATCTGCTTGATCGGCTGGTCAGTCAGCACGGCCACTGTGTGAGCTTGGAAGTAGGGTCGGAGCCTCCGAGCTGAGATGACCAAAGCATAGGCGGTCTTCTCAAGCTTGGAGTATCGGGTCTCAGCATCCCTTAAGACCCGGCTGGTGTAATACACCGGTTTCTGAAGTTTCTCCTCCTCTCGGACCAGGACCGAGCTTACTGCTACAGGGGAGACAGCTAAATACAAGTAGAGGAGCTCACCCTGTTGAGGCTTCGTGAGTAGGGGAGGGGAAGCCAGCAGGTGCTTGAGCTCTTCAAAAGATTGCTGGCACTCGTCCGACCACAAAAAGTTCTTCGGCTTCTTGAGGGCTGCAAAGAATGGAAGGCAGCGCTCGGCCGAGCGGGAGATAAACCTCCCGAGGGCTGCCACTCGGCCCGTGAGCCGCTGTACCTCCTTGACCGTCCTGGGAGGCGTCATCCTTTGGAGGGCTCGGATCTTCTCTGGATTGGCCTCGATTCCTCGTTGTGTAATGATGAAGCCGAGGAATTTGCCGGAGGTGACCCCGAATGCACATTTAGCTGGGTTGAGCTTCATCTGGTACTTTCGGAGTGTGGAGAATGCTTCATTGAGGTCGGCTATGTGGTCTTGCGCCGCCTTGCTTTTCACCAGCATGTCATCCACGTAGACCTCCATGTTTCGGCCTATTTGGTCTTTGAAGATCCGGCTGACCAGCCTTTGATAAGTCGCCCCGGCATTTTTTAGACCGAATGGCATCACTCTGTAGCAGTAGGTTCCCCCGTCGGTGATGAAGGCTGTCTTTTCCTCGTCTTCTGGCGCCATGCGGATCTGGTTATATCCGGAAAAGGCGTCCATGAATGCCAGCAGCTCGTGACCCGAGGTGGAGTCCACGAGCTGGTCTATGCTGGGAAGTGGAAAGCTATCCTTCGGGCAGGCTTTATTCAGGTCGGTGTAGTCCACGCACATACGCCACTTTCCGCTAGCTTTTTTGACGAGGACCACATTGGCGAGCCATTCTGGGTAGGATATCTCCCGGATGAAGCCGGCTTCAAGGAGCTTACCGACCTCCTCGGCTGCTGCTCGTTGTCGTTCAGGGGCGGCGCCTCGCTTCTTTTGTCGCACGGGCTTGCAGGTCGGCTTTACCTGAAGCCGGTGGACCATGATCTCCGGGTTTATCCCCGGCATGTCTATAGGCGACCAGGCGAAGACATCCATATTGTCCCGTAGGAAGTTGACGAGGCGACTCCTCCCGTTTTCGCCAAGGCCAGAGCCGATCTGCACGGTTAGCTCGGGAAAGTTCTCTCGCAAGGAAACCTGAATTAACAACTCGCCAGGCTCTACCCGCTCTTTCTGGGGGTTGACCCGTGCCTCCATAGCTTCAGTTGAGGGCTGGTCAGTCGTTGGGGTGGGCACCTCGGCTGGTCGTCTTGCCTCGTGGGTCGCTAGGTAGCATCGCCTTGCCACCATTTGGTCCCCTCGGACTTCACCGACTCCCTGGCTGGTGGGGAATCGCATCAGCAGGTGGTGAGTTGAGACCGCTGCTCGGAGGGCGTTGAGTCCTGGCCTTCCAAGGATGGCGTTGTAAACCGAGGGCAGGCGTATCACAAGGAAGCTCATACCCATGGTACTTTCACGAGGGGCGAGCCCGGCTGTGACCAGAAGGTCGATCTCGCCCTCTACTGGGACTGAATCCCCAGTGAATCCAACTAGCGGAGCATTCATCCTCCGTAGCTGTTCTTTTGTCATCCCCATTTTACAATAAGCATCAAAATACAAAACATTCGCCGAGCTTCCATTATCAACCAGGATGCGTTTTACATCAAATTTATTTATGATCATGGAGATGACCATGGCATCATCATGGGGAGTTTCGACTCCTTCTAGATCGTCGTCTGAGAAGGAGATAGCTTCAGATGTGCGCGGGCGCTTCGAGGAGGCTCCTTCCCCTGAGGCTTCTCCAGCCGAGGTCCCTCCTCGGATAGTGTTGATGACGCCGGCGATGGGCCTGTTGGCATTGGAACCTTCAGGCTGTGCTGCTCCTTCGGCTGGCTTCTTCCCTTCGCGCCGGCCTTGCACAAACCGATCGAGCACCCCTCGGCGAATGAGTGCTTCGATCTCATTTCGGAGCTGATAACAATCCTCGGTATCATGGCCGTGATCCCGGTGAAAACGGCAATACTTCCGGAGATCATGCCGGATTCTGGTGTCTGGCTTTGGAGGGGGGAGCCGGATGCAATCCCGATTCTCAATCTCCATGAGGATTTCAGCCCGAGGAGCATTGAGGGGAGTATACTTTTCATACCTCCCTTCAGGTGCACGGGCCTGCAGTGGGAACCTCGGGCGGAGTGACCTCTGCTGCGGCGGTCCTCTCAACCGGGGTGGACTCTTCGGGCGGGGCGGATTCTTAGCTCGTCGTGGAGACGAGCTTCTGGGTCGGCCGCGTTCCTCGCGGCGCCTCTTCTTGGGATTCTGCTCGGTTCCACCCCGCCTAACTGCCACGGCCTCTTCTGCCTTGGCATACTTCCGCGCCCGAGCGAACATTTCGGTGAGGTCCGCTGGGAAATTCTTCTCAATCGAGAAGAGGAATCTGTAGGACCGGGCTCCAGTCTTCAGCGCCGACATGGCGATTGACTGGTCAAGCTCCCGGACTTCCCATGTTGCGGCGGTGAACCGGTCCAGATATTCCTTGAAGGACTCTCCCTCCTTTTGTTTGATGTCGAGGAGGGAGTCGGATGTCCGCCGCTGGGGCTGGCTAGCGGCGAAGTTGCTGGCAAATTGTCTGCCGAGCTGCTCAAAGGAGGAGACAGTACTTGGCTTCAGCCCGGTGAACCAAAGCCGGGCTGGTCCTCGGAGTGTCGCCGGAAAAGCCTTGCACATCATGGCTTCCGAGGCTCCTTGTAGGGCCATCAAGACCCGGTAACTCTCCAGGTGGTCAAAGGGATCAGCCTTGCCGTTGTAAGGCTCCACCTGGGGCATTTTGAACCGGAGGGGAACCGGTTCATCTTCAATCTCCTGGGAGAAGGGCGACTTCGTATTGAACTCGAAGTCGCCGTTACATCCCGATTTTCTCCCGTGGAGTGCCTGGATTTGGCGCTCCAGCTTTTCGACCTTCTTGTCGAGTCCATCACTCTGGAGGATCGCTACAGCGGTTCCTCTGGGTGCAGGTTGCCCTGGAACCGACTCGGCTTCTGAAGGCTGTGGCCAGCCTCCGTGATCTCTGACTGGGTGCTCTCTCCAGAGGAAGGCCTGGACTTGAGAGTCCTGACCTCGAAGAGGAAGCCCGCTAGTAGGGGGCCCCAGTTGAACTGGAGCCGGGGGAGGCGGTGCTGCTGGGATGCCCCTGGGTTGCAAGCTTTGAACGGCGGTAGCCAACGCCTGCACTTGCTGCACCAGGGCATCAAATTGTTCCGGTCGAACTTGAGGTGCTGGCTCAACCGGGGGTGATGAGTTCCGAACGGAACATTCTGGGCTTGGTGGAGGACGTCGAGAGGCGTTGGAAGCCCCTTTGCTTCTTAGCTTCATGGTAGCGAACTCGGGCCCTTCCTCTAGCGCCAACTGTTGCTGGAAATTGGACCTGGGGGCCGCCGCGAAGCCGGGGAAGGAGGAGCTCCGCTGCTGCAGGGGGCGGACGGCGGTGCGCCGGCCGGCTGCGTCCTCCGCCGCGGGGGGTGTGCAAGTCCGAAGAGGGGTGGTGCGTCCAGTCCTGTCCTGTCCTGCAAAAAAGCCGGTGGCCGGGCTCCCCGGCGCCGGCCCTCCGATGCCTAAGTCAGAGGGGGCAAGAATGTGGAGAGAGCAGGGAAGAGAGTATGTGGAGAAGACAGAGAGAGCTTCGGGTTTTTCCTCCCCTTTTGGTCCCCCTTTCCTCTTCCCCCCAGGTTCCCTTTTATAGGAGGATTCGGTTACCTGGGAGGTGACATGAGGTTTGTCCTGTTATGTGATAATTGGGCACGATTTGGCCCATTAATGGCGTGGTGGAAAATAAGGCCGAATCAGACCGGAACCAGGGAGTTGTCACGGTCGATCGGACCTGTTGGAGTGGTTGAACCGCCGGCCGTAGCGGGCCTGGGGTCTGTGGATGGTAAGTGCATTTATTACCGAATGAACCGGCGGTCAGGTAGAGCCATGCGCTCTGATGGTTCAGTGATCCGGAGATCGTCTTGGGCCGTGTTCATTAAATGACTGAGTGCATCGGAGACTTGAGAGAGTCTCCTGCATTAATGGCAGGTCGTGCCGAATACCTGCGAAGATCTTATGCCTTGATGGCTTGGAGATAGTGGCAGGTCGCAAGCCGTAGGAGTTGTCAGTCCCTTGGACTTTAGGCGGAGGTTGAACATTTGGTTAAGGCATCGGCTCGGCAAGAGTGCCGAGCCGAGCTGGTCGCCCAATGGGGCGCCCTGTGGCGGGGTTGCTTCAAGTACTCCTGGTCGGCGCCCTTTAGGCGAGCACCTTCTAGCAGAGCGCCTTGGCGCTGTCTTTGGTCGGCACTTTCTAACCGAGCAGCTTTGGGTGGGGCACCTCTTGGCGCGCGCTCTGGTCGACGCCCTCTAGTCGAGCGCCTTCCTGGTCGGCATCCTTTGGCCGAGCAGCTTTCCGGTCGGCACTCTTCGGCCGAGTGGCTTTCCGGTCGGCACTTCTTGGCCGAGCAGCTTTCCGGTCGGCGCTCTTCGGCCGAGCGCCTCTGTGGATATATGACTTAGGGTTTTTCTCCTAACAGAAAGTATCTTCCATTTTGACACAACAGAAAGTATCTCCCATTGCCGTCCCTGACCAGTCAGTCAGCCACTAAATTGGCATCTGAATTCTATCTTGGAAAGTAAAGACTACCCAACAAGGTCAAAGTCACCATTGCAGTTAAAAGTGCGTGTAGATGAATTCTTTGAACACTTCTTTCCACACCCCACGACTTGTGTCTGTGTGCGCTTCTGTAGTGGTCCAAAACTTTGACAAAACTCACAAAACCAGTCTCAAGACATGGAAGGGATAGAATAATAGGTGTAGGGCTTCCACATCTAGTGGGAGGAACCTTGGAAGTTTGGGGCAAGGCTGCGTAGGTGGCAGAGATGAAGTCATGTCGGTGTAATAATACAATGCTGCATTGAAGAAGAGATGCGGAAGGGAGAAAAAAAAAAGAGAGAGAACAAGTAGAAGCAAGGTTTATAAGGACTTCTTTACGGCGCGATTGATGGGGTACTCTAGTCGAAAACAAATTCTGTCTCAATATAAAAACTTCTTTACGGCGCGATTGATGGGGTATTCTAGTCTGAAAACAAATTCTGTCTCATTATCGTATTTAGTATGAAAAAATAAAAAAAGAAATCACAGAATTTTCATACTAGGTATAATCAAAAAAAAGTTGAACGAAGGGTTGCCCACGAGCCAATGCCGTTGCAAGTTGAGAAAAGTGGAAGAAAGAAACCGACAGTGGTTTAGCATTAGCAACTGGCAAAACTTATCAATGGTGAGGCAAAAGAGGGTGTGGGAGTTTTTTTTTTTTTTTTTTTTGGTCAAAGTGGGAGTCTTTAAATTGCCGTTGGAGGCTAAGTTTCTAGCTCTAGTAGAAAGTCGAGATGGAAGATGAGTTCGTCTTCTACTCCAAGTCAAACAGAGCTCTATCTCCTACTCCAAGTCAAATAGGGCTCTATTTTATTTTTTTTTCATCTCTTACATTAAGTCGAATAAGGCTCTATCCTTTTTTTTAATCTCATTTTCCAATTCTTATACCTAGATCGGTCAAGTGGACTAAGCCCAGTTCCTTATTAGCTGGGCTGGGTATTGCAGGTAGATTTGGAAAACTGAAAGTGTGCTCTATTAATAAGCACGCCGCCCACCAGGGGTCGACCTTTGGCTAGCAGGTCGCCAGGAGTCGACCCATCTTTTCTTACGAGCTGACTCCTCTGTAGCCTACCAAACTTTGAGTTGACTTCTATTCATCTGGGGTCGACTCAAGGCTTCCCCTCAAAGGGTCGACTCTCCATAACCAAAGGTCGACTCCTCAAACTGTGAGTCAACTCAACAGAGGAAAAGATATAATACAAGGAGATTTACTTTTTGGTCAAAAAGAGGAATGAAATCAGATTGATCAACATAGAAATTTAATGAATAATCAAAGCCTTAAAGGAGTGGTTTTTAATCAAACACACACTCCTAGCTCATCCCCAACCAAGCTAAATCTATATTCACTAAGGGCTCGTTTGGTTCGCGAGAAGTATTTTTCCTCCTAGGAATATGATTCCCGGAAAGAAAATTCCTAGAAAGAGAATGCCTGGGAATGTACTTTTGGCATGTTTGGTTAAATATGAAAAAATAACAGATTTTCAGAGCGCTTATGTTTGGTTGACCATCCACTTTTCTGAAAAAGTTATGTGTAATTCCTATTATACCCTTAATAAAAATTAGGTCTTTAATGCCACTTTAATGCTGAAGGGTCTTTTTGGAAAAAAATAAAGATTGAGTGATTTCCGCCTCATGGGAAAGTAATTTTTTCATGTTTCTCATGAGAAAGACTTTTTCATGAAATATGGAAATCATATTCACATGGGAATACAATTTTCCATCTCTCTTCTTTGAAAACTCCAACCAAACAAGAGGCATCTCATTACTTTTTCGTTGACCTCACTTTTCCTCCTTTTTTCACGAACCAAACGAGCCCTAAGGGGTTTGGTAAAGATGTCAGCTAATTATGTATCTGTGCTAACAAAATCAAGCATCACATCATTATTTTATATATGATCTCTTATAAAATGATATCTTATCTCAATACGTTTAGTTTTTGAGTGTTGTATAGAATTTTTAGTCAAATTTATTGCACTTGTGTTATCACTTTTTACGAAATTTTTGTTAGATGCCATAGTCCTCAAGTTGCTGCTTAATCTACAAGATTTGAGCACAACAACTTCCAGCTGTAATGTATTCATTGTCGGCTATAGACAAAGCCACCAAATTTCTTTCTTGCTAAACTAGGAGATTAAGTTAATTTCTAAAAATTGGCAAGTTTCACTAGTACTTTTTCTATCAATTTTACAACCAACAAAATCTGTATCTGAATATCCAATTAAATTGATTGAGGATTGTTTTGAGTGTCATAAGCCTAAATTTTATGTACCATTTAGATATCTTAATTTTTTTTAACAACAATTAAGTGTATTTTTTAGGATTAGCTTTTAAAATATCAGGTCTACTAGCAGTGAGATGCAATAATGAATCATCTATCATACCTCTATAAAGCATTAAATGTATACTTTTACCATGCTCATCTTTATCTAACTTATAGGAAGGGTTCATAGGGGTGCAAATGTGCTTGGCCTTCTTGGCCTTCTCCATGCTAAATATTTTCAAGATCTCTCTTGTATACTTGCTTTGGCTGATGGAGATCCCTCCATTGTTTGCTTAATTTGGAGTCTAAGAAAAAATATGAGTTCTCCCATAATGCTTACCTGAAACTCTTCCTACATTACCTCAGCAAAGTATTGACATAAAGCTCTATTAGGGGCATCAAAAATAATATCATCAATATATATTTGAATAATTAAAATATCATTATTTTTCCTTTTTATGAAAAAAAAGTTGTATATATATTTTCTTTTGTAAACTTGTTTTCTAACAACAATTTGCTTAATCTTTTATACCAAGCTCGAGAAGCTTGGTTTAAGCCATACAAAGCTTTGTTCAATTTGAAAATAAGGTTTGAAAATTTATAGTTTTCAAAATTGGGTGGTTTTTCTCATAAACTTCTTTAGCTATGGACTATTTAGAAAAGCACTTTTAACGTCTATTTAAAATAATTTGAAATCTACATAACAAGTGCAAAAGAGAGTAATAATCTAATAGCTTCTAATCTAGCAAAAGAAGCAAAAGTTTCATCAAAATCAATACCTTGTTCTTGGTTGTATCCTTGAGCAACTAATCTAGCTTTATTTCTTATTGCACTGCCATTTTCTTCCAATTTATTATTGTATACACATTTTGTTTCAATTATAGAATAATCTTTGGCTGTTATGGTCTTATTTAGCTTCTTTTACGGTTTTGGGTTCAATTTGTGATACAAAAGCTAACTAATTAAAAATGGACCTAAAAGATGACCTAGTCCTAACACCATACAATGGATCACCAATAATCAAATCTTTGGAATGACTCCATTCCTTTGGAAGATTTGAGGATTTTGCCTGTGTTCATCTTCTTCATCCTCATGTCCATCATCCTTGCTTCCATCTTCAATTGGAGTTTCCTTCGGGTGAGTGCCTCCATCTTCTTTTCCATAGCATCAGCATCATCACACACTTCCATCTTCCTTATTGGAAGATTGTTAGTTTCATCAAGAATAATATGTATAGATTCTTCTACCACTAGGGTTCTTTTGTTAAAAATCCTATATACTCTATTAGTGGAAGAATATCTAAGAAAGATAGCTACATCTGATTTAGCATCATTTTTTCCAAGTTTATCTCTCCCATTATTAAGAACAAAATATTTGCAATCAAAAATATGAAAGTATCCTATGTTAGTTTTTTTTTCCAAAGTTCAGAGTGTATTTTCTTTCTTTCTTTTTTTTTTAACTAGCATCTCACTACATAGTATGAGTACGCCTGAATGTGTTTTCTTTAAGATAGGCCTAATTAATAGAAATGAAAGTATCCTATGTTAAGTTTTCTTCCTTTCCAAAATTTAGCGTGTGTTTTATTTAAGATAGGTCTAATTAATACATGATTTAGGATATAACATATTGTGTTAATTGCCTCTGCCCAAAAATACCTTGGGAGATTGCAGGTCTAAGATCAATAGTGGAGATAAGAGGGATCCGTGGCCAAGTTAAATAAGAAAGAAAACAAGCTTTAGAATTCCTCAAGCAATCAGACTCCCATATGGAGTGAAGGAAGAAGGTGACGCCATATTAGATTTCGCTTCTTGCCAACTCGTACAGAGCGTGTGCTCTCCAATTCCTCCCCCACCCAATCCAACACATATAGAGCACTTAATTAAAAACCTTATTTTTATTTTTTTTCTCATTTTTCTTTGATTTTGGTTTTGGGCTATTTTAGGCTGATTTATGCTTATTAGGCCAGCCAAGCTGACCAAGTCTATTATGTTGGGAACCCGCCCATGCCGCAGAAGATTCAAAAAAATTCAGATGGCAACGGAATCGGCATAAGCGGGATCAACGTTCATCGTATGAACGTGTTTCAAGAAACCGTTCGTAGATAGATAAGAATTAAAACTTTTAGAACCTTTAGGAAGATCAGATCTTCACCTTGTGTGGGTAGATGATCACCGCAAACTGATGATCGTGGTTTTGGATGAAGGTTCGCTTGAAGCCGTTCAAGTGCCCGGCCTCTACGGGTATCCACACGAAGCAGAGGACCAATCCAAGCTCTCTATCTCCCCGGGGTGCTAGCTCCCTTGCAGAGATTACTTTGATGGCTGATCACCTTCCTTTACTTCAACTCTTGAATGATAGAGGGAGGAGGAAGAAGATGAAGGGATCAAGGGAGAAGATCCAAAAGGCTAGATGCAGCCTTTCCTTTTCCTTGTGTTGAATCCCAAACGAAGGAGGAAGAAGAAGACTATCAAGGCCCTTTTCCTTCTTGCTTGCGGCTGATCCAAGAGGAGAAAAGGGTGGCCACGAATTGGAGAGGAGGAGGGCTTCTAATGATGCCCTAGGTCAGCCGCCCACCTCCCTTTTTAAAGTCATGAAGGGCTCCTACAAGTTAGGAGCCCTTGACTTATTTCCAAGAGGGGGCGCCGGCTCCCTCTCTTCATGCCGCACCAACCAAGAGGAGAGGGGCTTATGCCCCTCTTACTTAGTTAACCTAATCCTCCTCCAAGGAGGATTAGGTGTCCTTCTCATGGTTTAGTCCTAATCTAATTAGGATTAACCAAATCATGAATCAATTGGGTTCAATCTATACTAGTCCTAATCCAATTAGAACTTGAATGAACCATGACTCAATTGAACTCTTCAATCCTAACCCAATTAGAAGTCATGTTGATTCATTAGATTAATAATTAATTAGGACTTAAGAAATCCTAATCCAATTAGGACTTATTTAATTTTAGTCCTAATCCAACTAGGACTCTAATTTGAAACCGAAGTCCTAATCCGATTAGGACTCTAGGAATCCTATTCCAAGTAGGAATTCAATTTTAATTCAAATCTCCTAATCTAATTAGGATTGTAGGAATCCTACTCCAAGTAGGAATCTCAGTCCTACTCCAATTAGGATTCTCAGTCCTAATCCAATTAGGACTCTAGGAATCCTACTCGAAGTAGGATTCGTGTTTTAAGTCTAATTAATCAATTTCCATTCCTTCTTCAACTTATTATCAATCGAATTGATTACTCGTGATTCATAATCACTTTCCAACCATCGGATCGGTCAATACTTCTAGTGTGTGTGACCCCATAGGTTCTATTCTGACTGGTAGTGAGATATATTGTGATCTCTATGACAATATCATTGAAAACTCCTTTCAATGGATTAGAACGATTCCAACTCTACTCATTAGGGTTAATCGATCATCGAGATAATCCCTATGAGTCCCACCATCCACCAGTGACACCTAGCAGCATGTAGTGGCTACCCAGCAGAATAGAATGGTAAACCTCTAGGTGCAGTTATTATGTGATACAGTCCTTCTATCGTGGATCCCTACAAGACGGAGGTCATGAATAACTCGTCAAACCCCTTCGTCTGTCATATGTCAAGATTTATTCGACTTAAGTTTGAGAGCGGAGAACTCTTTCTCCACTATGCAATCTGCCCCGGCCGAGGTCTTACGAACTCAGTCTTATAAATCACATAGGATCTCTCCTTATCTATCAAGGTCGATAGATTTCTTATAGGTGCATACCCTACTCCTACAGTGAACCTACTGCAGCCAATCTACACTGCATGGACCCATATAGCTAGAGACCATGTATGTGTGCAGTCAAACTACAATAACCTTACTGTGAGTAGCCGATGAAAATGAATCCTAGGTTCTTCGGTGTTAAGCATGCGGATTTTTTTTTTTTTTAAAACCATGGCTGAACCTGATCGGGTTGCCTACGTACCCCTTCATAAGGGGGATCAAGCCATACGTAGTTCTTTTTAAGTTTTAAAACGCAGCGGAAAAATCGAATCAAACAATTTAATTCATGCATGCTTACAAGATCAAATCTAGAAATCAGCACCTTAAGAACACATAGGATTATGCCGGAATCGTTTAAACAATTATGCTAAAACTTTCATGCATGATTAACATCAGATCTGAAACTTAAGAACTCTATTCCGATTAATCTCCGAATATCCATTGAATGGATTCTGGAGATATCTCCGTGAGGAGCCCCAAAAGAGGGTAAAACCTCGGGGAATCAGACCTAGATCTTGACACCATAATAAAAGATTAATGTAGGATTAATACCTTTTATGATGGATGAAACTTGTGGATCTGATCCTCGACTTCGCAGCCACGCACACGAATGGCCTCTACGAGAAGTCCACGCGAAGTTCCTGAAGAGATCCAATCCTGCGGAAGTGCTAGCTTGCGCAGAATTTCTTGAGGCTGAAATTTGATCTTCCAAACGCTATCAACTTTTGATCCGCCTTCTTGGAAGAACTTGGAGGAAAGGTTTAAAGGGATTGAAGAGGACTTAGATCTGATCTAAAGACTCTTATCAGGGACCCCTAACACTAATGGCGCGATGGACTTAGAGGAGGAAGAAGTCAGCTAGATTGAATGCAGAATTTTTCCATGCATGAACTAGGGTTCCTCTCTTTTCTTTTCCCTTTTTTCTTCTTCTTTTTCTCTCTTTTTTCCTTTAATTCGACCACCAGATGATGGAGGTCCTTTTAATGTTGCTCTCCTACCTAACTTCATGCCAACCATCCCATATTTGTGGAGGATTTTGTGGGGTTTTGAATTTTGAATTCAAAATTCAAGTTCATGTGCCATTACATGATGAAGCTTGATCTAATCTAAACCATTCATCATGTTGCCACTTTCCTCTTTCAATTTCGAAATTCCCATGCCCCTAATCAGATTAGAGGGTCACGTGGTGATTTTGTGGTGATTAAATTCGAAATTCAACCTTAATTAGAAGTGAGATAAAGATAAGGATGGCATATGTCATGAAGAGAGAGAATTTGATCTTATCCAATTCTTTTCATGAATTTATCTCTCCATTTCGACCCATCTAATGATGAAAGAGGTCCCTGATGTTGCCAAGTGTCCCATGGCACCATTAAATAAATTAAATTAATTTTTAATCATATTAAAAATCAATTTATGGCGCCATGCATGGATATGTGACAAGTGGATTTCAAGATCCGAATAGTTTCAGATCAAACCCATTTAATTTAATTAAATCCTAACAATTAGAATGATTCAATTACCATGGGTTGAACCTAATCCAATTAGGTCAATCCCTAATTAAGCACAAATTTAATCTAATTTAATTTGGTCAACCTAAGTCCTCTTGATTCAGACCTAATCCAATCAGGTCAAAAACCCTGATTGAGCCCAGAATTGAATCTAATTCAATTTGGCTCATCCTTAGTCTAATTACTCAATCCAATTGAGTTCATTAGCAATCTAATTACTAATTAATCCTCCGATAATTACTTTAATTATTTTATAAGATAATTTGCCAATCGAATTGACCAAATTACCCCTGAATGATTCTTAATCATTCATCAGCCTTCTTGATTAATCAGGAATCTTCTATGCGTGTGACCTCATAGGTTCGAACCTAAGCCGGTAGTATAGGAACGACTTCCTATACTAATCGATGTGACCATCTAGCAATGGTACCCGACGTCCGAATAGGCCGAATATATGCGAAGCAAATATTCTGGAACCCTGAACTATGGTTACTGTATAATTCAATCCCTTTGACTCTTAATGCCAGGATGACTTAGAGCTCACTGTCAACCCTATAATTAGTACATCCATTATGTGATTAACCATTATGTGATTAACTTTAGATATCCCGTGACTCCTCACTGAGATTATCCTGGCCAAGGTTTTGCTAAATTAGTCACAAGACATTATCTCCTGTTTGCAAGAGGGGTCAATTCCATCTTGACTCACAACTGACTACGCAAGTACTTGACTGCACCCAGTGACCTTCCGTCACTGAATTAGAAATTCAGGTAGTCCGGTACCAAAGTACAGTGAGTTGCTTGCTAGTCACAGGTTGCGGTCTCAGGTCAGAGGGCCAAACTTATACCCATATCCACTCGGAACATCTCTCGACAGTAGAGCGTTCCGGAATTGGTCACGTTCAGTGAAATGTACTCCTACACTTCACCTGTATGGCATACCAGTGCCTCCACACTCCTTGGTTAAGAGGACAACCAACGTATATGTCACACAACGACCTAATCTCGATAATGTTGTCGTCCTAGTAACAACATATCATTTGGTCGCGAACAAGTTTAAGGACTCAAAGATAAATCCTCCTTTATCATAACATAAGTCCTAAAGACTTCATCATATAAGAGTTCATTTGAAGATGAAATGATGAATAATGCCAAATAATACTTTATTAATTTGTCAATTTATTTACAATATTCAATCATCAATATGCTGACGATTGACATTTAGGATACAATTCCCAACAACTCCCACTTAGCCTAAAGCCAATCGGCACAGTATCTAATACCCATCTTCGACTTGTGTTCGTTGAACTCTTTGATGCCGAGGACTTTGGTAAATGGGTCAGCCAGATTTTCTTTTGTGTCAATCTTCTGAAGATCAATATCACCTCGTTCTATAATCTCTCGAACCAGGTGATAACGTCGCAGAATATGCTTGGTCCGCTGATGTGCTTTAGGTTTCTTTGCCTGAGCTATGGCTCCAGTGTTATCACAAAATATAGAAACTGGACCATCAATGGAAGGTGCCACTCCCAGCTCGGTGATGAACTTGCGCAACCATACGGCTTCCTTGGCTGCATCAGATGCTGCAATGTATTCTGCTTCACATGTAGAATCTGCCACTGTATGCTGCTTGGAACTCTTCCAGCAGATGGCCCCACCCTTAAGAGTGAAGATATATCCCGACACGCTCTTGCTATCATCTTGATCTGACTGAAAACTTGAATCGGTATATCCCTCAAGTTTTAAGTCAGAATCACCGTAGACAAGCCACTGATCTTTAGTATTTCTCAAATACTTAAGGATGGTTTTGACAACCTTCCAGTGGTTGCTACCTGGATCAGACTGGTATCTACTCACTACTCCTAGTGAGTATGCCACGTCTGGTCTAGTACATGTCATGGCATACATTATAGATCCCACTGCCGAAGCATATGGAATTCTATCCATAGTCTCTCTTTCTTGAGAGGTTGTCGGACAATCCCTTTTAGAGAGGTTAATTCCATGGCCCATTGGAAGATAGCCTTTCTTGGAATTAATCATACTGAACCTTTTCAGTATAGTATCAATGTATGTGGATTGGGATAATCCAAGCAATCTTCTAGATCTATCTCTATAGATCTTCATCCCTAGGATGTAAGATGCTTCTCCCAAATCCTTCATGGCAAATTGAGATGATAGCCAAACCTTTATTCCTTGTAATGCAGGAATGTCATTCCCGATTAAAAGAATGTCATCCACATACAAAACAAGAAATATAATAACTGAACCATTTGCCCATTTATAAATGCAAGGTTCCTCTTCATTCTTAATGAAGCCATATGATTTGATCACCTTATCAAATCGTATGTTCCAACTCCGTGAAGCTTGCTTTAATCCATAAATGGATTTTTGAAGCTTGCACACCTTAGACTCATCTGCAGATATAAAACCTTCAGGTTGCATCATATACACCTCTTCTTCTAAATCTCCATTTAGAAAAGCGGTTTTAACATCCATCTGCCAGATTTCATAATCTAAGTGTGCTGCTATCGCAAGCATAATCCGAATGGATTTGAGCATTGCCACAGGAGAAAACGTCTCGTCATAGTCAATACCATAACGTTGACGATATCCCTTGGCAACCAGACGGGCTTTATAGGTCTCTACTTTTCCGTCTGCGCCCCGTTTTCTTTTGAAAATCCACTTACACCCTATGGATTTAATCCCTTCGGGTGGGTCAACTAATGTCCATACATCATTGACCTTCATGGATTCCATTTCGGATTGCATGGCTCCAAGCCATGCATCAGAGTCATGCCTCTGCATAGCATCCATATAGGTGATCGGATCCTCATTGTTTTCATCAAGTTCGACAGGATCCCCGTCCTGGACCAAGAAACCGTAGTATCTGTCCGGCTGACGTGGTACTCTACCTGATCGCCTTAATGGTGCATCTAAGATGGGTTCTGGATCTGATCTAATCAAATCTGACTCAACTAGTTCAGTAGATGGTGTCGGATCTTCTACATGTTGAACTTCCCTAAGCTCAACATTAGAGCTTTTAGTTCCTTCACTAAGGAATTCTTTCTCTAAGAAAACAGCTCTATTGCTTACGAATAACTTTTGTTCTTCAGCAAAGTAGAAGTAATATCCTTTAGTTTCTTTAGGATAACCAACAAAGAAACATTTGTCAGACTTGGGTTCAAGTTTGTCTGTCTTCAAACGTTTGACATATGCTGGACACCCCCAAACCCTAAGGTGAGACAGCATTGGCTTACGTCCAGTCCACATCTCATGTGGTGTTTTATTTACAGACTTACTTGGAACCTTATTTAGAATGTAGCAGGCTGACTCAAGTGCATATCCCCAAAAGGATATGGGCAGACTTGCAAACCCCATCATGGATCGAACCATGTCTAACAGAGTTCGATTTCTTCTTTCTGATACACCGTTATACTGTGGTGTACCAGGAGGAGTCCATTGGGAGAGAATCCCATTCTCTCCTAAATATGTCAAAAACTCATTGGAAAGGTATTCGCCTCCTCGATCTGATCGAAGAGTTTTAATACTCTTTCCAGTTTGTTTTTCTACTTCATTACGATACAATTTGAACATTTCAAATGCTTCAGATTTATGTCTCATTAAATAGACATAACCATACCTAGAAAGGTCGTCTGTAAACGTAATAAAATATGAATACCCACCTCTAGCATCTGTGCTTATTGGCCCACATACATCAGAATGTACAAGGGTCAATAAATCACTGGCTCGTTCACCTTTTCCGGTAAAAGGTGATTTGGTCATCTTACCAAGAAGACATGACTCACAGGTTGTCAATGATTCACAATCATTAACATTGAGGATTCCCTCTTTACTTAACCTGTTCATCCTGTTCTTGTTAATATGACCTAGCCTATGATGCCAAAGGTAGACATTCGTGACATTATCTATTCTAGGACGCTTACTTGACGTGTACATTACATTAACAGGTTGTGATAACAAGTAGATGCCTTTGCTCAATTGTCCATTCATTACAGTAACACCATTCATAATGATATCACAAGAATATTTCTTTATTGAAATTTCATAACCGTTCATGGCCAAAAGGCCTACGGAAATTACATTCAATAAGAATGCAGGACAATAGTGACAATCACTCAAGACAACTACATGAGAATTGAAAACAAGTTTGAGATTTCCTAAAGCTAGAACTGGAACAGATCTTCCATCTCCAACATTCAGGAATCTCTCGCTGTTTTCAAATCTCTCATTGACCTGAAGTCCTTGCAATGAATTGCATATATTAAACGGACTTCCAGTATCTAATACCCAGGTTGAATTATCACATATAGAGAAATTACAAGGTGTTATCATATAAATACCTTGATCAGCAACTGATTGCCCTTTTCTCTTGCTTAGCCTGTTCAGGTCAAGTGAGGTAAGGTACTGAGGACAATTCCTCTTCCAATGCCCCTGCTTCTTACAATAGAAGCATTCTGCCTGACTTTGGTCATCCTTAATCCTTTTGGTCTGACTATGCTGAGTTTTCAGCTTTCTATACCAATTATTGAAGTTGGGACTAGTCAACTTGTCATTATCCAATAATGAGCGAAGTGACAAACTTGTGGCCATTTCTACATAAAAGAAAATTTGGCTATTAGTATATGAATTGACTAAACACAGTAGACTTGGACTTTAGTCTAAAGATACTCCCACTATTTTATACAAATTGGTAGCCTCTACCTCCAATTCGAAAAATTACTCCTAATTCTTTAGTGGGCACTAGAACCCAATAGATCGCATATAGGCCCGAGTGTGGCTCGGCTAACCCATATGCACCTATTGGTAGGTTCTAAACCAGTTGCTTCACCAAGCAACTTCTAGTGATAATTTTGCCCTAGGTTCTTCGGCAGGCGTGTGGCGCCTCCACCGAATACCCTAGTCAGGTCCAACCATTAAATGATAGGGTTAAGTCTAATCAACTAATAGACGACCAAGCCCGAGTGTGGCTCGGCTCACCTGACCGCCTATTGAAGGTACACTTAACTCATCATATATTGAATGACAATTCCAATGCTTGATAAGTACCAGGCGTGTCGCGCCTCCAATAATTATCAAAACATTGGACCCATTATCACCCAACTTAATGGGAGGCTATGACCTAGTTATTCCCATAACCATTTCATTTTAAGGACCTAATAATTTTAGAGGATTTTATAATTAGGATAGATGAGAAGATCCGGTTAGTCTAATTTCTCCCACTGACTTCACCAAATCAGATTAGACTCAAACCGGTTAAGGAGACACCTAAATCAGTCAAACTGATTTTCCTTATAGGCATGGGCTAACTCGAATCATTAAGTGATCCAATCAAATGTGATTGACCATGTCGGCCAAGTAAGTGAGATCGGTGGAAGGGATATGCCATTAACTCGGCAAAGACGAATCAGTGCGAGTAGCTCCCAATTAAAAACCACCGGTCAAAACTGCCAAACTTACCTTAGACACCGACTGGTTAATCAATTTCGATTTGATTACTCAAATGACTCGGGCTATACCTCTGAGCCTAAATCAAGTTCCATCTTGGTCTAATCAAAGACATGGACTTGATGCATCTACAACTATTGTAAATTGATCTAGAATTTTCT
Source organism: Phoenix dactylifera (assembly GCF_051530095.1). Taxonomy (NCBI): domain Eukaryota; kingdom Viridiplantae; phylum Streptophyta; class Magnoliopsida; order Arecales; family Arecaceae; genus Phoenix; species Phoenix dactylifera. The sequence goes on along the minus strand of NC_143192.1, from coordinate 31,010,654 downwards.
TGACCTAATCTAGTTACTACTTAATTAGATTTGATCAATTAATTCTATTTGTCCATGTATGATTCTAACCTTAGGTCTAACCCAATCCTAGGAACTTGATTCAAGCTAACCCATATGCCCAAAGAATTATGCAATGTCAATTAATTGAGTTACAATTCTATTTCATAACACTTAATTCTCAATTAAGTTTAGACTTATGAAAGTTTTAATCATTGCATATTTCTTTTTAATTACATATTAATTACAATCTTTCAGTTCTTAAAATATATTTTCAGATCTGAGTTTTTGTAATTAATCACATGTAATCAGATTAAATTCATGTTTAAGTCATTATATTTAATGTTCATGCATCACATATACATAACAACATGAATTAATACAAACAACATACATCTCATGTATTTGTTTTTTCACTTTTATTTTCAGATCTGATTTGTTCATTAAAATCAGAGATCATATGAATCATAAATTTTATTTAGATCTAATCTAAACAATATTATGATTTCAGATTTATTTATGTTACAAATCTTAACACAAACATGCATCATATGCATTTAAAATTTCAGATCTAGTTAATCATGCATAATCAGCAATTAAATCAATCATAAAAAATACTTTAGATCTAATCTAAGCATGCTCATGATTTTAGATTTAATTACAAGAATTAAAACATAAAAGTTTAAACATGAACCTGGCTCTGATACCACTGAAAGGTGAATCCTAGGTTCTTCGGTGTTAAGCATGCGGATTTTTTTTTTTTTTAAAACCATGGCTGAACCTGATTGGGTTGCCTACGTACCCCTTCATAAGGGGGATCAAGCCATACGTAGTTCTTTTTAAGTTTTAAAACGCAGCGGAAAAATCGAATCAAACAATTTAATTAATGCATGCTTACAAGATCAAATCTAGAAATCAGCACCTTAAGAACACATAGGATTATGCCGGAATCGTTTAAACAATTATGCTAAAACTTTCATGCATGATTAACTATCAGATCTGAAACTTAAGAACTCTATTCCGATTAATCTCCGAATATCCATTGAATGGATTCTGGAGATATCTCCGTGAGGAGCCCCAAAAGAGGGTAAAACCCCGGGGAATCAGACCTAGATCTTGACACCATAATAAAAGATTAATGTAGGATTAATACCTTTTATGATGGATGAAACTTGTGGATCTGATCCTCGACTTCGCAGCCACGCACACGAATGGCCTCTACGAGAAGTCCACGCGAAGTTCCTGAAGAGATCCAATCCTGCGGAAGTGCTAGCTTGCGCAGAATTTCTTGAGGCTGAAATTTGATCTTCCAAACACTATCAACTTTTGATCCGCCTTCTTGGAAGAACTTGGAGGAAAGGTTTAAAGGGATTGAAGAGGACTTAGATCTGATCTAAAGACTCTTATCAGGGACCCCTAACACTAATGGCGCGATGGACTTAGAGGAGGAAGAAGTCAGCTAGATTGAATGCAGAATTTTTTCATGCATGAACTAGGGTTCCTCTCTTTTCTTTTCCCTTTTTTCTTCTTCTTTTTCTCTCTTTTTTCCTTTAATTCGACCACCAGATGATGGAGGTCCTTTTAATGTTGCTCTCCTACCTAACTTCATGCCAACCATCCCATATTTGTGGAGGATTTTGTGGGGTTTTGAATTTTGAATTCAAAATTCAAGTTCATGTGCCATTACATGATGAAGCTTGATCTAATCTAAACCATTCATCATGTTGCCACTTTCCTCTTTCAATTTCGAAATTCCCATGCCCCTAATCAGATTAGAGGGTCACGTGGTGATTTTGTGGTGATTAAATTCGAAATTCAACCTTAATTAGAAGTGAGATAAAGATAAGGATGGCATATGTCATGAAGAGAGAGAATTTGATCTTATCCAATTCTTTTCATGAATTTATCTCTCCATTTCGACCCATCTAATGATGAAAGAGGTCCCTGATGTTGCCAAGTGTCCCATGGCACCATTAAATAAATTAAATTAATTTTTAATCATATTAAAAATCAATTTATGGCGCCATGCATGGATATGTGACAAGTGGATTTCAAGATCCGAATAGTTTCAGATCAAACCCATTTAATTTAATTAAATCCTAACAATTAGAATGATTCAATTACCATGGGTTGAACCTAATCCAATTAGGTCAATCCCTAATTAAGCACAAATTTAATCTAATTTAATTTGGTCAACCTAAGTCCTCTTGATTCAGACCTAATCCAATCAGGTCAAAAACCCTGATTGAGCCCAGAATTGAATCTAATTCAATTTGGCTCATCCTTAGTCTAATTACTCAATCCAATTGAGTTCATTAGCAATCTAATTACTAATTAATCCTCCGATAATTACTTTAATTATTTTATAAGATAATTTGCCAATCGAATTGACCAAATTACCCCTGAATGATTCTTAATCATTCATCAGCCTTCTTGATCAATCAGGAATCTTCTATGCGTGTGACCTCATAGGTTCGAACCTAAGCCGGTAGTATAGGAACGACTTCCTACACTAATCGATATGACCATCTAGCAATGGTACCCGACGTCCGAATAGGCCGAATATATGCGAAGCAAATATTCTGGAACCCTGAACTATGGTTACTTTATAATTCAATCCCTTTGACTCTTAATGCCAGGATGACTTAGAGCTCACTGTCAACCCTATAATTAGTACATCCATTATGTGATTAACTTTAGATATCCCGTGACTCCTCACTGAGATTACCCTGGCCAAGGTTTTGCTAAATTAGTCACAAGACATTATCTCCTGTTTGCAGGAGGGGTCAATTCCATCTTGACTCACAACTGACTACGCAAGTACTTGACTGCACCCAGTGACCTTCCGTCACTGAATTAGAAATTCAGGTAGTCCGGTACCAAAGTACAGTGAGTTGCTTGCTAGTCACAGGTTGCGGTCTCAGGTCAGAGGGCCAAACTTATACCCATATCCACTCGGAACATCTCTCGACAGTAGAGCGTTCCGGAATTGGTCACGTTCAGTGAAATGTACTCCTACACTTCACCTGTATGGCATACCAGTGTCTCCACACTCCTTGGTTAAGAGGACAACCAACGTATATGTCACACAATGACCTAATCTCGATAATGTTGTCGTCCTAGTAACAACATATCATTTGGTCGCGAACAAGTTTAAGGACTCAAAGATAAATCCTCCTTTATCATAACATAAGTCCTAAAGACTTCATCATATAAGAGTTCATTTGAAGATGAAATGATGAATAATGCCAAATAATACTTTATTAATTTGTCAATTTATTTACAATATTCAATCATCAATATGCTAAAGATTGACATTTAGGATACAATTCCCAACAATTGTCAGGATCAAGCGCTACCATTACACCAAAACCCGCAGGTGTTAGTGAAGGCGCAACTTTATTTCCTTAAACTAGCGCAGGGGCCCATAGCGCCACGAGTCGACTCCGACCAAGCCTCGCCCAACTCCGGACTCCGACAGGGCCTCGCCAGTGGGTTCAGGGACCCCCTAGTGGTATAACCCACCCTACTCCTCCAGCGCATTCACGTTGGCAGGCGGCGGGACTGACTCGGCCCTCCAGGCCTCTGCCAACGTTGACTCGGCCCCTCAGGCCTCCGCCAACAATCCCCCCCCCAACGTGATGCCTGGGTTTCGAACTCGAGACCTATGGCTCTGATACCAATTGTCAGGATCAAGCGCTACCATTACACCAAAACCCGCAGGTGTTAGTGAAGGCGCAACTTTATTTCCTTAAACTAGCGCAGGGGCCCATAGCGCCACGAGTCGACTCCGACCAAGCCTCGCCCAACTCCGGACTCCGACAGGGCCTCGCCAGTGGGTTCAGGGACCCCCTAGTGGTATAACCCACCCTACTCCTCCAGCGCATTCACGTTGGCAGGCGGCGGGACTGACTCGGCCCTCCAGGCCTCTGCCAACGTTGACTCGGCCCCTCAGGCCTCCGCCAACAGCCGAAGCATTGTAGGTCAAAAGACCAGTCACACTACTGCAACATCAAGCAAGTCACTGACGAGTGGATAGACATCCAAGTGACTTCTTGTATTGGTCACGCTCAGTACCCTTGTTCTCTAACAAGCACCTGCACTATTACTTCAGTGTTCCTACACCGTGGACTCGAGTCTCGTCCATCCATAGGGAAAGTAATGTGCACTGATCTCATCGGATCGATCACCGTCCTCGTGATGATCCATCGATCAGGAGCGTTTAGAAATTAATCACTAATGATACATGGCTCAAATTCTTAACTCTTGAGAATATGCATCATCATCTTATTAATTCCTTGGACGATTCATAGACACAATAATAATATGAATGAAAAAGATGCCTTTCATTTATTCAATAATAATAAAGTCAAGTACAAATTATGTACTAGAATTAATAATGTGTCAGCCAAAATTGGCTTCTAGGGCATACATCTAACAATCTCCCACTTGCACTAAAGCCAATTAGTCATATATCTTAGTCCCATCTTCTCAAGGTGGGCTTCAGTCTTTTGTTGACTTAGCTGCTTAGTGAATGGGTCTGCCACGTTGTCCGCGGAGTCTACTCTCTGCACTTCGACATACTTCTTCTCAACATAGTCGCGTATGAGGTGGAAGCGCCGTTCTATGTGCTTGGACTTCTGATGAGACCTTGGCTCCTTAGCTAGAGCTATGACGCCATTATTATCGCAGTAGAGTGTTATGGCATCTGATGTCATCACGTCTAATTCTGCAATGAATTTCTTGAACCAGAAGCTTTCCTTAGCAGCTTCAGATGCGGCGATGTATTCAGCTTCCATAGTAGAGTCAGCAATGATCGGTTGTTTAGAACTCTTCCAATTCACCGTATCACCATTGCACAAAAACACATATCCAGATGTTGACTTTCTATCATCGACGTCAGTCATGAAGTCTGAATCTGTGTACCCTTCTACCTTTAAATCTGATGATCCTCCAAAGACCAAGAATAAATCTTTAGTTCTTCTCAAGTACTTAAGAATATTCTTCACAGCTGTCTAGTGTTCTTCACCTGGATTCGACTGATATCTGCTTGTGACACTCACAGCTAGGGCTATATCAGGTCGTGTACATAGCATGGCATACATGAGGCTCCCTATTGCCGATGCATAAGGAATCTTGCTCATGCGTTGAGTCTCTTCAGATGTGTTGGGGCACATCTTCTTAGAGAGATGAATTCCATGTCTTAGGGGTAAGAGACCCCTTTTAGAGTTTTCCATGCTGAACCTTTTCAGCACTTCCTCTATATACATTTTCTGTGATAGGCCAAGCATCCTTTTAGATCTATCTCTATAGACCTTTATTCCCAAAATATAGGATGCTTCCCCAAGGTCTTTCATGGAAAACTCTTTTGACAACCAGACCTTGACCAAGGTTAGCATGGAAATATCATTCCCTATCAGGAGGATGTCGTCCACGTACAGCACAAGAAATACGACAGCACTCCCACTAACCTTTTTGTAAACACACGGTTCCTCTTTGTTTTTGATGAAATCAAACGTTTTGATTGCGTCATCGAAACGAGTGTTCCAACTCTGAGATGCTTGCTTTAGTCCATAAATGGATCTTTGCAGCTTGCAGACCTTGTGATCTCCATCACTGGAAGTGAAACCCAGAAGCTGTTCCATATAGATATCTTCTTCAAGATATCCATTTAGGAAAGTAGTTTTCACATCCATCTGCCAGATTTCATAATCATGAAATGCTGCAATGGCAAGCAATGTTCGGATGGATTTCAGCATGGCTACAGGTGAAAAGGTCTCTTGATAGTCAATGCCTTCGCGTTGACTATACCCTTTCGCCACCAGCCTTGGCTTAAAGGTCTCTACCTTTCCATCCGAACCTATTTTTCTTTTGTAGATCCATTTGCATCCAATAGGTACAATACCTTCTGGTGGATCTACTAAGGTCCAGACTTGGTTGGAGCGCATGGAGTCTAACTCTGATTTCATGGCTTCCAACCATTTCTCGGAATCGATATCAGATATCGCCTCGTTGTAGGTTTTGGGATCCTGTATGTGATCCCTATCTCCCACTAGGAACATTTCCTCGGTATCCTCTTCTAGTACACCTAAGTATCTATCGGGAGGATGGGAGACCCTACTAGATCTGCGAGGTGGTTGAGGGACATCGTGTACTGGCTCTGTATTAATGGGTTCTATAGGATCCATGACTCGTTGCTTTTTAGAGACTTTCTCTTCAAGCTCAATTTTCCTCCCACTGCCTCTATCAAGGATAAACTGGTTTTCCAAGAAGATGGCATGACGGCTCACAAACACATTGTGATCCTCTGAGACGTAAAAATTGTATCCTAATGACTCTTTAGGATATCCTATAAAACGAGCACTTATGGTCCTGCCTCTAGTTTGTCTGCCTGTAGTCTTTTGACGTGGGCTGGACATCCCCAAATCTTGAGATGACCAAGACTTAGTTTCTTACCATGCCATATCTCATACGGTGTGGTAGGAACGGATTTAGAGGGAACTCTATTAAGTAGATATACTACGGTAAGTAAGGCATCTCCCCAAAGAAACATCGGTAAATCAGTGAAGCTCATCATGGACTGGACCATATCCAATAGAGTCCGATTTCTCCTCTCTGACACCCCGTTGAGTTGAGGTGTACCCGGAGGAGTCCATTGTGAGACTATGCCATTGTCTTTGAGATAGTCCCGGAATTCTCCACTAAGGTATTCTCCTCCTCGATCTGATCGAAGAGCCTTAAGAGGTTTTCCAGTTTGTTTTTTTACTTCATTTCTGAACTCTTTGAACTTTTCGAAAGATTCAGATTTGTGTCTCATAAGATACACATACCCATACCATAAATAAACATCGGTAAAGATAATGAAGTACGAATAACGTCCCCTGGCTTGCACATCGAATGGGCGACACACATCTGAGTGTATCAGGGTAAGTATTTCAGTGGTCCTCTCCCCATGTCCTACAAAGGGCAATCTAGCCATTTTTCCTTGAAGACAGGACTCGCAAACTGGATATGACTCAGAAGTCAATGAGCCGAGAAGCCCATTTTTATCCATTTTGTTCATTCTGTCCTCTCCAATATGGCCAAGCCTGAGGTGCCACAAATATTTTTGGTTAATCTCGTCCCTGGATCTCTTGGATCCTTTGGCATTCACTTTGAGGATGATAATGTTATTTTGATGATTAACACAACTATTGAGGCTATATCAAATTAGAAATGCAAATTAACTTGATACATCATTTATAAGTCTGTTACTCTCAGTACAATTCGTATAATAAGATAAAGATGCATTTCATTGTTTATATAGATGGATCTAACCTTGAGTTGCAGCAAAGTGTAGCATGAGTCGACCCAAAGGATGATTGGGTCGACCCCGGCACATCAAGAAAGCATTTGGCACACTTCTGCAAAAATGGCACAGATGAACAGTGAGTTGGGTCGACCCAAGAAAAGCATGAGTCGACCCAAACATCAAGATCCTCAAAACAACTCAAGAAAATGGTCCTCTGGATTTACTGAGAGGGTCGACCCAAGATGAAGTTGAGTCGACCCAAGCTTGAGTCGACCCAAACCCTGAGAGGGTCGACCCAAAGGCAAGACAGAAAGGCAGACAGAAAATGGTTCTCTGGAATTACTGAGAGGGTCGACCCAAGAAGAAGTTGAGTCGACCCAAGTGAACTTTGAGTCGACCCAAAGAATGGTTGGGTCGACCCAAGGGAAGGAAGGCTGAATTTCAAGTTTCTGTGTTTTCTGAGAGGGTCGACCCAAGGAATGTTTGAGTCGACCCAAGTGAAAGTTGGGTCGACCCAAGGACAGGTTGAGCCGACCCAAACACGGGCAGAAGCATAACGGCTAGTTGTGCAGAAGTGCTTTTTGGACTCCCAACGGCTATAAACGGCTAGTTTCTTCAATTCAACGGTCAGGAAGGACTATTTGGAGGTTGGAGAAGTATTTAAGAGGGAGTATTCATCAGAGGAAGCAAGCTTTGGAAAATACATCAAGTGCATTCAAGAGAAAACCCTAGCAAGGCAAGCTTCATTCAATTGCTTCATTCCAAGAGCCAAAAGAAAGTGGTTGAGCAGATTCCAAGAGACATTAAGAGCTCCACCAACCCTTGAAGAGTGAAGCAATCTTGACAAAGAAGAGAAGAGCCTTATTAAAGGGATAACTATATTCTAAACTCTTCTTTGTTGCTCATAATTGTTTTATTTGCTCATTTAGGAGCTTTCATTCTTTACTTATCTATTCTTGTTGTAAGGTTTGTTGGTAAGCCCGTAAAACCAACGGTGTAGGTTGTTGGTGAGCCCGTAAAACCAACGTAGGTTGTTGGTAAGCTCGTAAAACCAACGTAGGTTGTTGGTAAGCCCGTAAAACCAACGTAGGTTGTTGGTAAGCCCGTAAAACCAACGTAGATTGTTGGTAAGCCCGTAAAACCAACGTAGGTTGTTGGTGAACCCGTAAAACCAATTGTGAAGGTTCGTTGGTGAGCCCGTAAAACCAACATAGGTTTTTGGTGATCCCGGAAAACCAAATTGTAAAGGTTTTGGATTGTGAGCCCGAAAAACAATCCTACTGTAATCTGAGGGATTATAGTAAAATTCCCAAGGGGACGCTTGGGGAGTGGACGTAGGTGCCTTGGGGTGCACCGAACCACTATACATCGTGGTGTTTGTGTTGTGGATTCACTTGTGATTATTCTTGCATTATCTTTCATCTTTGCTATTGTTTAATTCATTGAAGTAATTTAAGAAAGCATTCACCGCACTCAACTAAGGATGTTTATAAAGCACTAAAAATTTAGAAAAACCCAATTCACCCCCCCCCCCCTTCTTGGGTTGTCACCTTGGGCAACACACTTCTTGCTCAGACACATTTACAGACACATCCATATGCAAATGATAGAGACTGTCAATCATAAAACCACATGCGACTATTTTATTTCTGAAATAAATAGAACAGCAGTCTTTGTCAAATGTAAAAACATGACCTTCCTGTGCTAAACATGAAATAGAAATCAAATTTCTGCTAGCAGCAGGTACATAATAGCAGTCTCTAAGTAATAAACTAAAACCAGACGGTAGTCGCAGATGGTAGGTGCCCACAGCCACAGCAGCAACTTGTGCTCCGTTGCCAACCCGAAGGGTTACCGCACCTTCCGCCAGCCTTCTACTTTTCTTTAGACCCTGCATTGTAGTGCACAGATGAGCACTAGAACCAGAATCTATAACCCAACTAGAATTAGAAGAAACCGTTAGGTTAGTTTCAATTATGAGCAAGTCTATACCTTCTGAAGGTGTGTCACCTTTTTTGTTCTTCAGGCTCTCGAGATATGAAGGACAGTTCCCCTTCCAGTGGCCGTCGACATTGCAGTGGAAACATTTTCCTTTGTCATTAGCCTTTTTCTTTTGAACTTTCTTCTTTAGCTTCTTGTCTTTCTTCTGCTTCTTCGCAGGCTTCTTTTTCTTCCAAGTAGACTTTCTCTTGGAACCAGAAGTCAACTCAGCAGCAAGGACATTGCCCCTTGAACCTTTCAAGGCTCCCTCAGTAGTTACCAACATATTTATTAGTTCAGTCTTAGTGTATTCAATCTTATTCATGTGGTAGTTTACTATAAACTGTTCAAATGAATCAGGAAGGGATTGAAGGATCAGATCTACTTGCAATTTCTTGTGCATGTTCATACCGAGCTTCTCAAGCTCCTCAAGGTCCTTGATCATAGTCAGACCGTGATCATGGACGGACTGCCTCTCGCGCATTTTTGTTTTGAAGAGCCTCTTGGACACTTCAAAACGAGCTGTGCGACTCTGTTCACCATACAACTCTTGTAGGTGTGCCAGTATGTCCCTAGCAGTCTTCATATTTTCATGCTGGCATTGTTGTTCATTGGACATGGATGCCATGATATAGCACTTGACTCTGATGTCAACATCCGTTCACTTTTGATGCGTCACACACTGATCATCAGTAGGACGTGCTGGTAGTCTAAGGATATCATTTTCGAGTATGTAGCCCAGTTTCTCGCAGTTCAAAACAATTTTGAGGTTTCTTAGCCAGTCCTTGTAATTGGTTCCAGTCAATCGGTTGGTCTCAAGAATACGAGTCAAAGGGTTTGAGGCTGACATTATGATCTGCAGAGAGTAAAGATTCTAGTTAGATTTTTGTACTTAATTCTTAATCTGTTCTAAGGTCTTTTAGAACAAATGTATCACCCACTATTTTCTCGAATTCCTCACACTCCCCTGGTAGGAAAACGGAAATCCTACGCGACTAGGGTTTCTAGTAGGTACTGCGGTCTCACCAATCTACATGGCACCTCACCTAACAGTTATTGGTGACACATAGATGGATGAGTGTACAACTCTTGTACAATGCTTCTCAAGCATGTTGCAGTGCAACTTGGTCTCTAAGCCATGAAGACCTCACCTAACAGTTATTGGTCCCATTTCTTAGTTAAGTCAGACCCACCGTATAACCGTAGAAATAAAGTCGTCATTGGGCCCTCACCTAACAGTTATTGGTGCCCAACCCCACCTTTACCTTACAACATCTCATGTCTATAGAGAGGTCCAGCCCCCCGATGCAACTTGACCACTGTATCCAACCGAGACAAATCAACATCAGAAAGACCTTAGCAGCTCTACTACAGTGGAAGACCTATTGACTTAATATTGGTTAATCAGGTCTTAGTGTTTGCAACTTGAGCTCTTCATAGGAGGTAATCGAACAATTGGCCAGGTAAGCAGGTGGGAGGCTCCCCTTACTCAGAGAGTAAGGTCCTAATTAAGTAACCACCTTTCATGCTTTCCTAGACACCAATTAGATCAATTAATCTAATATGACTTGCTCATATCGGTTCACTCTCGACTTGATTGAGGAGGTTTTAGTTTAGGTCTCATTGGGTTTGCTACATCACATGTAAACCTATCTATCCGACTCTCATTCACATCACATGCAAACGGCACATTGCAGGCAGTTATAATCGCAGCATTAAGTAAAACTAAACTTTAAATAGGTGATGATCATGGATTCTAATTAGGTCATATTACAAGCACATGCACGTCAATCGATCAACTGGTCTTCAACTCTTGAATTGGTTCCAAGCCTCCTTGATTCGATCCTTGACCAACTCTTGATCCAATCGCCATCAACCGCTTAGACCCCTGTTCATCTCATGCCTTGTCTTCAACTTGATTGTTGACGTACATCACATCACAGAAATACAACCAGATGTAAAATAAAAATAATAATAAATTACATCTTCTTTTAGGAGGCACGTAGGCCTCTCAAAACATCAAATAAGATACATGCAAGCATCTGAAAAATTACATGACATTGCAGATCACATCGCAGGTCTTTACATTTAATACCAAAAGGGTTTGAATCCTATTATCATCACCATATGCAGCAATTATAATTTTCAGATCTGAGAATTAATTGATTATGTTATGACATAGGTTGCTGATCATGCTAATCATGATTCTAAACTTTGTAATCTCATTAACAATGCAATTAGAATCATCATCTTATCACATAAAAATCAGCATGCAAAAATTCAGCAACCCTGAAAAATCTGCATGCAGAAATTTTCAGCACACATAATCCTTCAATTTTCAGATCTAAGATGCATTTAGATAATTAATTCTTACCTTAATCTACGAAGCCTAGGCTCTGATACCACTGTTGGGAACCCGCCCATGCCGCAGAAAATTCAAAAAAATTCAGTTGGCAGCGGAATCGGCATAAGCGGGATCGACGTTCATCGTATGAACGTGTTTTAAGAAACCGTTCGTAGATAGATAAGAATTAAAACTTTTAGAACCTTTAGGAAGATCAGATCTTCACCTTGTGCGGGTAGATGATCACCGGAAACTAATGATCGTGGTTTTGGATGAAGGTTCGCTTGAAGCCGTTCAAGTGCCCGGCCTCTACGGGTATCCATACGAAGCAGAGGACCAATCCAAGCTCTCTATCTCCCCGGGGTGCTAGCTCCCTTGCAGAGATTACTTTGATGGCTGATCACCTTCCTTTACTTCAACTCTTGAATGATAGAGGGAGGAGGAAGAAGATGAAGGGATCAAGGGAGAAGATCCAAAAGGCTAGATGCAGCCTTTCCTTTTCCTTGTGTTGAATCCCAAACGAAGGAGGAAGAAGAAGACTATCAAGGCCCTTTTCCTTCTTGCTTGCGGCTGATCCAAGAGGAGAAAAGGGTGGCCACGAATTGGAGAGGAGGAGGGCTTCTAATGATGCCCTAGGTCAGCCGCCCACCTCCCTTTTTAAAGTCATGAAGGGCTCCTACAAGTTAGGAGCCCTTGACTTATTTCCAAGAGGGGGCGCCGGCTCCCTCTCTTCATGCCGCACCAACCAAGAGGAGAGGGGCTTATGCCCCTCTTACTTAGTTAACCTAATCCTCCTCCAAGGAGGATTAGGTGTCCTTCTCATGGTTTAGTCCTAATCTAATTAGGATTAACCAAATCATGAATCAATTGGGTTCAATCTATACTAGTCCTAATCCAATTAGAACTTGAATGAACCATGACTCAATTGAACTCTTCAATCCTAACCCAATTAGGAGTTATGTTGATTCATTAGATTAATAATTAATTAGGACTTAAGAAATCCTAATCCAATTAGGACTTATTTAATTTTAGTCCTAATCCAACTAGGACTCTAATTTGAATCCGAAGTCCTAATCCGATTAGGACTCTAGGAATCCTATTCCAAGTAGGAATTCAATTTTAATTCAAATCTCCTAATCTAATTAGGATTGTAGGAATCCTACTCCAAGTAGGAATCCCAGTCCTACTCCAATTAGGATTCTCAGTCCTAATCCAATTAGGACTCTAGGAATCCTACTCGAAGTAGGATTCGTGTTTTAAGTCTAATTAATCAATTTCCATTCCTTCTTCAACTTATTATCAATCGAATTGATTACTCGTGATTCATAATCACTTTCCAACCATCGGATCGGTCAATACTTCTAGTGTGTGTGACCCCATAGGTTCTATTCTGACTGGTAGTGAGATATATTGTGATCTCTATGACAATATCATTGAAAACTCCTTTCAATGGATTGGAACGATTCCAACTCTACTCATTAGGGTTAATCGATCATCGAGATAATCCCTATGAGTCCCACCATCCACCAGTGACACCTAGCAGCATGTAGTGGCTACCCAGCAGAATAGAATGGTAAACCTCTAGGTGCAGTTATTATGTGATACAGTCCTTCTATCGTGGATCCCTACAAGACGGAGGTCATGGATAACTCGTCAAACCCCTTCGTCTGTCATATGTCAAGATTTATTCGACTTAAGTTCGAGAGCGGAGAACTCTTTCTCCACTATGCAATCTGCCCCGGCCGAGGTCTTACGAACTCAATCTTATAAATCACATAGGATCTCTTCTTATCTATCAAGGTCGATAGATTCCTTATAGGTGCATACCCTACTCCTACAGTGAACCTACTGCAGCCAATCTACACTGCATGGACCCATATGGCTAGAGACCATGTATGTGTGCAGTCAAACTACAATAACCTTACTGTGAGTAGCCGAAGCATTGTAGGTCAAAAGACCAGTCACACTACTGCAACATCAAGCAAGTCACTGACGAGTGGATAGACATCCAAGTGACTTCTTGTATTGGTCACGCTCAGTACCCTTGTTCTCTAACAAGCACCTGCACTATTACTTCAGTGTTCCTACACCGTGAACTCGAGTCTCGTCCATCCATAGGGAAAGTAATGTGTGCACTGATCTCATCGGATCGATCACCGTCCTCGTGATGATCCATCGATCAGGAGCGTTTAGAAATTAATCACTAATGATACATGGCTCAAATTCTCAACTCTTGAGAATATGCATCATCATCTTATTAATTCCTTGGACGATTCATAGACACAATAATAATATGAATGAAAAAGATGCCTTTCATTTATTCAATAATAATAAAGTCAAGTACAAATTATGTACTAGAATTAATAATGTGTCAGCCAAAATTGGCTTCTAGGGCATACATCTAACATATTATAGTATCAGGCCACAAAAGTGTTGGGTATTACACTTTCAACTGTTAGATGTATGTCCTAGAAGCCAATAGGGCTAACACATAATTTATTCTGAGACATAATATTGTACTTGACTTTATTATTATTTAATAATAATGTGTTAGAAGTATGCCCTAGAAGCCAACGTGGTTGACGCATATTTGTAATCTGGGGCATAAATTTGTAATTTGACACTTATTAATAAATAGGATTGGGCAATTTATTTTTCATTCATGTTTGTATGTGTCTATGAATCGTCCAAGAAATTAATAGATGATGACACATAATTTCAAGGAGTTGAGAATTTGAGGCATGTGTCATTAGGGATTAATTTTTAAATGCTCCTGATCGACGGATCCATCACGAGGGACAGTGATCGATCCGCTGAGATTAGTGCACATATCACTTAGTCAGATGGACGAGTCTCGAGTCCACGGTGTAGAGACACTGAAGTGATTATGCAAGTACTTGTTAGAGAACAAGGTACTGAGCGTGACCAAAGATAGTAGTCACATGGATGTCTATCCACTCGTCAGTGACTACTTATGTTGTAGTTGTATGACTGGTCCTTTGACCTGCGATGCCTTAGTTATTCATTGTGAGGTTGCTGTAGTTTGACGAGCATGTGAACTTGGGCCCTAGTCATTCGGGTCCTTGTAGTGCGAAATGGCTGCAGTAGGTTCATTTTGGAATAGGGTTGCATCTAGATGGGATCTATCGATCTTGATAGATTAGGAGTGATCCTATGTGATTTATGAGACTGAGTTCGATAAATTTCTGGCCAGATATTTTGGAAAAAAAGTTTTCCATATCTCGAACTGGAAGTCGTATAAATTTGACATATGACAGACGATGGGGTTTGACGGGATATCCATAACCTCCGTCACGTCGGGATCCATGATAGAGGGACTGTATCATACGCTAACTGCACCAAGAGGTTCAAATATTCCATTCTACTGGGTTGCCACCACATATTGCTAGGTGTCACTAGTGGATTGTGAGACTCGAAGGCATTCACTTGGTTCATCAGTGAATCCTAAGAGTAGAACTGAAATCGTTCCAGTCCACTGAAAGAAGTTTCAGCGATATTGAGATGGAGATCTCAATATTTCTCACTACCAATCAGAATAGAACCTACGGGGTCACACACATAGAGGATTTAATTAGTCAGACTATCATAATTGTGATTTGGAATCATAATAGAAATCACTCATCAATATGATTGGTGATTGAATTAACCCACTAAGTGTTAGTGAGTTAATGGAAGAAGAATTAAGTGGAATTGATTGTAATTGGATTGCAATTGGGCTGATTTAATAAGCCAAATCAAATTGGGTTCGACCCAAATTGATTTGGGTTCATGATTGGGTCAATTTGATTAAACCAAGATTTGTGCGGATTTTAAAGACCACATGTCGTCGTAAGATGAATATGACTTAAATCATGTTCACACTATGCGGACTTTAAAGTCCACATAGTGTCATAGGATGCATGCTCCCAAATCAATTAATTCTCCTAATGAGATTAGGAATCCTAATGTGATTAGATAATTAATCAATTAATTAAATAGACACATGTCATGCATCTATGAGCACAAG
The DNA here is from genome assembly GCF_051530095.1 of Phoenix dactylifera. NCBI lineage: Eukaryota > Viridiplantae > Streptophyta > Magnoliopsida > Arecales > Arecaceae > Phoenix > Phoenix dactylifera. The sequence goes on along the minus strand of NC_143192.1, from coordinate 30,995,015 downwards.
GATTGGACACTTGGCATTAATCCAAGGGTGGGTTATACTCCCATACTCCTAATAAGATTAGGAGGAGCCCTAAACCCAATCTATAAAAGGGTAGCAAGGGAGAAGTTATGAATGAATTCTCTCCTCTTCCTCTCCACGCCTCCTCTTCTTTCTTCCTCCTTCTCCACGGCAGCAAGGGGTCTTCATCCTCCTCTTCTTCCACGGTAGCAAGGCAAGGAAGATCCACGTGCAAGGTTCCTCCTTCCTCTTCCTCCATCGCGAGCAAGGTTAAAGAAGAAAGGGTTCTTCTTTAAGGAGGTATGTTGCAGATTTTTATCTTCTAATCTATATGATAGTCATGAGAGGTCTTTGCAAGGAGCTAGCACTCCGGTAAGACCCTATCTCAGATGATTAGATCTTCGTGTGGATACCTGTAGAGGCCGGACAATTGTGTGGCTCAAACAGGAATCTACATAGATCATCAGGCTGCGGTGTTCTTCACCTGCAGAATTTTTGAAGATGAGATCTTCAAATTAATTTCTTTTGATTTTAGTTTAAGTTTTATGAATCTTAATCAACTTTTCTTAAATCCTAATCTTTCCTCCCTAATGAATTTAAAGATCTTCTGAATTTGGATCCAGAAAATTTTTTGAATTCTACGATCCGAGGCGCGTTCATGCGATGAACGACGTCCCGCTCGAATTCCACTGCGAACGTCGCATCGAACGGCGCGTAACTCAACATAATGGGCATTTTTTTCATTCATATTATGTATGTGTCTATGAATCGTCCAAGGAATTAATAAGATGATACATATTCTCAAGTGTTGAGAATTTGAGTCATGTGTCATTGGTGATTAATTTCTAAATGCTCCTGATCGATGGATCATTACGAAGACGATGATTGATCAGATGAGATTAGTGCACAAATCACTATCTTTTTGGATGCACGAGTCTCGAGTCCACAGTGTAGGGACATTGGAGTGATAGTGTAGGTGCTTGTTAGAGAACAAGGGTACTGAGCATGACCAAAGCAAGAAGTCACTTGGATGTCTATCCACTCGTCAATGACTTACTTAATGTTGTAGTAGTATGACTGGTCCTTTGATCTGCAGTGCTTCGGCTATTCACAGTGAGGTTGTTGTAGTTTGACTGCACATATACATAGTCTCTAGCCATATGGGTCCTTGTGGTGCAGATTGGCTGCAGTAGACTGTAAGAGTAGGGTGTGCGCCTATATAAAATCTATCGACCTTGGTAGATAAGAAGTGATCCTATCTGATTTATAATACTGAGTTCGTAAGACCTTGGCCAGGGCAGTATGTAAAGTGGGAAAGGAGTTTTCTACTCTTGAACTAAAGTCGAATAAATCTTGACATATGACAGACGATGGGAACTGACGAGTTATCCATGACCTCTGTCTTATAGGGATCCACGCTAGTAAGACTGTATCATATGATAACTACATCTGGAGGTTCATTCATTCCATTTTACTGGATATTTACTATATGCTGCTAGGTGTCATGGTGGATGGTGAGACTCACAGGAATTATCTTGATGGTCAATGATCCCTGATGAGATGAGTTGAAATTATTCCAATCCATTGAAAGAAGTTTTCAATGATATTGTGATAGAGATCACAATATATCTTACTACCAGAAAGAATAGAACCTATAGAGTCACACACATTAAAGGTATTGACCGATCCGATGATTGTATTGTGATTTAGAATCACAATAGTTCATGATTGTCAATTTGATTGATAATTGGTTTCACCCACTAAGGATCAGTGACTTAAAGAAGAAATAATTGCAATTGGATTGCAATTTGATTGAATTAATTAGACTTAATTAATTGGGCTTGATCTTATTAGATAAGGTTCAAGAGTCCTACTTGGAGTAGGACTCGTGTGTCCTAATTAGATTAAGACTGCAAATTATTAGAGTCCTACTTGGAGTAGAATTCCTAAAGTCCTATTGGATTAGGACTAAAGTTATATGAGTCCTAATTGGATTAGAACTCCTAGAGTCCTAATTAATTTTGATATTATGGATAAGGATTAAGAGTTCTTATTGGATAAGGACTCTTAGAGGCTACCTAATCATCTTTAGAAGAGTTTTAAAACATCCAAATGAAATCAGCCCACGCCCCAACTTAATTTAGATTAGGATGGGGCATGCGTGCGCAAAACGAAAAGGAGGGGTGTGCGCCCCTCCTAATTTGATTCAAAGGGGGCTGATGGCGTGGGTTCTTCCTAGTTTTTAGGAAGAGCCACGCCTAGGGCATCCATATAAAAGGCAAAGAAAAAGGGATTGGCCCCCTTCCTTGGTTCTTTAAGCCGTGCGGCCTCCTCTCCCCTTCCTCTTGTTCCACCGCAAGGAAAAGAAGAAGAAGGGCATGGCCTTTCTTCCTTCTTCTTGAATCCTTCTTCCTCCTTCCTGAATCCTCCTTCAAAGAGAGAATTTCAGCTATCAAAAGCAATTTCTACAAGGGAGCTAGCACTCCAGAGAGATTCAGACGCTTGGATTGGCCCTCTACCTCGTGTGAATACCTGTAAAGGCCGAACACATGTGCGGCTTCAAGCGAGCCTTTCCACATTACTATGATCATTAGCTTGCGGTGAACATCTACCGCACAAGGTGAAGATCAAATCTTTTTCTTCTAAAGTATTTAATCCTAATCTATCTATGAACGAACCGTGCATGCTTCTTCCGCTACAGTTTTGATTTTCTGCGGCATGCACGGTTACCCAATACCAACAATATGTACTGAATTATTAGCATTCTCCAATCTCAAAGTTTGCCTCAATGGTGTGCATGCCTACAAAAAATAACAGGATTTTCTACTCCCAAATTTCTCAGATTCTCTTGATAAGGGGTTGAAGGTTTTGCAGGACATATGCTGTTTGAGCCGGCAATAAGCTAACGCAGTCGCTCTAGGTATATATTGTTAGAAGAGAATTTATCCTGTCCGTCGTACGGTTGTACCACATAATCACTGTCATCTTTTACAAGCACTTGCCAATGCAATTTTCTATTTGCCATGAATTTTTCTTTTTCAGTTAAATTGTTGGTATATTGCCAGGGGCTATCTGAATTTTATGGATGGTGTTGGGGGAAAATGAGCCACTCCAAAACATAAGGGCACGCGGTTAGCATGTACCTGACGACATTCGACCTGAAGGCGCCCGACCAGGCGCCCGATCGGAAGCCGACCTGGAGGCGCCCGACCAGGCGTTCGGCCCGAAGCCGACTTGGAAGAGCCCGTCCAGGCGCCCGATTGAAGCCGCCCGTCCAGGCGTCCGACCTCGAGACACCCTATCCGAACACTCGACCTCGGCATCCTCGACCCCGAGAGCCCGGCCCCCCGACCGCACCTGCTGCGGTCACATCCTCCTGCAGTTCGACCAGGGACCATGCCCTGCCACTGCCTTCAACCATTAAAGCGCATGGCCTCTACTGATCTCTGTTTCACTCAACCATTAAAGCGCATGGCCTCTGCTGATCTCCGGTTCACTCAACCATTAAAGCGCATGGCCTCTGCTGATTTTCGGTTCACTCAACAATTAATGCCATCCACAGATCTCAAGCCCTCCACGGCAAGTTCGCTCGGCCGCGTCTGATCAACCACGACGACTCATTGCCGTCAGCTTGATCTCATACGGCAAGGCATTAATTCACTTGATCATGCATTAATTCATACGACACGCTCAATCATACGGTAACCAGTTCGCTCCGTCACATCACAGGTATACCTATATCCCTCTATAAAAGGAAAACCCCTCCTCCGGGAGAGGGGGTTGGCAAAACTCGGAAACTCTTGAGATATTTTTTTCTCCCTCCACATATTTGCCCCCTCTGACTTGAGCATCGGAGGGCCGGCGCCGGAAACCCCGGCCACCGGCTTTTTGCAGGTCCGCCGACAGACCGCCACCCGCCGACAGACCGCCACCCGCCATCTCGCACCGGAGCTCCTCCTTCTCAGCCGAGCGGTCTCCCCCGGGTCCAATTTTCAGCAACAGTTGGCGCTAGAGGAAGGGCCCGAGTTATGGCCATGAAGTTGAGGAGCAAAGAAGCCTCCAATGCCTCCCGGCATCCTCCATCAAGTTCTGGACACTCTGTCCAGAATTCACCATCTCCGGCTGGTCCAGTTCTCCAAGTCCAGCCAGAATAGTTCAACATCCTGGTGCAGCAGGTTCAAGCCTTGGCCGCAGCTGTCCAAGATCTGCAGCATGAGGAAGTCCTGCCCGTGCCGCCTCCACAGGCCCAGGTCCAGCCAGTGCTTCCTCCGAACGGACCAGTGCCCCAGGGCCAAAACCTCCATGGCTCCTCGAGGGCCAATAATGAAGAACGGCGCTATCCCCAAGCTTCAGCCCGGGTGTCTCCCCGGGGAGAATTGCCGGGGAGGAGCATGGACAGGGGGCCACAGCTTTCAGAAGCTGAGTCAGCCCCAGACCGTCATGAGCCGGAGCAGACTACCGTGGCAATCCCCCAGGCTGGGGAGCTCGACAGGAAGGTCGAGAACCTTGAGCGCCAAATTGAGGTGCTTCACAGCAGGAAAGCAAGGCGCGAGGGTGACTTTGAGTTTACTACCAAGTCCTCTTTTTTTCGCCAGATCGAGGACGAGCCGGTCCCACCGAGGTTCAAAATGCCCCAAGTGGAGCCCTACAACGGAACTACCGACCCGCTCGATCATTTGGAGAGTTACCAAAACCTCATGGCACTACAAGGGTTCTCAGAGGCTGTGCTCTACAAAACCTTCCCAGCGACTCTTCGGGGGACAGCTCGGCTTTAGTTTTCTGGACTGAAGCCGAGCACGGTATCCTCTTTTGAGCAGCTCGGCAGGCAGTTCGCCACCAACTTCGCTGCCAGCCGGCGCCAGCGACAAACATCGGACTCCCTCCTGGATGTCAAGCAGAAGGAGGGGGAATCTCTCAGGGAGTATCTCAACCGCTTCACCGCTGCAACTTGGGAGGTCCGCGAGCTCGACTAGTCGATAGCTATGTCGGCACTAAAGACTGGGGCTCACTCCTACAGATTCCTCTTCTCCATCGAAAAGAGCTTCCCTGCAGACTTCACAGAAATGCTGGCCCGAGCTCGGAAGCATGCAAAGGCCAAGGAGGCTATCGCCTCCAAGCGGGGTGCGACCGAGCAGGCTTCAAAGAAGCAGAAGAAGCAGCGCGAGGAGCGCAGCCGCCAGAGAAGCCGATCTCCCCGCCGAGATAAGAATCTTCCTCGGCTTAGGAGTCCACCTCGACAGCGGGAACAGCTTCGACCAAGGTCCCCGCCTCGACCGAGATCCCCGCCACGACCTCGAATGCACTCGGGGAGGTACGAGAACTATACACCCATCAACGCACCCCGGACCGAGATTATAATGGAGATTGAAGGTCGGGACTTCTTTCGAACCCCGCCCCCAATGCGGGATATAGGAGTCCCGCGCAACCCTAGAAAGTACTGCCGCTTCCACCGGGACCACGGCCACGACACGGAGGATTGTTTCCAGCTCCGAGACGAGATCGAGGCGCTTATCCGTCACAGAGTACTCAACCGGTTTGTGTGGAACTGGCGTGAGGAAAGAAGGCCAGCGGAAAATCCAAATGACAACAGGCCTATCGCCGTCACCATCAATGCCATTGTTGGAGGAAGCTCGGCTGAAGAGCCAACCGAGGAAAGGACCCCTCCGATGCGCCCGCGCACCTCCAAAGCCATCTCATTTTCAGATGAGGACTTAGAAGAAGTTGAGACTCCTCATGATGATGCTGTGGTCATCTCCATGATTGTAAATAAGTTTGATGTAAAGCGTTTCCTAGTTGATAATGGAAGCTTGGCAAATATTTTGTACTACCATGCCTACCAGAAAATAGGGTTATCTTGATGTCTTCATCAAGATATCCATTCAGGAAAGCTGTTTTCACATCCATCTGCCAGATTTCATAATCATGAAATGTTGCAATGGCAAGCAATGTTCGGATGGATTTCAGTATGGCTTCAGGTGAAAAGGTCTCCTGATAGTCAATGCCCTTGCGCTGACTATACCCTTTCGCCACAAGCTTTGCCTTATAGGTCTCACCTCTCCATCCGAACCTATCTTTCTTTTGTAGATCCATTTGCATCCAATAGGTACAATACCTTCTGGTGGATCTACTAAGGTCCAGACTTGGTTGGAATGCGTGGAGTCTAACTCTGACTTCCTAGCTTCCAACCATTTCTCGGAATCGATATCAGATATCGCCTCGTCGTAGGTTTTGGGATCCTGCGTGTGATCCCTATCTCCTACTAAGAACATTTCCTCGGTATCCTCTTCTAGTATACCTAAGTATCTATCGGGAGGATGGGAGACCCTACTAGATCTGTGAGGTGGTTGAGGGACATCGTGTACTGGCTCTGTATGAATGGGTTCGATAGGATCCATGACTCGTTGCTTTTCAGAGACTTTCTCTTCAAGCTCAATTTTCCTCCCACTGCCTCTATCAAGAATAAACTGGTTTTTCCAAGAAGATGGCGTGACGACTCACAAACACATTGTGATCCTCTGAGACGTAAAAATTGTATCCTAATGACTCTTTAGGATATCCTATAAAACGAGCACTTATGGTCCTAGCCTTTAGTTTGTCCGCCTGTAGTTTCTTGACGTGGGCCGGACATCCCCAAATCTTGAGATGACCTAGACTTGGTTTCTTACCATGTCATATCTCATATAGTGCGGTAGGAATGGACTTTAGAGGGAACTCTATTCAACAAGTAAATAGCTGAAAATAGGGCATCTATCTAAAGAAACAAGAGTAAATCAGTGAAGCTCATCATGGACTGGACCATATCAATAGAGTCCGATTCCTCCTCTCTGACACTCCATTGAGCTGAGGTGTACCAGGAGAAGTCCATTATGAAACTATACCATTCTCCTTGAGATAATCACGGAACTCTCCATTAAGGTATTCACTTCCTCGATCTGATCGAAGAACCTTAATGAGTTTTTGTGCTTATTTTTCTACTTCATATCTAAGCTTTTTGAACCTTTCAAAAGTTTCATATTTGTGTCTCATACACATATCCATACCATGAGTAATCATCGGTAAAATGAAGTAAAAAATTATAACTCCTAGCCAGCACATCGAATGGGCCACACACATCAGTGTGTACTAGGGTAAGTATTTCAGTGGACCTCCCTGTGTCCTACAAAGGATAATTTGGCCATCTTTCCTTGAAGGCAGAATTCACAAATCAAATATGACTCGAAAGTCAATGAGCCCAAAAGCTCATGTTTCTCCAATTTATTTATTCTGTCTTCTCCTATATGGCCAAGCCTGAGGTGCCATAAATACTTTAGATTTATCTCATTTTTGGATCTATTAGATCCTATGGTATTCATTGTTTGCTCAGATATATTCACATATACATCTATATGTATGTGATAGAGACTGTCAATCATAAAACCATATTGAATCAATTTATTTTTTTTAAATAAAAATCTTTCTGTGCTAAATAAAATACAGAAATCAAATTTCTGCTAGCAATAGGTAACAGTCCCTAAGTATCCTGAGCATATCTGACATACCTTCTGAAGGTCTGTCACCCTTCATGTTCTTTATGCTTCCCATGTATGTAGGACAGTTCCTCTTCCAATGGCCGTCCATGATGCAATGGAAATACTTTTCCTTGCAATTGGCCTTTTTCTTGGAACTTCCTTACTCGGTGTTTTCTTAGTCTTCTGCTTCTTCGCAGGCTTCTTCTTCTTCCAAATAGACTCTCTCTTGAAAGTAGAAACCAACTTGACAGCGAAAACGATGCCCCTTGAACTTCTTCAAGGTCCCTAAGGTAGTCACCAATTTATTTAACAATTCTATTTTAGTGCATACAACCTTGTTCATATGGTAGTTTACTATAAACTATTCATATGAAGCTGGAAGGGATTGCGGGATCAAATCCGTTTGCAATTCCTTGTGCATGGTCATGCCAAGCTTCTCAAGCTTCTCTAAGTCCTTTATCATGGTCAAACCATGATCATGGACATACTGCCCATCGTGCATCTTGGCTTTGAAGAGCCTCTTGGACACTTCAAACCGAGCTGCGTGAATCTGATCACCATACAACTCTTACAGGTGATTTAATATGTCCCTGGCAGTCTTCATTTTCTCATGCTGGCATTGTAATGCATTGGACATGGATGCCATTGTGCAGCACCTAACTTTATTGTCATTGTTCGTCCACTTAACAAGCGTCTTACGCTGATCAGTGATCGGACGGATTGGTAACACGGGGATTCCATGGTCTAGCATATACCCGAATTTCTCACAATTCAAAACTATTTTTGAAATTTGCTGAGCCAATCTTTATAATTGGGTTTGGTCAAACGGTTGTTCTATAGGATATGAGTTAAGAGTCTAGAAGCTGACTTTATAATCCTCAGAGAATAAAGATTCTAGTTAGACTTTTGTACTTGATCCTAATCTGTTCTAAGGTCTTTTAGAACAAATGTAACTCCCACTATTTTCTCGAATTCCTCACACTCCCCTGGTAGGAAAACGGAAAACCCACACGACTAGGGTTTCTAGTGGGTACTGCGGTCCCACCGATTTACATGCCACCTCACCTAACAGTTATTGGTGACACATAAATTGATGAATGTACTACTCTTGTACAATGCTTCTCAAGCATGTTGCAGTGCTACTTGGTCTCTAAGCCATGAAGACCTCACCTAACAGTTATTGGTCCCATTTCTTAGTTAAGTCAGACCCACCGTATAACCGTAGGAATAAAGTTGTCATTGGGTCCTCACCTAACAGTTATTGGTGCCCAACTCCACCTTTACCCTACAATATCTCATGTCTATAGAGAGGTCCAGCCCCCCGATACAACTTGACCACTGTATCCAGCCGAGACAAATCAACATCAGAAAGGCCTTAGCAGCTGTGGAGTGATTGATTAAAACCCTATTTGATTTTGATGAGCTCAAAGCATTTGAGTATATCTTTTGCTTACTAATGAATTCAATTGAGTGTTTCAGTGAAAATCTTGTCTAAGTGTTTCTAGACTTGGTTCAAGATATTTTGGATAAGTTAAGAAGTCAGTTAGAACCAAAGTCTGAGACTCGAGTCGACTCCAGGATATTACGAGTCAACTCCAAGCGTATTAGAATCACTGGCACGGGCTCGAGTCGACTCCGGATCATTACGAGTCGACTCCGACTGAGAACTGACAGACGAACAGAAAGACTCAACTCAAAACCTGTCAGCGAGTCGACTCCTGAAGTGCGCGAGTCGACTCCGATGATTACCGAGTCGACTCCGGAGTAGTATGAGTCGACTCCAAGGAGTTACAGACAGAAAAGTCAGAGAGCGATTTTCGACCCTGAGATTCGAGTCGACTCCTGTGGAACGCGAGTCGACTCCGATGGTTGGCAGGTCGACTCCAAAGAAAGCGAGAGTCGACTCTCAGTGGTACACAAGGCAAAAGTCAGAGAGCAGTTTTCGGACTCTGAGATCCGAGTCGACTCCCGCAATGCGCGAGTCGACTCCGAGACAGCGCGACCCCAAAAAGACAGAAGACCGAATTATTGTCTCTGAGAGCCGAGTCGACTCCCAGACAGCTCGAGTCGACTCCAAGGCAGCGCTACATCAAAAAGGCAGAAGGCTGTGTTTCGGAAACTGAGAGCCGAGTCGACTCCGGAACAGTTCGAGTCGACTCCAAGACTGGACGAGCCAAAAGACAGAAGATCGGAAGTTCGGGCTCTGAGCGCCGAGTCGACTCCCAGGATTGTCGAGTCGACTCGAGTGGGCCAAGTTGAAAAATTAGCTCCATGGACTTCATGGGATGAGCCGACTCCGAAAATGGCAAGTCAGCTCCAGAAGTTGGCGAGTCGACTCCGGGTTAAGTCGAGTCGACTCCCAGTCGCGGAGGTCACTTTAATTCAAATCCGGAACAGTTGCCGAGCCGACTCCAGAAAAGCATGAGTCGACTCTCGCTACAGCCGAGTCGACTCCAGATCGCGCGAGTCGACTCCGACCCCAACGGACATATTGTCAGGATGTGCAGAGTGTGCAGAACGGGCAGAAAAAAAGTGTCTAACGGCTAGTTTCCATGGGAGATGGCTTAAATAGCCACAGAGGACTGTAGCAAGGCAGAGAAGCACTATTCCACTCAAAGAAATCAAGCATCCTATCTCGGCCAACTGGTTTTCAACAGAAAAGAAGGAAGAGCGCCATTAACTCCATCCAGCTACCTCTTTCCAGCATTTAAAGAAGTCTCCTCCTGCCTTCAAGTCGACCAGACATTCAAGAGGAGACTCACAGTTCAAGAAGCCCTACTCTACTCCAACTCAAACGTGTTTGAGGGCTCTTAACTTCTCTCTAGTTTATATTGTTGCATATCTGCTTTTTAGAAGCTCTGTTTTTCTATTTGTCTTTGTTCTTTCCATCTTGTCTTTGCTTGATTCAATCAGGGGATTGAATCAAGAGTGTAGAGGTTGGTTGGTGAGCCGAGGGTAAAACCAACGTGTAAGGGTTCGATTGTGATCCCGGGAAAACAATCGGGGTGGTTCTAGTCGGTGAGCCTGGGAAAACCGACCGAGTTCGTTGTGAGCTCGTAAAACAACAAGTTGGGTTGTGAGCTTGTAAAACAACCGGCTGTAATCCAAGGGGTTATAGTGAATTCCCAAGTGAGACTTGGGGAGTGGACGTAGGAGCAAGGGATAGCTCCGAACCACTATAAACATTGTGTTTGTGATTGCTTGTGTCTCTCTCTCTCACTCTCATTTCACTCACAGCACATAGCAACTAATTAATCATCTTGCAAAAGTATTAATTAGTCATCCACAAACGTTTTAACTGCAAAATTATTTTAAAACCCAATTCATCCCCCCTCTTGGGTTGTCTTTCTGGGCAACAAGTGGTATCAGAGCCTAAACTCTTCTACCCTAAGAGTAAAAGATCAAAATGACAACCCCATTTGGATCTTCCCACATTGAGGGTCAGTCCATCCAAAGACCCCCATTCTTTAATGGATCCGACTACTCATATTGGAAGGCTAGGATGAGAATATTTATCCAAGTCCAAGACTATGAGATGTGGACTATTGTAGTAAATGGATCATACATCCCATCCATCTATGTAGAGGGTGTCACTGTACCCAAACTCGAAAAGGATTGGGATGATCATGACATGAGAAAGGCACAACTCAATTCCAAAGCAATGAATGTGCTTTACTGTGCATTAGATAGGAATGAATTCAATAGAGTCTCTACTTACAATTCTGCAAAAGAGATTTGGGATAGACTTGAAGTGACCCATGAGGGCACGAATCAAGTCAAAGAATCCAAAATAAACATATTGGTTCATAAGTATGAACTATTTAAGATGGATTCTAATGAAACAATCACTAGCATGTTCACTAGATTTACTGACATTGTCAATGGCCTAAAAAGCCTTGGCAAAAACTATACTAACAGTGATCTTGTCAGGAAGATTCTTCGCTGTCTACCAAGGTCATGGGAAGCCAAGGTGACGGCAATCCAAGAAGCCAAGGACTTGAACAAGCTACCACTTGAGGAGCTTCTTGGATCCCTAATGACGCACGAGCTAACAATGAAGCAACACAGCGAAGAAGAGTCCTCCCATAAGAAAAAGGTAATAGCTCTCAAATCTACATCATCTAACAAAGACTTGTCTTGCAGTAGCAGCAGTGAAGAAGAAGATCACGAGGGAGAGGATGATGAGGCTCTTCTCGTACGTAAGTTCAGAAGATTCATCAACCAAAAGAAGTCCTTTCATCAAAGGAGAGGCCCCTCAAATTTCTATCGAAAGGATAAAGGTAAGAAAAGGAAAAATGAGGAAATTGGATGTTATGAGTGCAAGAAGCCGGGACACATCAGAGCTGAGTGTCCTTTACTGAAGAAGGGGAACAAGTACAAGAAGAAGAAAGCCCTTGTCACCACCCTATCGGACTCCGACACATCATCATCATCATCGGATGAGGAACAAGGAGAAAAGGCCAATTTCTGCTTCATGGCCAATGAAAATGAGGTAACATCCGCATCACATTTAGATTTTACTTTCGATGAATTATATGATGCTTTCAATGAATTAATGGATGAATACAAAATAATAAACGTTAAAAACAAAGAACTAAAAGTAACTAACCAAACTCATCTCCGTAAGTATGATTCATTAGTTAAGGATAAAGATGTTCTTATCAAAGAAAATGCAGAACTTAAAATAAGTAACCAAATCTTGATACAAAAGAATAATACCTTAACTAAAGAAAATGAAAGGCTGAACAAAGAAACATTAGAACCCAAAAACAATAAACATATAAATGAGAGTCTCACAAAAGAACTAAATGATCTAAAAGCAGAAAAACAAACACTAACTAAAGAACTTGAAAAATACAAACCCTTGGTTGAAAAATTTACATATAGTTCTGAAAAATTGAATATGATACTTAATAGTCAACGAGCGGTATTCAATAGAGCGGGTTTAGGGTATAAACCTAAACATAAGCAAAAACTTCTTAGTAACTTCTTTGTTAAAGTAGGGAAAAGTAAAACTAAGAAAATAACCTGCTTTTGTTGTGGAATTTTAGGACATAAAGCAAATGTGTGTAAGTATAGGAAAGGAAAAACTAAAAGAAAAATTAAGAGGATTTGGGTTCCAAAAGGAACCAACATTACTAACCATGAAGGACCCAAGAAAACTTGGGTACCTAAGATTATATGATTTGCTTGTGTAGGAGTGTCTTGCAGCCAAGGTCGACAAAAATTGTTGGTACTTGGATAGTGGCTGCTCAAGACACATGACGGGTGACAAGGATCAATTCTTCATCCTTGAAGCTAAGAAGGGAGGTGTTGTGACTTTTGGAGACAATAACCAAGGTCACATCATTGGTATAGGTAAAGTACAAATTATCCCTTCAACTTTTATTGATAATGTTCGATATGTTGATGGTCTTAAGCATAATTTATTAAGCATTAGTCAATTATGTGATAGAGGTTATAATGTTATGTTTAAACCATCACTATGCATCATAACAAACCCAAATGACAATAGTTTAGTTTTTAAAGGAATAAGACGTGGAAATGTGTATGTTGTAGACCTTGAGGATCTTGCCAAACACAACCCATGTTTAGTTGTTAATGAAACTAAGGATAATGATGCTAGTTGGTTATGGCACCGTAAGTTAGGTCATGCAAGCATGGACACCATATCTAAACTAGTTAAAAGAGATTCTGTGATAGGTTTGCCAAAATTAAAGTTTGAAAAGAATAAAATATGTGAAGCATGTCAATTTGGCAAACAATCAAGGAACTCCTTTAAATCTATAAATTGTGTCTCTACCTCTAGACCTCTAGAACTACTACACATGGACCTATTCGGACCAACTAGAACCACAAGTCTAGGTGAAAATAAATATGGTCTAGTTATCGTAGATGATTATTCTAGATATACTTGGGTCATGTTCTTAGGCCATAAGGATCAAGCATTTTCAATTTTCAAGAAATTTCATAAAGAAGTAACAAATGCTAGAGATACTTCTGTAATAGCTATTAGAAGTGACCATGGTACCGAATTTGAAAATCATTTATTTGATGAGTTTTGTAGTAAAAAGGGAATAACACATAATTTTTCTGCACCTAGGACACCACAACAAAATGGAGTTGTGGAGAGGAAAAATAGAACTCTAGAGGAAATGGCTAGAACTATGTTGTGTGAAAGTAACCTCCCTAAGTACTTTTGGGGAGAAGCTGTCAATACTTCTTGTCATATATTAAATAGAGTTTTATTAAGACCCATCATAAAGAAAACACCTTATGAACTTTGGAAAAACAGAAAACCAAAAGTGAACTATTTTCATATTTTTGGATGTAGGTGTTTTGTTCATAATAATGGAAAAGATAATCTAGGAAAATTTGACTCTAAATCTGATGAGGGTATATTCTTGGGGTACTCCACAACTAGTAAAGCCTATAGAATCTTTAATAAAAGAACCCTAGTTATAGAAGAATCCATACATGTTGTTTTTGATGATTTTAGTGATATCTCTTCTAGCAAGAGAGTTAATTTTGATGATGATGGTGAAATTCTTGAAGAGAAGATAGATGAGATGACATTACAAAATGATAATCAAAAATTAATTGGAAATGCATCATCAAGCCAAGAGGCTATTATGGATCATGGGCTGACTAAGGCTTGGAGGTTTGCTCACGGGCATCCTAAGGAATTAATTCTAGATGATCCATCTCAACCTGTTAGGACTAGAGCATCTCTTAGGAACTTAAACAATCATCTAGCTTTCGTTTCACATTTTGAGCCCAAACACATAGAAGAAGCTGAAAAAGATGTAAATTGGATAAATGCAATGCAAGAAGAATTAAACCAATTTACTAGAAACAAAGTATGGAATCTAGTTGAAAGACCTACTGAATATTCAATTATAGGTACCAAATGGATTTATAAAAATAAACTTGATGAAAATGGAATTGTAATAAGGAATAAGGCTAGACTAGTAGCAAAGGGTTATAATCAAGAAGAAGGTATAGATTTTGATGAAACCTTTGCTCCTGTAGCTAGACTTGAAGCAATTAGACTTTTACTAGCATTTGCATGCTCTAAGGACTTCAAATTATTTCAAATGGATGTAAAAAGTGCATTCTTAAATGGGTATATTAATGAGGAGGTATATGTAGAACAACCTCCTGGTTTTAAAAATCATCAATACCCTAATCATGTATATAAATTGAACAAGGCACTTTATGGTTTGAAACAAGCACCTAGAGCATGGTATGAGAGGCTTAGCAAATTCCTATTAGAACATGAGTTTTCTAGGGGTAATGTAGATACAACATTGTTTCTAAAGAAGAAAAACAAAGATATGTTGTTAGTACAGATTTATATTGATGATATTATTTTCGGTGCTACTAACAATCGCCTCTGCGAAGAATTTGCTGACTTGATGCAGAGTGAATTTGAAATGAGCATGATGGGAGAGCTGAATTATTTCCTCGGGCTTCAAATCAAACAATCTGAAGAAGGCATCTTCATCAATCAAGCTAAGTACATCAAGGAGATGCTTAAGAAGTTTGATATGGAGGGGAACAAGTCAATGAGCACCCCCATGAGCTCATTATGCAAATTAGACCAAGATGAATCAGGTAAATCTGTAGATCAGAAATTATATAGAGGTATGATAGGATCTTTATTGTATCTTACTGCAAGTAGACCTGATATCATGTTTAGTGTTTGCATGTGTGCTAGATATCAGTCTAATCCTAAGGAATCTCATCTAATTGCAATCAAGAGAATCTTTAAATACCTAATAGGAACAAAGAATATAGGGTTATGGTATTCTAATGAATCTAGCCTAAACTTAATAGGATACACAGATTCAGACTTTGCTGGATGTAAACTTGATAGAAAAAGCACCAGCGGGTCATGTCAATTCCTAGGAGAAAACTTAATCTCATGGTTTAGCAAGAAACAAAACTCGGTTGCATTATCTACTGCTGAAGCTGAATATGTTGCAGCCGGGAGTTGTTGTGCTCAAATCTTGTGGATCAAACAACAATTGGAAGATTATGGCATTAAACAAGATAAAATTCTCATTAATTGTGATAATACAAGTGCCATTAACCTAACTAAAAATCCAATTCAGCATTCAAGAACTAAACATATTGAGATAAGACATCACTTCATAAGAGATCATGTACTGAATGGTGATGTGACACTTCAATTTGTTTGCACTGATGATCAATTAGCTGACATTTTTACAAAACCCTTAAGTGAAGAGAGATTTAGTGTGCTTAGGAGGGGATTAGGAGTGATTGATCCATCCTAGTGGTATTTTCCACTAGTTCATTGATTTTGATGATTAAAAATAGAGTTTCTCAACTATGATCATCAAATTAGATCATAACTTAGTGAGTGTCCCTGGTTTGGTACGAAAATAGCATAACTTTTAGGTGCGTGCCAGAGTTCGAGTCGACTCGAGTAAGTTTCGGAGTCGGCTCATAAGAAGGAGTCGACTCGCACACAGACGAGAGTCGACTCGAGGAAGATGAAGCATAAGAGGAGTCGACTCGCACATTGACGGGAGTCGACTCTAAGTCGATGGCTCATGAGGGGGAGTCGACTCGCGCATACTTTGGAGTCGACTCGAGGTCGAGTCGACTCGCGACTCAGTGGAGTCGACTCGAGGTCGGGATCCGGGTTTTTAACCCTAATCCAAGCGTTTTATCAACACTTCTATTCACCGCCGCCACTGTTCAAAAAATCCTAGAGCCGTCTCCTAGATCGTCTCCGACCGTCCTTAGGACTTTTTCCGTCGACCTTCCTCCGTCCATTAGCGTTCTACCCCATTCTAGGTCAACCATGCCTCGTAAAGCCGTTGTCCCAAGCCGGAAGAGGCCCCAACCCGCGAGCGGCACCGAGCGACGGTCCAAAGCTCGGAACGATCCCGTGAGGCCACAACCTCCGGCTCGTTCCCCGCCAAGGGAGGTTCCCTCGAGGCCGTGCGCCGGGAAGGCGGTCTCCACCGGGAGATACGTCGATTTTGACTATCTCTCCCGGGAGGGCTTTACCATAGGAGAGAGATTGCGGGCCCAGGGTTTAGAGTATTTTTGTTCCTTAGATCTCCCCACATACCCTGGCCTAGTTAGAGAGTTTTATGGTACTGTCCATAGGGGCAATGGGGGAATAGAGGGAACTGTAGCCGGTGTCCCATTGTTTATTTTCGAGGATTTCATAGCCCAAATCCTCCACCTTCCACAAGTAGGGGTAGCTCCCACACACCCCGAGGATAGGACTGAGGCCCTTACGGCCATTCTAGGACATCCACCTCAGTCCCCCTTAGATGAGGTGTCCACTAGCTCACTTTCTGTTGAGATGCGGCTCCTCTTGAGTATCATCTCTAGGTCCCTCTTTCCGAAGACTGGCCGCTTCGATTTTGTATCTGAGAGAGACCTAGCTCTTATGTTCTACATCCTCCAGGACACCCCAATCAACTTTCCCAAGATGATGTATAGATACCTATGTGAGCCACTAGATAGACCTAGGCTCACCCTCCCCTATGGCATGATGTTCACCCTTCTGTTTAGGGAGGCCGAGATTCCCATTCCTGAGGGGGAACCCTCTCGCGCATTGCGATGGACAGATCGCATGCGTCCGGGAACCCTACACAGGATGGGGTTTCGGAAGGTCGAGGGAACCTGGGTTAGAAAATCATCCACCTCCACACATACCACCAGACATTCCCCCAGTCCTGACCCAGACTCAGACTATCCTACCTTTTCCTCCACTTCTGCTCCCACCACCTCAGCCGGACCCTCCTCCTCAGCTCCACCTACTCAGCCCATGGAGGTCCGGATCGCTCCTGAGCAGCTCCGGGAGTTGCGGCAGGAGATAGTTAGAGATCTCCGGGACGACCTACTTAGGGAGCTCCGGGGTTCAGTGCCTGCTCCTTCTCCTGCACCTTCTTCAGCATTGGTCCCTTCCCTGTCCGCCATGGCTGAGATGACGGCCCATGTGCGGGAAGAGATCGACAATGTAAGGTTCCTGATCCAAGCCCAGCTCCACAGCATGAGCGAAGTCACGAGCACTACTCGGAAGATGCGCGATAACGTCCGACAGGATATGGGCACCACTACCCAGGGGGCAGAGCGCTTGGCGAATGTACTGATCGCCAAGTTGGACACACTGCAGGAGACCCTGACCGAGCTCTCCACCACACACAGCAGGGCCACTTCGGCCATTATCTCCCCAGCTTGGGAATGTCACAGACGGGGTCACTCTCCTCATGGAACAGAACAGATTGAGAGGAGGAGCCACATCCTCGAGAGGAGGAGCCACATCCTCGAGGAGACCCTAGCTGCTTTTGTTTTATTTTGACATGTATCTTTTGCTTTACTTATTGTATTCACAAATGTATTTATATATACATCAATACAATGAGTAGACATATTCATTTCAATACTGTGCCAATTGATCTCTGCTTGCTTGTGTGTTCTATTCACTTCCTTTTTGATACGATGACAAAAAGGGGGAGAAATATGTAATAGATATGTAAAAGGAATAAATGAAAATCAATAAAAAAAAACTTTTAAAACACACAATAATTTGTTCTTAGTGGATTTGATACCTCGAGGCTCATTATCTCTCTGTTGGGGCTCCTAATGGAGTAATCTCCAGAATCTATTCAAGGGATATTCGGAGATTAGTTGAATCCTACTCAAGAACAAATTGACAGATTTTCCCTCTAAAAACCAAAAATTTCAGTTCAAAAACTTCAATGCATTAAAAGGAAATTCAGAGAATCAAAACAAAGTAGAATGCATATGTTGAGGGAGATAATCTGAATTTTTAAGAAAGTCAAATCATTAAATATATATAAGCCAAACAATTGAGTGCATGACATGAAGGCTTATATAATTCTAAATGAAAGGAGGAGTTTTAACTCCAAAATTTATTGTTTCACACCTTTCAAGCTTGGATAAATTAAATAACCAGACACTTGAATTCATTTATAGATCGTATTTCCTTGTTTATTGAGCAATTCACTTTACATATACTCAATGTTTTGTCATCATCAAAAAGGGGGAGATTGTGAGTGATTGATTAAAACCCTATTTGATTTTGATGAGCTCAAAGCATTTGAGTATATCTTTTGCTTACTAATGAATTCAATTGAGTGTTTCAGTGAAAATCTTGTCTAAGTGTTTCTAGACTTGGTTCAAGATATTTTGGATAAGTTAAGAAGTCAGTTAGAACCAAAGTCTGAGACTCGAGTCGACTCCGGGATATTATGAGTCGACTCCAAGCGTATCAGAATCACTGGCACGGGCTCGAGTCGACTCCGGATCATTACGAGTCGACTCTGACTGAGAACTGACAGACGAACAGAAAGACTCAACTCAAAACCTGTCAGCGAGTCGACTCCTGAAGTGCGCGAGTCGACTCCGATGATTACCGAGTCGACTCCGGAGTAGTATGAATCGACTCCAAGGAGTTACAGACAGAAAAGTCAGAGAGCGATTTTTGACCCTGAGATTCGAGTCGACTCCTGTGGAACGCGAGTCGACTCCGATGGTTGGCAGGTCGACTCCAAAGAAAGCGAGAGTCGACTCTCAGTGGTACACAAGGCAAAAGTCAGAGAGCAGTTTTCGGACTCTGAGATCCGAGTCGACTCCCGCAATGCGCGAGTCGACTCCGAGACAGCGCGACCCCAAAAAGACAGAAGACCGAATTATTGTCTCTGAGAGCCGAGTCGACTCCCAGACAGCTCGAGTCGACTCCAAGGCAGCGCTACATCAAAAAGGCAGAAGGCTGTGTTTCGGAAACTGAGAGCCGAGTCGACTCCGGAACAGTTCGAGTCGACTCCAAGACTGGACGAGCCAAAAGACAGAAGATCGGAAGTTCGGGCTCTGAGCGCCGAGTCGACTCCCAGGATTGTCGAGTCGACTCGAGTGGGCCAAGTTGAAAAATTAGCTCCATGGACTTCATGGGATGAGCCGACTCCGAAAATGGCAAGTCAGCTCCAGAAGTTGGCGAGTCGACTCCGGGTTAAGTCGAGTCGACTCCCAGTCGCGGAGGTCACTTTAATTCAAATCCGGAACAGTTGCCGAGCCGACTCCAGAAAAGCATGAGTCGACTCTCGCTACAGCCGAGTCGACTCCAGATCGCGCGAGTCGACTCCGACCCCAACGGACATATTGTCAGGATGTGCAGAGTGTGCAGAACGGGCAGAAAAAAAGTGTCTAACGGCTAGTTTCCATGGAAGATGGCTTAAATAGCCACAGAGGACTGTAGCAAGGCAGAGAAGCACTATTCCACTCAAAGAAATCAAGCATCCTATCTCGGCCAACTGGTTTTCAACAGAAAAGAAGGAAGAGTGCCATTAACTCCATCCAGCTACCTCTTTCCAGCATTTAAAGAAGTCTCCTCCTGCCTTCAAGTCGACCAGACATTCAAGAGGAGACTCACAGTTCAAGAAGCCCTACTCTACTCCAACTCAAACGTGTTTGAGGGCTCTTAACTTCTCTCTAGTTTATATTGTTGCATATCTGCTTTTTAGAAGCTCTGTTTTTCTATTTGTCTTTGTTCTTTCCATCTTGTCTTTGCTTGATTCAATCAGGGGATTGAATCAAGAGTGTAGAGGTTGGTTGGTGAGCCGAGGGTAAAAACAACGTGTAAGGGTTCGATTGTGATCCCGGGAAAACAATCGGGGTGGTTCTAGTCGGTGAGCCTGGGAAAACCGACCGAGTTCGTTGTGAGCTCGTAAAACAACAAGTTGGGTTGTGAGCTTGTAAAACAACCGGCCGTAATCCAAGGGGTTATAGTGAATTCCCAAGTGAGACTTGGGGAGTGGACGTAGGAGCAAGGGATAGCTCCGAACCACTATAAACATTGTGTTTGTGATTGCTTGTGTCTCTCTCTCTCACTCTCATTTCACTCACAGCACATAGCAACTAATTAATCATCTTGCAAAAGTATTAATTAGTCATCCACAAACGTTTTAACTGCAAAATTATTTTAAAACCCAATTCACCCCCCTCTTGGGTTGTCTTTCTGAGCAACAGCAGCTCTACTACAGTGGAAGACCAATTGACTTAATATTGGTTAATCATGTCTTAGTGTTTGCAACTTGAGCTCTTCATAAGAGGTAATCGAACAATTGGCCAGATAAGCAGGTGGGAGGCTCCCCTTACTCAGAGAGTAAGGTCCTAATTAAGTAACCACCTTTTATGCTTTCCTAGACACCAATTAGATCAATTAATCTAATATGACTTGCTCATGTCGGTTCACTCTCGACTTGATTGAGGAGGTTTTAATTTAGGTCTCAATTGGGTTTGCTACATCACATGTAAACCTATCTACCCGACTCTCATTCACATCACATGCAAACGGCACATCACAGGCAGTTATAATCGCAGCATCAAAATAAAGCTAAACTTTAAATAGGTGATGATCATGGATTCTAATTAGGTCATATTACAAGCACATGCACGTCAATCGATCAACTGGTCTTCAACTCTTGAATTGGTTCCAAGCCTCCTTGATTCGATCCTTGACCAACTCTTGATCCAATCGCCATCAACCGCTTAGACCCCTGTTCATCTCATGCCTTGTCTTCAACTTGATCGTTGACGTACATCACATCACAGAAATACAACCAGATGTAAAATAAAAATAATAATAAATTACATCTTCTTTTAGGAGGCACGCAGGCCTCTCAAAACATCAAATAAGATGCATGCAAGCATCTGAAAAATTACATGACATCACAGATCACATCGCAGGTCATTACATTTGATACCAAAAGAGTTTGAATCCTATGATCATCACCACATGCAGCAATTATAATTTTCAGATCTGAAAACTAACTGATTATCTCATGACATAGGTTGCTGATCATGCTAATCATGATTCTAAACTTTGTAATCTCATTAACAATGCAATTAGAATCATCATCTTATCACATAAAAATCAGCATGCAAAAATCAGCACCCTAGAAAAAATCTGCATGCAGAAAATTTTCAGCATGCATAATCTTTCAATTTTCAGATCTAATAAGCCTACTAATAATTAATTCTTATCTTAATCTATGAAGCCTAGGCTCTGATACCACTGTTAGAAACCCCGCACATGTCGCTGAAAATTCAAAAAAAATTCAGATGCAGCGGAAGAGGCATGCGCGGGATTAACCGTTCATCGCATGAACGTTGTTCAAAAACCGTTCGTAGATAGATAAGGATTAAAAACTTTTTAGAAACATTAGAAGATCAGATCTTCACCTTGTGCGGGTAGATGATCACCGCAAACTGAAGTTCGTGGTTTAGGATGAAGGTTCGCTTGAAGCCGTTCAAGTGCCCGGCCTCTACAGGTATCCGCACGAAGCAGAAACCGATCAACGCTTCCTTGTCTCCCCGGGGTGCTAGCTCCCTTGCAGAGACAACTTTGGATGGCTGATTTCCTCCCTTTGAATCAACCCTTGATTGTGCTTGGGAGGAGGGAGAAGAAGGAGGGATCTTGAAGAAGAACCAAAGCCCTCACTGCAGCCTTTCTTTTCCCTGCGTTGGATGAAGGAAGGGTGGAAGAAAAGAGCCGCCAACATCTTGGACCTTTGCTCTCCTTGCTTTCGGCTGAACCAAGGGAAGGGGAGAGGGTGGCCACGGCACAAAGAAGAGGATTACTTTTTGGGATGCCCTAGCTGCCGTCCTCACCACTTTTTAAAGCATGAAGGGCTCCTACAAGTTAGGAGCCCTTGATTGCTTTCCAAGAGGGGCGCCGGCCCCTCTTGTGTTGCCGCACCAAGGAGGAGAAAGGGGAGGGGCGTGAGCCCCTCCCTTTTGTGTTGCCCTAATCCTCATCTAATGAGGATTGGGTGGCCCTAATTTGGTTTAGCCCTAATCCAATTAGGGTTTAACCAAATCATGAATCAATCGGGTTCAATCTAGGTAAGTCCTAATCCAATTAGAACTTAAATTAATTTTGACTCAATTGAACTCTTCAATCCTAATCCAATTAGGAGTCTTATTGATTCATTTGATTAATAATTAATTGTGACTTAAGAAACCCTTAATCCAAATTAGGACATATTTAATTTTAGTCTTAATCCAATTAGGACTCTAATTTGAATCCGGAGTCCTAATCCGATTAGGACTCTAGGAATCCTACTCCAAGTAGGAATCCATTTTTAATTCAAAACTCCTAATCTAATTAGGATTGTAGGAATCCTATTTCAAGTAGGAATTCCAGTCCTACTCCAACTAGGACTTCCAGTCCTAATCCAATTAGGACTCTAGAAATCCTACTCGAAGTAGGATTTGTGTTTAAGTCCAATTAATTAATTTCCTTTGTTCCTTCTTCAACTGAATATCAATCTAATTGATTACTTGTGATTCCTAATCACGATTCAACCATCGGATCGGTCAATACTTCTAGTGTGTGTGACCCCATAGGTTCTACTCTGACTGGTAGTGAGATATATTATGATCTCTATCACAATATCATTGAAAACTCCTTTCAATGGATTGGAACGATTCCAACTCTACTCATTAGGGTTTATCGATCATCGAGATAATCCCTGTGAGTCCCACCATCCACCAGTGACACCTAGCAGCATGTAGTGGCTATCCAGTAGAATAGAATGATGAACCTCTAGGTGCAGTTATCATGTGATACAGTCCTAGTATCGTGGATCCCTACAGGACGGAGGTCATGGATAACTCGTCAAACCCCTTCGTCTGTCATATGTCAAGATTTATTCGACTCGCGTTCGATAGTGAAAAACTCTTTCTCCACTTTCTATTACTGCCCTGGCCAAGGTCTTAGAACTCAGTCTAACAAATCACATAGGATCACTCCTCTTCTATCAAGGTCGATAGATTCCATGTAAGTGCATACCCTACTCCTACAGTAAACTTACTGCAACCAATCTACACTACAAGGACCCATATGACTAGAGACCATGCATACGTGTAGTCAAACTACAATAACCTCACTGTGAGTAGCTGAAGCACCGCAGGTCAAAGGACCAGTCATACTACTGCAACATCAAGCAAGTCACTGACGAGTGGATAGACATCCAAGTGACTTCTTGTCTTGGTCACGCTCAGTACCCTTGTTCTCTAACAAGCACCTGCACTATCACTTCAGTGTCCCTACATTATGGACTCAAGTCTCGTCCATCCAGAAGAAAAGTGATCTGTGCACTAATCGGATCGATCACCGTCCTCGTGATGATCCATTGATCAGGAGCATTTAGAAATTAATCACTAATGATACATGGCTCAAATTCTCAACTCTTGAGAATATGCATCATCATCTTATTAATTTCTTGGACGATTCATAGACACATAAATAATATGAATGATAAGATGCCTTTTATTTATTCAATAATAAATAGTCAAGTATAAAATTATGTCCCTAGAATTAACAATGTGTCAGCCAGATTGGCTTCTAGGGCATACATCTAACAGTTGAATGCCGCGCATTTCTCGGCTGGTTGCGGGATGTCCGGACACGGAGGCTGCCATGGAATGAAGCCGGGACATTGCGGGATCACCGGAGATGCCATTCACGGATGCGTGATGCTGGGACTCTCGGTTCTGGAAGAGGGGGGCGTGGTGCGGGATCGCCGGATCACGGGCTGAAGGAGGCGCGGGCTGAGGCGGAGGAGTTGTGGCGTTGATCACGGAAGAGCTGCGAGCGCGAGATCGATCACGGAATGAAGGAGGAGATGCGCGTGGGCAGACGGGATGGCTAGGCGTTGTGCGATCTTTGGCCCTCCTGATATGGGAGCTGGGAGACACCAAGTTCAGTCATATAGATAAAAAAAACAAATAGTGTGATGTGAAATTTGGTTTGTAAACGGACGGACTCAGTTCGTCACGGATCATTTGTTCTGACTGGAGGTCTATTGCAAGTCTTTCAAGTCATGGGTTACCCAGCACCTCATAGTTATGATATGGCCAAATTAAATTTGCCCAAAATTCTTTCTCAATAAGCCTAAAAAAATTGGACCCGACTCGGACCTGAACCCGACTCGGACCCGACCCGATCTTCAACCGGGTCGGATCTGGGAAGGGATCCTTAGTCAAATTTGTACTCAATGTGCATTTTATCTCTAATTTATGAAAATCTGTGTCAAACCCAAATATAATATTAATCCGGTGAATTTATCATTATCGGTTAGCAATAATACTAATTTAGGTGACATGTAGGTCACATTTTTGTGCTCTCATCACACCCCCCAACTAGCTTATTGCTAGTCTCTAGCAATAATGAAATATATATATATATATATATGAAATGAAATAAAAATAAGCATGAATAAGGTTGGTTGGACTGAACCTAGTGACATGTGGTAATGGCTGGTTTGACTCCATTGTATTGGACCTCTGTGTACCCGGGTTGTTTAGTTGGGATTGATAGCTCTTTCTTTATATGCGAACCATTCTTGACAAATTTAGACAACAAGTGATATTCTGAAAATTTGATGGATCAGGTTCTAATAAAGTGTAGAAAACATTTGTGGACTTGAGTAGTGCACCTAAAACTCAGGCGGTGCTCTGTTGTGGTGGAGGTATTAGTACTCTGAGAAAGTCATATGATTTGATGCACACTACACTTTTATATTCCTTGCTTTGACAGTTGCCATACTTGAAAATATTTGTCAATTAATTACATGTGTATTAGCTTAGGGTTTATTTTTATTAGAATCTCATGTCATATAATTCATGATGTTTGTGGGTAACATCCCTGAAAACCCTCACGAGACAACACTCGTCCACTAGGGTAACCTAGGGGTTTAACGGCTTGTTGCACGTGCTAAGTGCAATCGTGATTCCTACGAAAGTGAGTACTTATCTTAATTTTATGCAATTAGTTCTAATAAAACATCAAAGGACCAACCAACACTTTTTGTACTCTCATTTTATCAATTGCTTGTTAATTGCTAGAGACTAGCAATAAGCTAGTTGGGGGGTGTGATGAGAGCACAAAAGTGCGATCTACACATTACTTAAATTAGCATTATTGCTAACAAATAATGATAACAGTGCTGCATTAATATTTTATTTTTGTTGGGTGCAGGTGATTGTAAATCAAAGTTAAAATGCGCATTGGGTCCAAAAGATGCATCACCGTAGGTGACCAGTCAACCGCATGGTTCGACCCCAGTTGCACATTAGAAGGAGTCTAAGTTCAGCAAGACAGTTCACTGCAATTAATTCCCAGCATCTCGTGCATCCCAGCTTCTTCTGCATCTTAAGCCCAGGTGCCAACATTCCAATTCTTCCGTATGCAATCTCCCGCACCCACAGCTCTCCCAGCCGAGTTGTTCTTCCTCTGTTTCTTCCCAAAACGAAGCATCCGGGTCTACGTTCACAGCACCTCCCAGCCTTCTCCCGTGATCAGCTCGCTTTCGCTCATCCATGAGTCCAAAGCCACGCGTCCCAGCTCCCAAGCATCCCGTGTCCGTGCGATTCTCAGCTTCCTTCACACGTCCGCATGCAGCTCTTCTTGGATCTCCTTCCTCCCCATGTCATCCTGGTTCACAGCGCCTCCCAGCTTCAGTGATCTCAGCGTTGGATGATCCAGTCGTCCGCAAGCCGGCTCCATCTCCACATTCTTCCGCTGTTAGCTCCCTCCCGCGAAGCATCATCTCTTCCCAGCTGCAGAACAGAGCCCAGATTCAAGCCTCCGCGAGCAACTCGCTGCCCAGCCGTCCACGTCCGAGCTCCTCACAAGCGCACACCTCATCCCAGCTAAGATCCAGCTTCCGTCCGCTTCTTTCGAATCTGAGTTCATCCGTTCGCATCCCAAGCTTCATAGGAACCGAATTCCCAGCTTCTCCCTGCGCCCCGACCTCATCCAGTGCAGCCATCTGCAAGCATCTTCAGCCGAGCCCGTCACACGATTCCAAATCTTCTCCTAATCCATTCCGAGTCCACGTGTTCAGCCGAGTTCCCAGCATCCCGTATCTCAGCATCTGTTCACGTCCGCGGCTTCCGTCTTCCTCGCAGTCCACGCGTCCCAGCTCCAACGATCAAGCTCCATCCGTCTAGGCCTCTTGAGTCCAAGATTCATCTCCAGCTTGGTGATCATCCAGCAAATCGTCCGAGTTTCCAGCATCCTGCGAGGCATCACCCGCGTCCGTGCTTCCTAACGATCCTCCTCGCACCCATCCGCCACGTCCGCGTCCGAAGATCCCGGCATCCCGTGATCTCAGCATCAGCGATCATCTCCCGTTCGCATCCATCCACTTCTTCCGGATTAGCATCCATCCGTTGATCTCCATCGCGTGTGAGGAGTGGATCGAAGGCCAGCTTGATATCCCTCTCGGCTGGGAAGTTGGGATTATCATTCTTTCCCATTGAAAAAAAACAGAGGAGGGCCTCTGCCATCCAAAAAAAGAAAAAAAAAAACAGAGGAGGGCCTCCCCTGTTTCCGAAAAGAAAAGAAAGAAAGGAAAAGGGGAGAATGAAAGGGGGACTCATTTTTAAAATGAGTGGCTGATTTCTTAGGAAGGGAGATGGAGGAACCTTTGATGTATTTCTCTTTGAAGTAAATTCTAAACTTTTGCTTTCAATGATTTATATTTATTGATATGTTCTTGATCCATGCATAGTTATCTCATAGATAGATCTTTAATGGATTATGATTATTGATATATGGATGGCTTTAGTATTTGATTCGTCATAGACGTAAAAAGCACGATGAATGCTTAGAAATTGAGTTCATATGTTCATGAAACATATACAATGATTAGATCTATCCTATATTTAATCTTTAATCAAGAACCATAGAGTTTATTCCTTGGATGCAATATCATCAAGGGGGATTCCAGATCCCTACCATTTTTATTTCATTGAATTGTGTTTATTATTCTCTGCATTTAATTTCTGAAAATCAAAACATCATTTTAATCCACAAATTTATTTAATTAATTAATCTGAAAATTACGCTAATAATCTATAAATTTCGTTCCCTGAGGATTCGACCTCGGACTCCCGAGATTTTACTACTTGTACGATTCTCCTGCACTTGGGAGAACAATTTTATTTTTGCATCAAGTTTTTGGCGCCGTTGCCGGGGAACGGCTGATTTATTAGTATAATTTTTAGATTTAATTAGTACTTTAGTAGTTAGTCTTTTTGTTTCGAAAAAGAAAAAAAAATCTTTACTGCTGTTTTTTTATTCCCTGCACAGTCTGCATCAAACTTTGATATCAAAAAAATTAACCGTCGGATTGAACTCAAATTTGGTCGTCAAGTAGAGGACCTGTGTTTCTTTCATCGGAACGGTCTGATTGATATTCTGAAACTTTTAAGACTATCAGATTAATACGAAAACTTGCTGCTGTCTGTTTTGAATTTTCTGCATTTAATTGTTTTAGATCAGAATTTTATTGTTATCATATCTCATTAACCCTTGTTGCTAATTGAAAATTTAAAAAAAAAATAAATAATTTGCTTGATCACCTATTCAATGAAATTTAATGTCATGTCATAAAATATTAAAAAAAAAAATCTCTTGATTGTTGCATATAGTATATGGCATCAGCATAAAATACTCTAGGGGCTGAACCCATTTAAAAAGATAAGATCGGGATTTCATCAGTCGTCCTTAGCCCAAAAATCACCCCATTGCATAAATATCCTAAGCTTAACTAAAATCAACTAGACGTTGGCCCCTAAGGACATTCGAGCTCAATAGGATGAAGACCACCGAAAGTTGCACCAATTTTGCTCTGTGGCTTAGTTGATGTCTAGGCAAGCTTTGTCTCTATAAGGGAGACAGTTCATCTGTTCGAGGCAAGTGGGTTTTAAGTGGGACCTTTGCGAACGCATCGTGACCCCTCCACTTACCTGGGAGCTTACCTGGTCAACTCGGTTCATTAGACCGGATTGGAGGCTTAGGTGCCCTCTTCAAACCAGTTAGGAGCTGTCTAGAAATTTAAGAAAAATATTAGAAATTGAGGTGTAATGTTTAGTTGCATGTTTGATTGTTAATAGATTTTTGTCTTAGGGTATAGTTTTAGGGTATCTTTAGTTGGTACTTATATTTATATTTATTTAAAAAAAATTAATTAATTAAATTTTGTATGCTAGGTTGGGATAGGGACGACACTGGTCGATTCAGTCGTACAACTTTAGATCATCCCTTAGGACACATCCTTGAAATTCCTTCGCAGTATCTCACACCTTGTGAGATGGCAAATTTTCCTGATGATGTAGGAAGTCACCATGGTGATGAAGGTAGACCCCCAGTTATGACACTTCGACAATACTTACATCCCACTAGGACTAGTCAACCTTCATGCATGATTATTTCTGAAAATGTAGGACACTTTGAAATCAAACCAGGAGTAATTCAATTGCTGCCCAAGTATCATGGGATAATATCCGAGAACCCTTATCTTCACCTTAAGAATTTTGAGGAAATTAGTATCACATTTAGAGTGCCAAATGTATCGGAAGATGTCCTTAAATTGACCTTGTTTCCTTTTTCCTTAAAGGATAAAGCCAAAACATGGCTGAACTCCTTGAGACCTAGATCGCTAGGAACATGGCATGATATGCAAAGAGAATTCTTACAAAAGTTCTTTCCCGCACAAAGGACTAATTTTTTGAAAAGGCACATTAGTAATTTCCAACAAAAAGACCATGAAACATTTTATGAATGCTGGGAGAGATTTAAAGATTTGCTTCTCTCTTGTCCTCATCATGGGTTTGAAACATGGAGAACCATTAGTTTCTTTTACGAAGGGTTGTCCCCATAGTTGAAACAATTTATAGAGACTATGTGCAATGGTCTATTGCTGGAAAAGCAACCCGATGAGGCATGGGACTATTTAGACTCTCTCGCAGAGACTGCACAATTATGGGATACAGGAGATAGAGTGAATAAACCTTTGTTTAAGCCTACTGGCATTCCACATGGGGGCCTTTACAACCTTAATACTCAGGATGATATTTAAGCTAAAATGACAGCCCTTACTAGGAAGGTAGAGAAAATTGAACTTAGAAGGATTGAACCCGTCAAGACCGTAGAACATAACAGCGAGTGTTGTAGGATTTGCGAGATGCCTGGCCATCTCATCACTGATTGCCCCACAATATCCACATTCAAGGAAGTCTTGCACGATCAGGCCAATGTTATGAATACCTATCAAAAATCTTTCAATAATCCTTTTTCGGGTACTTACAACCCTGGATGGAAGAACCATCCAAATTTCAGGTGGAGGAATGACCAACCTCAACAAGTATATAACCCAACTCCTCCACCTCCGCACCCTCATTATGCACACGCACCCCCTCAAAAACCCAGTCTCGAAGAAACTTTACAATCTTTCATGCAAGGTCAAGCTAAAATCAATGATGAATTAAGAAATCAACTGACAACGCTGACCACTGCTTTAAGTGCTCAAGAGAAGGGTAAGCTACCAGCTCAACCACAACCTAACCCTCAAGTCTACGGCGGTAGCAATGCATCATCTTCAACTTCGCATAAAGAGCAAGCAAAGAGTATAATAACATTGCGAAGTGGAAAGATTATTGACCGACCAGTCCCAGAACAAACTCAAGCCATACCTGATTCTGACCCTTTAAAGACAAAAGAAAAGGATAACGAAGAAACTGAAGCACCAACATCTACTGAAAAAATCAAATGTCCTTTTCCTGCACCATTTCCACAAAGATTAAAGCTCTTGCAAAAGCTTGAACCAAACTCTGAAATTCTTGAGCTTTTTAAGCAAGTAAAAATCAATGTACCTCTTCTTGATGCAATCAAACAAGTGCCTTCCTATGCAAAATTTTTAAAAGATTTGTGCACTGTCAAGCGTCGTTTAAATGTCAAGAAGAAGGCATTTCTGGCTGAAAATGTGAGTGCAATTTTACAGCATAACATTCTTCCTAAATATAAGGATCCAGGTTGTCCAACTATCTCGTGCATCATTGGCAATTTTAGGATTGAGCGAGCATTGCTAGATTTAGGAGCGAGTGTGAATTTGTTGCCATATACGGTATATGAGCAACTCGGTTTGGGTGAGTTGAAGCCAACAACTGTGACCTTATAATTAGCTGACAGGTCAGTGAAGGTCCCTAGAGGGATTATTGAAGATGTGTTGGTCCAAGTAGACAAGTTCTATTTTCCTGTTGACTTTATCGTACTGGACACACATCCGGCTTCCAATTCACCATCTCAGATTCCGGTCATCTTAGGACGCCCATTTCTTGCAACTTCTAATGCATTGATCAATTGTAGGAATGGTGTCATGAAGCTTTTTTTTGGCAATATGACTTTGGAACTGAACGTATTTAGTATAGGCAAACAACCCAGTGAACATGAAGAAAGTAAAGAAGTTGAATGGGTTGAAACCATTGCGGAAGAATATCTGTTAAAAGAAACATTTACTGAATCGGCCGACAATGGTTTGATAGATTGGTGTTCTGAAGGTACTACTGATGATACGGTCCCACCTACTTTAGATAACTCGGATGTCATGATGGTCAATGGGTGGACACCGAGAATAGAGAAATTTGAACATTTGCCATCTCAAAGAGCAAAGATAGTACCATCCCATGAACAAGCACCTAAGCTCGAGTTGAAACCTTTACCGAAAGAACTCAAGTATGCCTTTCTTGGATCCGAGGACACTTTTCTTATAATCATCTCATCTGATCTGGATCATGCCCAAGAAAGAAAATTACTTGGTGTTCTAAAGAATCATAAGGGAGCTTTAGGATGGTCTATTGCCGACTTGAAGGGGATTAGCCCTTTAATTTGCACGCACCGGATATATTTGGAGGACAATGCCAAAACCACAAGGCAAATGCAGCGTAGGTTGAATCCTACGATGAGAGATGTGGTTAAAACAGAAGTCCTCAAGTTGCTTGACGTGGATATTATTTACCCAATTTCCGATAGCAAGTGGGTGAGTCCTACTCAAGTTGTGCCCAAGAAAGCAGGTCTGACGGTAGTCAAAAATGACCAGGATGAACTAGTTCCAACTCGTGTTCCGACGAGTTGGCGCATGTGTGTTGACTACCGAAAATTGAATTTGGTCACTAGGAAAGATCACTTTCCCCTACCCTTCCTAGACCAAGTTTTGGAAAGAGTTGCAGGACACAAATTCTATTATTTTCTCGATGGCTATTCCGGGTACTACCAAATCGAAATTTCATCTGAGGATCAAGAGAAGACTACCTTCACTTGTCCTTTTGGCACATTCGCTTTCCGTCGGATGCCATTCGGGTTGTGTAATGCACCTGCAACATTCCAAAGATGCATGCTCAGTATTTTTGAAGAAATAAACGAGAAATTTTTAGAAGTGTTTATGGATGATTTCTCTGTTTTTGGCGATTCATTTGATGATTGCCTGTCACATTTACAAGCAGTCTTAGCTCGATGCATGGAAAAGAATCTGATACTGAATTGGGAGAAATGCCACTTCATGGTGCCAAAGGGAATTGTCCTAGGACATATTGTTTCATCGAAGGGCATGGAAGTTGATAGAGCTAAGATTGACTTAATCGCCAAGCTACCTGCACCCAAGACGGTTAGAGATGTTAGATCATTTTTGGGTCATGCCGGATTTTATAGGAGGTTCATCAAGGACTTTAGTGTCATAGCCCGACCATTATGTAACCTCCTATCCCTTGATACACCATTCAATTGGACTGAAACCTGTCAAGAGGCATTCGAAAAGTTGAAGTCTATGCTTAGCACTGCACCCATCGTGCGACCACCCGATTGGTCATTACCTTTTGAGATCATGTGCGATGCTAGTGACTATGCGATAGGATCTGTCCTAGGACAACGCAAGGATAATAAGCCATATGTCATTTACTATGCAAGCAAAACTTTAAATGATGCTCAAATGAATTACACCACCACCGAAAAGGAATTGCTTGCAGTAGTATTTGCATTAGACAAATTTCGCTCTTATATCCTTGGTGCTCCAATTGTTATCTTTACGGATCATGCAGCGCTAAAATATTTACTGGATAAGAAAGAGGCTAAACCACGCTTAATACGATGGATTCTTTTACTCCAAGAATTTGACATCACTATCAAAGATAAAAAGGGAGTAGAGAATGTGGTTGCTGACCATTTATCACGGCTAGTTTTTAATGATTCGGTGCCACAGTTGCCCATCAAGGACTCGTTCCCTGAAGAGCAATTGTTTGCACTTTCTACTATGCCATGGTATGCTGATATTGTAAACTTTCTTGTCACTAACCGGATGCCGGAGCATTGGGGATCGAATGATAAGAATAATTTCTTGCGTGAAGTAAGAAATTATTATTATGATGCTCCTTATTTGTTCAAGTATTGCAATGATCAAATCTTTAGAAGATGCATTCCGGAACATGAGATACAAAGTATACTCTCTTTTTGTCATGCCAGTGCTTGTGGAGGACACTTTGCATCTAAAAAAATGGCAGCTAAGGTGTTGCAATGTGGTTTTTATTGGCCTACACTATTTAAAGATGCCCACGAGTTCTGTAGGACATGTGACCCATGTCAACGTGTTGGAAGTCTAACTCGTAGGCAAATGATGCCTCTTCAGCCCATTACTGCTATTGAAATTTTTGACATGTGGGGCATTGATTTCATAGGCCCATTCCCACCGTCTTTTGGATATGAGTATATTTTAGTTGGTGTTGAGTATGTGTCAAAATGGGTAGAAGCTGTTGCCTGTAGAACTAATGATCACAAACCTGTTTTGAAATTTCTAAAAGAAAATATTTTTTCACGATTTGGGATGCCCAAGGTTATAATTAGTGATGGGAGAAAACATTTCTGTAATAAGCCTTTTGAGATCCTATTACGAAAGTATGGTATCACTCATAGAATTGCAACTCCTTATCACCCGCAGACTAGTGGCCAAGTAGAGCTAGCCAATCGGGAGATTAAACGAATTTTAGAGAAAACGGTGAATCCATCACGCAAAGACTGGTCTTTAAAACTTTTTGATGCATTGTGGGCTTACCGTACTGCTTATAAAACTATTCTTGGTATGTCCCCGTATCGGCTAGTCTATGGAAAAGCATGTCATCTACCTGTTGAATTAGAGCATAAATCATATTGGGCCATTAGAAAATTAAACTTTGAATTGTCCGATGCTGGTTTAGCTCGAAAATTACAATTAAGTGAGTTGAATGAAATTCGTCGGGATGCGTATGACAATGCTAGACTTTGTAAAGAACGAATGAAAATTAGGCATGATAAATCAATTCTAAGAAAATTTTTTGAACCTGCACAAAAAGTTCTTTGTTATGACTCCCGCTTACATCTGTTTCCTGGAAAGTTACGATCAAGATGGACAGGTCCTTTCATTGTAAAAACTGTTTTTCCACACGGGGCAGTTGAAATTGAAAATCCACAGGATGGCACAATTTTTAAGGTAAATGGACAAAGATTAAAACCTTTTCTTGAGAATTTTGCAGATGAAGAGGACTCCTTTCCCTTGGAGGAGCCTTCTTATGACTGAGCATGACGGCCAAGGTACGTGTATATTAGTTAGAATTAAATTTTTTCTTTTATTTCTAGTTTTCTTCTTATTTTGTAGGTCTTCTTTTCTGGAAATCAACAGCTCAAGGTATTCTTCTTCTCTCTATTATTTTCTCTATTGTCTCTCATATATAGTTTTCTTGCATTTTTTTTTACATTGAGGACAATGCAATGTTTAAGTTGGGGGGAGGGCAATATTTTGATCAAAAAAAAAAAACAAAAAAAAACTTGTTTTTGCAATTGATTTATTCTATTACTTTCTTTTCTGAGCAA
The DNA here is from genome assembly GCF_051530095.1 of Phoenix dactylifera. NCBI lineage: Eukaryota > Viridiplantae > Streptophyta > Magnoliopsida > Arecales > Arecaceae > Phoenix > Phoenix dactylifera. The sequence goes on along the minus strand of NC_143192.1, from coordinate 30,960,758 downwards.
ATGCACATGTATTTTCATATTAAGTGTGTGCAACTATTAAGGCAAGGAACACATGCATACTATGACTGATCAGAGACCTATTATTAGATCCCCACACGTGTACTTAATGACAATAGGAAGGCCTCAGGAGTTCATATTTGTTAACTGCATTTTTGTTAGCCTTATCCATAAAAGAAGTATGAGTATCCTTGTTCGTACCATAAGGTTCAGGATTTGGTTTTCACATAAAGATAGAGGTTGAATATCCCGACTAGATTACTTAGGTGCCTTATGATCCGACCTTGGTTGACCTATAGTCACGATGCAGTCACATATATAATAAAAATATATATATGGTTCAGTCTACCATTTCTTTTCTTGCATAATTATTATTCAAAAAAAAAAATACTTATGATGACAAGTCTGGCCTCGTGGCGTAGTCTGGTTCGAGTAATTAAGTCCAAGGGGTGTTTCACCTAATGTCTTGAGCCAACTGGATCGGGGGTCATTGACTGAAAGCTCGCTACATGGACCTTACAAGAGCCTAATGGGGTTGGATAGCTGTAGTTGTCATGTGTATTGAAAAAAAAATATATATATATATATATGAAATGAAATAAAAATAAGCATGAATAAGGTTGGTTGGACTGAACCTAGTGACATGTGGTAATGGCTGGTTTGACTCCATTGTATTGGACCTCTGTGTACCCGGGTTGTTTAGTTGGGATTGATAGCTCTTTCTTTATATGCGAACCATTCTTGACAAATTTAGACAACAAGTGATATTCTGAAAATTTGATGGATCAGGTTCTAATAAAGTGTAGAAAACATTTGTGGACTTGAGTAGTGCACCTAAAACTCAGGTGGTGCTCTGTTGTGGTGGAGGTATTAGTACTCTGAGAAAGTCATATGATTTGATGGACACTACACTTTTATATTCCTTGCTTTGACAGTTGCCATACTTGAAAATATTTTGTTGACCCTCTAATGGATTTTGATGAATACAAAACACTAGAGCATAATTCCCTTTATCTTAACAAGTTATTTGAGGATTTTAGTTGGTTAATTAAGAATATTGTTAAGAAATGTCTAGGCAAGTTCCCATGATTTTTAAGAACTTATTGAAGAATTTTTGAGATGAAAGAAAAAGTTCAGGGACAGCCGAGACGTCTCCGGGTTGTCTCCGAGACGTCTCTGGCACAAACAGGAAGAACTGGCACGTCTGGAGACGTCCCCGGTACCTGCGGAGTCGTCCCCGCAAGTAAAAAGCAGACCAGCGGAGTCGTCCCCTAGATAGCGGAGACGGCTCTCTCAGAGAATTCCAGAAGACTTGTTTTTCGGAGATATAACGGCGGAGACGTCCCCGTAAAGCGCGGAGACGTCCCCTGAAAAAGCGGAGTCGACTCTCTCAGAGAATTCCAGAAGACTTGTTTTTCGGAGATATAACGGCGGAGATGTCTCCGTAAAGCGCGGAGACGTCCCCGGAGCGCGGAGTCGTCCCCGAAGAAGCGGAGTCGTCTCCATGCAAAAAGCGCAAACAAGCGGAGACGTCCCCGTAAAGCGCGGAGACGTCCCCGGAGCGCCTGGGACGCGACTAACAACTTTTTCAGGTTTGATTTGAATTTCAAACGTCTCTTTTTTGTGTCTAACGGCTATATTTGCTTTTTGGGCTATAAAAGGGACCTCTTAAGTGCTTCTCAACAACTTCTCACCAACCCAACACGAGATCATTCAAGAGAGAAGAAAGAAAAAGAGGTTCAAGGGAGTTAGAGCTTTCAAGAGGAGAAATCAAGTGCATTCAAGCTTTCCCATCTGATTTCGAGCTCATCTACTCACTCCCACTTGGCAATCAAAGCTCGCATTCAAGCCAACGTGATCCACATCAGAAGAACCACCATCATCCACGCTTCCAACGGCAAAAAGGGTTCTTCCGATTTTATTGTTTCTCATTGTTATATTTGCTTCTTAAGAGCTTTCAAATCTTTTGTAAAACGTTTGAATATTGAGCTTGTTTCAGTCAAGGGACTTGGAACAAGGGATAGGTGTCCCAAGCCTAAGTTAAAATTGGGGGATTGTAGGGTTCGTTGTTAGCCCGGGGTAAAACAACGAGTTGGGTAGTTCACTCGAAAAACTACCGGATTGTAGGGTTCGTTGTTAGCCCGGGGTAAAACAACGAGTTGGGTAGTTCACTCGAAAAACTACCGGATTGTAGGGTTCGTTGTTAGCCCGGGGTAAAACAACGAGTTGGGTAGTTCACTCGAAAAACTACCGGATTGTAGGGTTCGTTGTTAGCCCGGTGTAAAACAACGAGTTGGGTAGTGCACTCGCAAAACTACCGGACTGTAATCTGGAGGATTATAGTGAAATTCCCAAGAGGTCTTGGGGAGTGGATGTAGGTGCTGGGGTGCACTGAACCACTATATGTTTGTTGTGTTTGTGATTGTCTAACTTGCTCACTTACTTACTTAGATAAATTGCTTGCTTAACTCTTATCCGCGCATCCTTTAGTTGCAAGCATATTCAATTTACTTAATCAAGTCTCACTCAATAAATCAAACTGTTGCTAAGTTTAAATTCCACTGTGCATCTATACAACTTAGCATAATTAATTGAAAAGTGTTAGAAGTAGCCTAAAAGTTTTAAAAGACCCAATTCACCCCCCCTCTTGGGTTGTATCCACTGGGCAACAAGTGGTATCAGAGCAGGTGCTCTTCTATTGATTATAGTCTTAACCGACTAGAGCTAAAGATTATGACAACCCCACATAACATATTATTTGCCGAGGGACTTTCCATAAACAGACCTCCACTGTTTGATGGAACTTACTATATTCAATGGAAAGCTAGAATGAAAATTTTTGTTCAATCACAAAACTATAAAATGTGGAATATTATTATAAATGGACCTCACACACTTTCTCAAAATGTCAATGAAAAAGACTTAGCACAATTGAATGCTAATGCTATGAACTTTCTATATTGTGCTATCCATGAATCCATATTTCATAAGATTTCTGCATGCTTATCTGCTAAAGAAATCTGGGATACTTTAACAATTATTTATGACAAATCTCAAATTAGCTCACATGTGCTTCAATTGCGTACTAACAATGAGATTGCAGAATCCTCCACAATAGCCGAGTCGACTCCAACAAGGCCCGAGTCGACTCAGAGGCAGATTAGTTCAAAAAATAAAGAGTACGGTGATGGAAACAAGGATCCATTTCCGAACACCGAAAGATTCAAAAGCTTCCTAAAGACAAAGAAGAAGAGGAAGCAAGAAGAAAGGAAGAAAGAGATAAAAAGCAAGAAAGCCTTGACCAAGGAAGAGTCAAGCAAAAAATTGAAAGCTAGAAGCAACAATGAACTACAAGAGGTAACTAACTTATGTTTTATGGCATTAGAAGATAAAGTAGAATCTGAATCTAATTTTACACCAAATAAATTTTATGAAGAATATTCTTATGATGAACTATTAAATGCTCTTCATGATTGTATGATGAATGTAGAAAATTAGCTATCAAAAATAAAAATCTTAAAAAGCTAAATCTGGAAATCTCAAAAGAAAGAAATTCTATTGCTAAAATATATGACAAACTGAATTCTGAAAATGAAAGCTTAAGGTTAAATTCAGAACAATTGATTCAGAAAAATCAGAATTTAATTAAAGAAAATCAAAACTTAAGTGAAGAAATTAACCAATCAAAATCTCTTATTAACAAATTCACTGTAAGTTCAGAACGATTAAAATTGATGTTTGAAAGCCAATATGTTGCTTATGATAAATCAAAACTTGGCTTGACTCCTTTACTTAACAATAAATCTCTAGAGAAAAAGGTTATCAATGCATCAAGCAAACCATTAAATAAGATAACTTATTTCAAACATGAAAAGAATGGGCATAACAACTTTTTCCATCGTTCTAACACAATTAAATCAAATGGTAAAGTTATTACTATTAAACAGATTTGGGTTCCAAAAGGAACCATATGTCCTAACTCTCAAGGACCCAAGCAAGCTTGGGTACCCAAAATGAAATTATGAGGATGTAGACATAGGTGTACCAAGATACCCATGGAACAAATAGAACTTTCATACAAATGGGTGCTCTAGACACACGTTAAAAATGAAACTTAAAATATACTTATGAAAAGTAATTTTAAATAAAAAAATAATAATAATGAAATCAGTAATCCTTGCATCTCATCATTATTTTGCTTTAGTATTTGATTAAAATCTGAATTGCAAGTATTGATCAATTTTGTGATATAAAAAATACTTTTGGAAATATAATCAAATCACTTCATTTTATAGTATGCTTTACTCACTATTGGATAAGTTGCTAAATGATTAATCAATTTATTAAGAATAACTCTATGAATTCTCTATATGCTTGATTGAGAGTTTTTATCCATGGCATTATTGTTTATTGATCATAGATATGATAATGTGTACTTGGTATGCTTTTGAATATATGCACTATGAATACCAAGATTAAAGAAACCATCTTTGGCATATAAAATCAACTCATGCTAGTATGTACTTAATCTCAAAAGACCTTGCCATTGCCTTACTTAGATTATCTTCTGAAAGGTCAAAGTTTGCTATGCATGTTAACTAAGGAAACAAACAAGAATCAATTTCTAAATCTAAAGATGTTGTTTCCATCACTAAGTTTTCAAAAGCTTACATTGGATTTGTTCTTGGCAAATAAAATTGAAATATTTTCTGTATTTGCTAAATCTTGTAAAAGTGTTTCAAATGATAAAGGTTTCCAAACTGTGAAGGTATCATGACACAGTGTTGAAAACCAAAATCCTGATAAAGTTTATACAGAAATTAATTATTTCAGCACCAAGGACACCTTAAGTAAAATAGGGTTAATAGAATTCTTGAAGAAATGAAAAAGACAATTGTGTATGATAGTCATCTACTTAAATAATTTTTAAAAGCTATCATCACTGCTTGTCATACATATGATTTCTATTAGATCTATTTTTTTTATGAAAACTCCTTTTGATCTTCTGAAAAATGGAAAATGAACCATTGCATATCTTTCATATTTTTCAGTCATACACGTTATGCTTGATATGTTCTTTTGAAAATAATGCCAAATCTGATAAAGATATTTCTATCTTTGGATATCATTCATCAAGCAATGCATATAGAACATTCAATGAAAAGATTCGAATTGTAGAAATATCAACTCATTTTATTCTTTATGAGACTAATGATTTATTATCAAGATACTAAAATTAAATTATATATGTATATGGTTAATCTTTTACATATAACAATCTAAAAACTTGTTAATAATTAGAACCAAATTGAGTTTTTCAGAAATACACTTAATGAAGTAAAATTGATGATTACTAAAAGACTAAATTAAGAAAAGATGAAATAGATCTTGATGAAATTCTTGCATGATTAGAAGTAAAGATCACCATTATCATTTGCTTGCTTTATGAGCTTTATATTCTATCAAATGAATGTGTAGAATGCACTCCTAGGTGCTTATTTTATTAAAGAAGATATATGTTAAATAACCACCATATTTGAAAACACTCATTACAAATATGATAAAGCAATATATGATTTGGAACAAGCATCAAAAGCATGATATAAAAGCTTGAGTAACTTTTTGATAGAAAGTAATAGTGATAAATCTATGCATCAAAAAGAAGAATTTGTGATATCTTATTTGCTCAAAGTATACATTGATGATATCACTTTTTGGTTCTACAAACGAGGATTTATATGAAGATTTTACTAAGCTCATGCAAGGTGAGTTTGAAAAATGTATGATGAATGAATTAACATCTTCTCTCAAACTCCAAATTAAGAGAAACAAGAAAGAGGATCTTCATTGACCAAAGTTAGTCCACAAGAAAACTCTTATAGAAGATTGGCATGAAGAAGGTATTCTATGACCTCATCTTGTAGAATTTGAAAAGAATGAGCAAGGTAGATCTATTGTTTTTAAAGCTGTATTGAAGCATGATAGAATACTTATTTTATCATACAGCTAGTAGACCAGATTGTATGCTCATTATAAGCAAGATTTTAATCTAACTCTAATGAATCATAATTTATTGATAACAAATAAATCATAATCTGAATTTTGATAGAAACAACTGTTTAAGATAAGTTGATTAAAACTTAGCTAGCGTGTCTTATTGATAATTATCTTAAGCAAATAAAATCTAAACTAAATTGATTTTGAAAATAAGAAATTGGTTTGACCTTGATAAATCTTCATATTGCCTCACATGCTTGTCCTTGAACCATCTTGGTTAATGAAACTATCTCTTTAGTTCAAGTGATATGTGCTTGCTTATACTTAGGCAATCTCTTGAGTAAAGTGACTCAACATTCAACTAGTGTCATATCTTGTATTGAGTCATCTAGTTAAAAATATGGTAGATGAATGTTTTGTATCTTGAAGAAACTAATGACTTTCTTTCAAGAAAGAAAAGGAGTTTGCAGGATCCTTGAGCAAGAAAATGGGAGATTTCAACTTGAATGACACCTCCATAAAAGGTACAATAAACATTCACATGCAAACAAGAGAGAGAACTTTCTTTAGCCAAAAGGTTACACATAAGAAATCTAGTAGGTATTTGACTTGAAGAATGCAGAATGATTCGGTAATTTTAGATACCTCTCTCATAAATTAGCTGAGCAAAGTCATTAACTTAAATCTTACTATGGCATGATTAAAGTCTTTAATTATTAATTTCTTGATATCATGTCTATATATGTATTGATTGACTTGTGCTTTTAGAAATTGTTTCATGGTTTGCCCAAACTAAAATATATCTTTACCTATGTCATAACCATGAACTACACAAGTTTATACTTAGAATTTTGATTTAAAATGACTTGTGAGAAGCTATGAATTCTTGAGCATAATGAAAATGTGTTTGCATGATATACCTCTATATGATACATTTGATTATTTCTTTATTCTGCTCTTTCAAGAAAATTACTTGAGAATAACAAAAAGAAAGAGAGATAAAAGAGAGATAATGGATATTATTCAAGAAAAGTAAAATCTAAGTAAAGGCAAATACTCCAATCTTAAGAAAAAGCAAAACAAGCGTAATATATTCACCACATTTGTAAGACTTGTGTGAGCATTCTTTTGGAAGGATAAAATCCGTGATGAATTATACTTAAATAGAGGAAGAGTTTAAAGTAAATATTTTAACCTTTCTATATTGCTCATCATAGGGATGGTGCCAATGGGGAGGCTAGTGGTAGTACCCGGCACTATTTGACCCAACTATTCGGTGTAGGGCATATTAGGGACGGCACAAGAGGGAGGCTAGTGGTAGTACCTCGTGCCCCTTCCAACTCCACCGGATAGGGAGCAAATAGAGTATAGAGCATAAGAAAGTAAAAATGAATAACAAAGTAAATGAAAGTATATAAGAAGAATCAAGTCAAATTTTTAATCACTTGAAAACACACTTTAATGATGAAATCAGTGCAAAATTATATAGAGGGAGTTTATTTGAAAAGAATTGATTTTGATCCTTGACATTCTTTTTTCTTATTATTTTAATGCATGACTTAACACATAATATATTTTGCATGTGGCATGATGTCTTGAATTATGGGTTCTCAATATTTTTGTAATGCCTCATACTTGGACAATTTGATTGAATGTTTGAAATACTACATAACATCTTGTGTTTGGTTTTATTGAAAAGAAATTTCAGATTTGTCGTTCACAATCATCGTTAAAATCTGAAAGTTAAATAAATTTGTAAAAAGGAGAAGAGAAGGATATCTCTATTTAGGCAAAATGAATTGAGTTTGTTTTATCTTTCAACTTGCTTAACTTTGGTATATAATGTGCTAATTCATACCAAAACTCACATTAAATACAAAGATTCTGAATATGCTCTTATATGTTTGAAATATAAGTTTTCAATCGTAATGATTTAAGATAAGCTATAATGTGGAAGATACATATCTCAAATTATGACCTTGAAAGGCTCTATTGAAAATCTTTATGAAATTCAAAATCTGATTTTGTATAAAAGCTTAAACTCATATGATTTCTAAATAAAATCTTAATATAAGAAAAATAGAATTAAAATTTTGATGCCTTGGTTGATTGCTCCGATACGCATCCGAAACATATCATTTCTTATCTTTAAAGTGTACTAATATTGGTCCAAATGATGTGTCTTTCGATGATTTTGGTTGCAAACAAAAATTTCTAAATATATGATCTTATCTTGATATTAAAAAGATTTATTGTGTTTCATATATACATTGGTGAAAAACTATGATTAAGAAATTGAGTTCTATAAATATATATACCTCAATGATCATCTATATGTTTTTCTCTCCTACATTCTTAAAGACTTCCATCAGAATATATATAGAGAGTGAATGATCTTAAAGCTAGAAATATTTCAGCTCACTCAAATGATTCTTAAAAGAAAGAAAATGTAAATGTTTTTGAAAAAAAAAAAAACTGAGCTTCAAATGAATCATTTTCTGATTAATATCTCTATACATTTTCTCTAAGATTAGGAGAAAGCATAACTTGTGCTTAAAAGATTAAAAAGGGTGATTGCTATAAATTTTGAATAATTCTTGATCACTCGACATTCTCGATATCATAGAATTTCAGTTTTATTCACGCTTGTCATTAAAATCTGAAATTCAACAAAAGAAAAGAATGATTGAAGAGGAATGCATCTTTTGAGGGAGAGCTTTAGATATCTTATCCTAAAGTTACTTTAATTTGATGCATACCTTGATTTTTATGGATTGATTTTGATGAACATCCTTATATTGCAATACATGCTTTAATTATAAGTTTATACCTTAAGATGAGTTCTATAAAGGTTGTCTTATCTCAAACCTTGAGTCTTATGAAAATAAGCTGAAACTTATAGAAAACATATTTTTGAGATTGACAATTTTATTGAACATTATCTACAAATTCTAAACTCTTAAAATGGAATGATCAATTAAGGGGGAGAAAGAAAATTTCAGAAGGAAAGATCTTATGGAACTTAATCGCATAAATCTATAACTAAAGGAGAGGGAAAGAATACTAAATGAAAAGTGATCCTAATACTCTCCAATATGTATCATCTGAAATTTAAATCTGAAAATCTTTATGATACACCTTGAGGCGTGTTATTTGGTTAGTATATCTCATGCATCACTCTTGAACCAAATTGCAAATCTTAGGAGCCTCTAATTTAATGAAAAAGGGGGAGAATAATGTGTTAAATTTTCTTGAGTATCTCTTAGAAAATCTATTTTTGAACTTCACTAATGAGTCCTAATTGGCTTGCTCTTTAGAACTTCAATTTTGTGCCAATTCATTATTTTATGTATCAAATTGTGCTTATTCTCTAAAGAAATAAAAGAAAGTCTTTAAAAGAGTTCTAAGATGTATCAAAAATTGCATGAATTCATATTTTGGTATTTGTGCCCCAATGCTCTTATTATCATAAAAGAACTTTGAAGTCATTAAGAATTAATGATCCAACAGGATGATATGTCTTTCAAATATATAAGTTTTGATCTTTTACTCTGAAAATCAATTGAATTGCTCTCCTATTGATAAATTACTTAATAGATTAGGCAAAAGGTCTTAAATGAACAAGCTTTCCCACTTATTATTGAAGAGAGGTCAGATTTCCATTCGTGCTTTCCTTGAATATCATTTGTGGTACTTCTTGAATTAACCTAAGGAAGATTCCACCTACACTTGATTAGAAAACTATCTGTGGTATCAAATTAGAAAATTTCTTGAAATCACATTCGATGTGTTCTGCTCTGGAATTATCTTAATTGGCTCTGATCTATGCTCATTAATCTTTTTCTAACATTATTGCCTTGAGTTATATGATTCATATTCTTGCAATAACTTGACATGCAAATCAGAGTACAATAAGAAAAAGAAATATCTGAGTATTCTTATCTTTGTGCTTAATGTTCCACTATCTTTTTGATGTTGTCAAAAAGGGGGAGAATTATCTAAGTATATGCTCATAATGCTTTGTATTTTATATTGAATACCAACTCAGCTTAAACTGAAATAGGTTGATTGTGTTAAGCTGATTAAATCTAAAGCATTATCATGAAGTATGTTTTAAATATTTATGTTTTCTACTTCATGCAACTTAGCTATGCATTAGTCCTAGAACACAGTATATTTTATATTGCACATACTCCAAGTTTTTGTCATCATCAAAAAGGGGGAGATTGTTGACCCTCTAATGGATTTTGATGAATACAAAACACTAGAGCATAATTCCCTTTATCTTAACAAGTTATTTGAGGATTTTAGTTGGTTAATTAAGAATATTGTTAAGAAATGTCTAGGCAAGTTCCCATGATTTTTAAGAACTTATTGAAGAATTTTTGAGATGAAAGAAAAAGTTCAGGGACAGCCGAGACGTCTCCGGGTTGTCTCCGAGACGTCTCTGGCACAAACAGGAAGAACTGGCACGTCTGGAGACGTCCCCGGTACCTGCGGAGTCGTCCCCGCAAGTAAAAAGCAGACCAGCGGAGTCGTCCCCTAGATAGCGGAGACGGCTCTTTCAGAGAATTCCAGAAGACTTGTTTTTCGGAGATATAACGGCGGAGACGTCCCCGTAAAGCGCGGAGACGTCCCCGGAGCGCGGAGACGTCCCCTGAAAAAGCGGAGTCGACTCTCTCAGAGAATTCCAGAAGACTTGTTTTTCGGAGATATAACGGCGGAGATGTCTCCGTAAAGCGCGGAGACGTCCCCGGAGCGCGGAGTCGTCCCCGAAGAAGCGGAGTCGTCTCCATGCAAAAAGCGCAAACAAGCGGAGACGTCCCCGTAAAGCGCGGAGACGTCCCCGGAGCGCCTGGGACGCGACTAACAACTTTTTCAGGTTTGATTTGAATTTCAAACGTCTCTTTTTTGTGTCTAACGGCTATATTTGCTTTTTGGGCTATAAAAGGGACCTCTTAAGTGCTTCTCAACAACTTCTCACCAACCCAACACGAGATCATTCAAGAGAGAAGAAAGAAAAAGAGGTTCAAGGGAGTTAGAGCTTTCAAGAGGAGAAATCAAGTGCATTCAAGCTTTCCCATCTGATTTCGAGCTCATCTACTCACTCCCACTTGGCAATCAAAGCTCGCATTCAAGCCAACGTGATCCACATCAGAAGAACCACCATCATCCACGCTTCCAACGGCAAAAAGGGTTCTTCCGATTTTATTGTTTCTCATTGTTATATTTGCTTCTTAAGAGCTTTCAAATCTTTTGTAAAACGTTTGAATATTGAGCTTGTTTCAGTCAAGGGACTTGGAACAAGGGATAGGTGTCCCAAGCCTAAGTTAAAATTGGGGGATTGTAGGGTTCGTTGTTAGCCCGGGGTAAAACAACGAGTTGGGTAGTTCACTCGAAAAACTACCGGATTGTAGGGTTCGTTGTTAGCCCGGGGTAAAACAACGAGTTGGGTAGTTCACTCGAAAAACTACCGGATTGTAGGGTTCGTTGTTAGCCCGGGGTAAAACAACGAGTTGGGTAGTTCACTCGAAAAACTACCGGATTGTAGGGTTCGTTGTTAGCCCAGTGTAAAACAACGAGTTGGGTAGTGCACTCGCAAAACTACCGGACTGTAATCTGGAGGATTATAGTGAAATTCCCAAGAGGTCTTGGGGAGTGGATGTAGGTGCTGGGGTGCACTGAACCACTATATGTTTGTTGTGTTTGTGATTGTCTAACTTGCTCACTTACTTACTTAGATAAATTGCTTGCTTAACTCTTATCCGCGCATCCTTTAGTTGCAAGCATATCAATTTACTTAATCAAGTCTCACTCAATAAATCAAACTGTTGCTAAGTTTAAATTCCACTGTGCATCTATACAACTTAGCATAATTAATTGAAAAGTGTTAGAAGTAGCCTAAAAGTTTTAAAAGACCCAATTCACCCCCCCTCTTGGGTTGTATCCACTGGGCAACATATTTGTCAATTAATTACATGTGTATTAGCTTAGGGTTTATTTTTATTAGAATCTCATGTCATATAATTCATGATGTTTGTGGGTAACATCCCTGAAAACCCTCACGAGACAACACTCGTCCACTAGGGTAACCTAGGGGTTTAACGGCTTGTTGCACGTGCTAAGTGCAATCGTGATTCCTACGAAAGTGAGTACTTATCTTAATTTTAAGCAATTAGTTCTAATAAAACATCAAAGGACCAACCAACACTTTTTGTACTTTCATTTTATCAATTGCTTGTTAATTGCTAGAGACTAGCAATAAGCTAGTTGGGGGGTGTGATGAGAGCACAAAAGTGCGATCTACACATTACTTAAATTAGCATTATTGCTAACAAATAATGATAACAGTGCTGCATTAATATTTTATTTTTGTTGGGTGCAGGTGATCGTAAATCAAAGTTAAAATGAGCATTGGGTCCAAAAGATGCATCACCGTAGGTGACCAGTCAACCGCATGGTTCAACCCCAGTTGCACATTAGAAGGAGTCTAAGTTCAGCAAAACAGTTCACTGCAATTAATTCCCAGCATCTCGTGCATCCCAGCTTCTTCTGCATCTTAAGCCCAGGTGCCAACATTCCAATTCTTCCGTATGCAATCTCCCGCACCCACAGCTCTCCCAGCCGAGTTGTTCTTCCTCTGTTTCTTCCCAAAACGAAGCATCCGGGTCTACGTTCACAAAACCTCCCAGCCTTCTCCCGTGATCAGCTCGCTTCCGCTCATCCATGAGTCCAAAGCCACGCGTCCCAGCTCCCAAGCATCCCGTGTCCGTGCGATTCTCAGCTTCCTTCACACGTCCGCATGCAGCTCTTCTCGGATCTCCTTCCTCCCCCTGTCATCCCGGTTCACAGCGCCTCCCAGCTTCAGTGATCTCAGCGTTGGATGATCCAGTCGTCCGCAAGCCGGCTCCATCTCCACATTCTTCCGCTGTTAGCTCCCTCCCGCGAAGCATCATCTCTTCCCAGCTGCAGAACAGAGCCCAGATTCAAGCCTCCGCGAGCAACTCGCTGCCCAGCCGTCCACGTCCGAGCTCCTCACAAGCGCACACCTCATCCCAGCAAAGATCCAGCTTCCGTCCGCTTCTTTCGAATCTGAGTTCATCCGTTCGCGTCCCAAGCTTCACAGGAACCGAAGTCCCAGCTTCTCCCTGCGCCCCGACCTCATCCAGTGCAGCCATCTGCAAGCATCTTCAGCCGAGCCCGTCACACGATTCCAAATCTTCTCCTAATCCATTCCGAGTCCACGTGTTCAGCCGAGTTCCCAGCATCCCGTATCTCAGCATCTGTTCACGTCCGCGGCTTCCGTCTTCCTCGCAGTCCTCGCGTCCTAGCTCCAACGATCAAGCTCCATCCGTCCAGGCCTCTTGAGTCCAAGATTCATCTCCAGCTTGGTGATCATCCAGCAAATCGTCCGAGTTTCCAGCATCCTGCGAGGCATCACCCGCGTCCGTGCTTCCTAACGATCCTCCTCGCACCCATCCGCCACGTCCGCGTCCGAAGATCCCGGCATCCCGTGATCTCAACATCAGCGATCATCTCCCGTTCGCATCCATCCACTTCTTCCGGATTAGCATCCATCCGTTGATCTCCATCGCGTGTGAGGAGTGGATCGAAGGCCAGCTTGATATCCCTCTCGGCTGGGAAGTTGGGATTATCATTCTTTCCCATTGAAAAAAAACAGAGGAGGGCCTCTGCCATCCAAAAAAAGAAAAAAAAAAAAACAGAGGAGGGCCTCCCCTGTTTCCGAAAAGAAAAGAAAGAAAGGAAAAGGGGAGAATGAAAGGGGGACTCATTTTTAAAATGAGTGGCTGATTTCTTAGGAAGGGAGATGGAGGAACCTTTGATGTATTTCTCTTTGAAGTAAATTCTAAACTTTTGCTTTCAATGATTTATATTTATTGATATGTTCTTGATCCATGCGTAGTTATCTCATAGATAGATCTTTAATGGATTATGATTATTGATATATGGATGGCTTTAGTATTTAATTCGTCGTAGACGTAAAAAGCACGATGAATGCTTAGAAATTGAGTTCATATGTTCATGAAACATATACCATGATTAGATCTATCCTACATTTAATCTTTAATCAAGAACCATAGAGTTTATTCCTTGGATGCAACATCATCAAGAGGGATTTCAGATCCCTACCATTTTTATTTCATTGAATTGTGTTTATTATTCTTTGCATTTAATTTCTGAAAATCAAAACATTATTTTAATCCACAAATTTATTTAATTAATTAATCTGAAAATTACGCTAATAATCTATAAATTTCGTTCCCTGAGGATTCGACCTCGGACTTCCGAGATTTTACTACTTGTACGATTCTCCTGCACTTGGGAGAACAATTTTATTTTTGCATCATCAGGGTTTTATAATGTTTAACTCAAAATTTGAACAAGTATTATTGTATGAACTTAGAATTGCAAGGACAATAAAGACTTATTGCTATCATATTCAAGCAGACTCTAACTCAAGTTTCATTACACCCAATCTATCTGCTAACAAGTCAAGAATGTAGTGAGGTGCAAGATAATATTATATAAATGAGTGGCTTTCACTTACTTCCAACATGATCACTCCAATTTTCAAGACTTTCTAGAGTTAAATGGTAATGAACATCCCATTTTTTTATTATTATTATTATTTTTTTTATCAGACTGAATGCTAAGAAGAATGACTTGTGCAATATTTAGCCTTATTAAGCTTTCTAGCTGACCCATGTAGCGAGTGTTAGGCCAATGACTCCCGATCCAGATGGCTCAGGGCACTAGGTGTAGAGACACCCTAACAGGCTTAATAACTCAAGTTAACTAGGCTTTAAGGCCAAATTAGTCACTCAGAGTTTAATCTAAATCATCCTCACCTTTTTACGCGAACACTCGCTGCTTGCCAGGCAAGAGGCCCGGTTACTCAGTGAGAAGACTTAAAATAAACTCATTATTTTTATTTTATTTTATCTTTTTTTTTCTTTTTTTTTGATTAGGGTGTTCATCACACATATAACTTTAAGTTATCTCGAAGATTAAAAGTATTCATATTAGTTGCAAGTATACATACCCCACTATTCATGTGCTTACGTGTTGGTGCTAAATCATCTTGTATCATGTTAGCAGAAAATAGGTGGGACGAAAACTCAAGCTAGAACTGCTATCATATTCGTTAACTCAAAGCTATTGTCAAAGCAATTCCTAGTTTGTACAACCAAAAAGATTAGATCTGGAGTTAAAAATTTGAAATCCCTTCTCTTTTTTTTTAAAAAAAAAATCTTCTTTTTTTTGAAAAATATTCTCGATTTTAAAATCTTTTTTTTATTTTAGGTAGAAAAATCAAAAATATTCTTACCCCCATACCTAAATTTAACATTGTCCTCAATGTTAAACAAAATTTAAAGCAGTAATAGGACAGAGGAGAAGTTACATGATATGGATGGGTAAAGTGACAATTGGGGCCAAACACCCCCAAACCTGCATGTTAGTAATTTATTGAATTTTTTTAATTATTATTATTATTATTTAATAATATTTATATGTTGGGTTGCCTTCCAAGAGCGCTAAGTTTTATGTCTTTAGCCAGACAAAATGTAAATCCCCCCTTTTTTTTAACCATTATCTAAGAATGGTTTTGGAAGAGTCCGATGAAGAACAGTCGGCTGATGACAATCTATGCTTATAACGGGAACAGAACTAAGGGGCGCATGCTTGACCCCTTCCCCGGAATGAGCAAGGTAAGCTTCTAAAGGGTCCTTATTATAAGTTTGTAAGAAAGTCTCTTGAACCAGACTTTCAATCATGTCAACTTCATTGATTTCTTTGTCGTCTGGTGGTTGTTTACTTATGTTAAAGACATTAAGCTTGACTTTCATGTTGCCAAAAGATAACTTCAGTATCCCATTTCGACAATTGATCACAGCATTTGCTGTGGCTAAGAAGGGTCTACCTAAAATTATAGGTGTGTGATTGTCTGGATATATTACAGGTTCGGTCTCAAGGATAACGAAGTCCACAGGATAGTAAAACTCGTTTACCTTCAGTATTACATCCTCTACAATCTCCTTGGGATACTTCACCGTCCTATCTGCTAAGGAAAGGGTAATATTTGTGGGCTTTAATTCCCCCAAACCTAACTTTTGGTATATATTGTAGGGAAGTAGGTTCACACTGGCTCCTAAAACTAATAGGGCTCTCTGGATGATCGTCTCTCCTATTTTTATTTCAATGGTGGGGCAACCAGGATCTTTGTATTTCGGGGCAATCTGTTGTTGAATGAGAGATGAGGCTTGTGCAGCCATAACAGCTTGCCTAGGAATGCTGGTTTTTCTTTTGACCGTGGTGAGGTCTTTCAAGAATTTTGTATAGGAGGAAATTTGTCTTATGGCATCGAGAAAAGGTATATTTATCCAAACAGTTTTAAAGACTTCCATGATTTCATCAAAGTTAGATTGTTTCTTGGAGTCCTGAAGTATACTGGGGAAGGGAACCTTGGGTTTGTATGTTTCTATAGGTTCTTCCCTTTTTTCTGATTTGTCCTGTTCTTGACCTCTCTTCTGAATTGGGTTTTTATCGGATTTTTTTTTATTTTCTTTTTCATGTTTAGAAAGTTGGACTTTATTGTCCACTTGCTTGCCAGACCTTAGAGTGGTAATTGCCTGGACTTCATAGGTCGGATTTCCATTGATTTGATACTGACCTTTTTGATCTTGATTTTGTTGTCTACTAGGGTTAGGCACTGGTTGACTAGGTAGTTCACCTTTCTTTCTATCCCCTAGAGAGTTTACTATTTGGCTTAGACTAACCTCAAGTTTTGCAATTGCTTGCGATTGGAATTGGTTAGTCTGGGCTTGGGCTGTATTGGTCTATTGTTGTTGCTTGATAAAATCTTGTTGTTGTTTCATCATATTAGCCATCATGGTTTCTAATGGTGAAGATTGCTGTGGGATAGGAGCATTATAGGGAGGTACAGATGGAACCAAAGATTGGTTCATTTGTGGTGGCCCTATCCTGGAAAAGTTGTTCTGAAAACCTGGTGGACCACCTTGATGCTGAATAGGTTCGTTCTGCTTATATGAGAAATTTGGGTGGAACCTATTATCAGGGTGGTAAACTGGGCTGAACGAATTGGGAGTGGGCTTCTTGAAGGCACTATACGAATTTAGAGCATTTGCTTGCTCGGCCTTTATGTTGGGTAAACTAGGACAACACTCCACTAGATGCTCAGAACTGTTACACAAGATACATAAACTATTTGACTCGTGATCCATTTTCATGATGGGATTTAACTCTTTATATGAACTCGAGTTAGTAGAAACAGTGAAAGCATCAAACTTTTTGCTTAAGTTGTTCATTCCAGTCACCAGATTGGACATGACATTTTTGAGATCTGGGCCTGCTTTCATTTCATAATTACTTGGTTTTCTAGACCCGAACTCATCTCTATTTACTTCCTCACCATAACTACTCCAATTTTGGGCGTTTTCAGCTAAGTCAACAAGAAATTCATAGGCTTGATCTGGGGTTTGGTTCATGAACCTACCCTTGTGCATGGACTCAATCATGTTTCTATGTGCCGGAGGTAGTCCTTTATAAAAGAAGTGGACCAGATCAGCCTTATCAAGCCCATGGTGCGGGCACTTGACCAAAAGATCATGGAATCTTTTCCAAAGTTGGGAAAATTCCTCCTCAGATTTTCCTCTAAAAGTTCTTATGGCATCCTTAATTTTTTCAGTCTTTACCATAGGATAGAACTTAGCCATGAACTTCCTAGATAGTTGTTCCCATAATGTGAAGGAATTTGAAGCTAGGGAATACAGCCATGCAGTAGCACGATCCTCTAAAGTCATGGGAAATAACCTTAATTTAATACCCTCTTCATCTAAATTTTGATTTCTAAACGTTTGACAGATTGTCAAAAATTTGTTTAGATGAATATAGGATTGTTCACTCTCGAACCCACGAAACTTAGGTAACATGTTTATTGTTGCAGCCCGAATTTCAAATTGGGCTGCATTATTTATTGGCAATACTATACATGCAGGTGGACTAGCGGATGCAGGAGCGAATAATTCATTCAGGGTTCTAATGTGATCACCCATTGTATAGATTGGTGGTTGATCAATAATTCGTCGGATGTGATGATGCTTTTTTCAAACCTCTGGGTTAAATGGTGTTAACTTACCCCTTAATGATCTTCTACCATGCATACATTATCCACAACTTAATTAGACTCGACTCCTAAACGAAATCCTAGAAGAAGAGAAGAAGGGCTTGATAAGTGCTAAATAATGTATAAATTAATCTATTTTACATAGCACTTATTCTTATTTTTATGCACATATTCTAAATTTAAACATAAGAAATATGTTCACCCTCGTCAATGCATTTTAATTCGATTTTGATTATTGATTGAGCCTAATGTATGCAGGCCAAGTCAAGCTCAATTAAATAAAGTCTAAATCCACACTGCATCATTTCACAACTCCACATCCTCCGGAGTCGACTCCAAGAACTCTCCTCCAAAAAAACTCTGTGTTTTCCATTAATTTCTGTCTCTTCACAAATTCACCTAATTCTCTTCCCATACTGTCCAATCATTTGTTTCTAAGACATCAAAGTATATCAGAAAATTGTGGTCATTGGTCTCTTCCCAAGCCAAATAGGATTAATTCCCTTGCTTCAAACCTTTCGTAACCACCCTTATCCCGTGGCCAACCAAGTCCCAGCATCCCCCAACAAAGAACAAACCACTGATCCTCATCTTCTTCTGGATTCTCCCTAGATTTCCTCTCATCCAACGGCAACAACCCAAACACCCGGATTGATCCCAGCCAAGCCAAATCAAATACAAAATCCCCTGTTCCAGAACAAAAGCCGAGATCATCTCTTTCCTTCTCCGAAGCTCCCAGCATCCGCGAGTCAAGCCTCGTCTTCTCCTAATCCTCCCAGATCCTCTCGTTATCTCCCTCCACGAATAACTCCCAGCTCACGGATCAAATCTACATGTTTTCCCCCTGCTTCAAAACAAAAAATATCTTCTGCATCAGGCGATCCGAAGCAGGGGAAATTGCCCTTCTCCCAGCGTATCCCATGATGAACCAGCCCGCCTTCCGTGCATCCAGCCATTTTCCAGATCTCCTCTCATCTCGCGATGCAGCCAGCAAATCAGGCGTTCATCCGAGTAATCTGCAGCGCGTCTCCGGCCATCCGGATTTCCTTCCGTTTCGAACACAGCCATGGCGTCCCGGATGTCAGCTCCCAATCACGCCCAGATCAGTAGAGATCGTGCCATCACGCCTCACATCTTCCCAGCTCCTGCGATCACCGTGCGTATCAGCCAGCAACATCTCCAGCTAGCTGGATGACTTCCGCATCAGCCGATCCCAACATCCCCGCCTCCTCACAGCTGCCGTTCCAAGCAAGATCCGAGATTCAGCACGTCCAGCTCCTTCCCTTCCATCCCCACGCCCAAAATCGGGGAAGATCCGATTTTATTCGATGCTGAACCGGCGCCCGGGGAGATTAAAAGGAGGAGGGTGGCCATCGAGAGAGGGGGAGGGAGCTCGGTTCGAAAGAAACAGGGGAGACCCTGTTTCGGTGAAGAGAAGAAGAGAGCCAAACCAGAGAAAAGAAATAAAAAAAAAAGAAAGGAGGGGGAAAAGAGAATAGTTTGTGATATTTTGGGAAGAATGAGAGGGGAAGACTTTTACTTGAAGATGGAAGGTCGTCCGGAAGCCATGCGCAGCTAAACGTCCAATCTAGGGCTGGATGAAGCCCTAGCAATGTATCAGGGGCATTGTAGTTCTTATTTTTTTATTATTTTGGAGCTTGTTTAAATTCTTATCTTCAAGAAAATATTTCTTTTATGATGTTTAAACCTTGAGCATGCCATTTACTATTCATGTTTGCTAAAGTAGTCTAAGATGATCCATGCCTAGGAAGATGAGGTGTGCTGCACCCTAGATTAGCATACTTAGGTAGACACTTCATGCTATACCGAAGATGGATCTTCCTAAAACTCTTTATGTTTTTATTTTAAAAGGCTTGTAGCCAATTTGCATGCCTCTCCAAAAGATAAAAATTAAGAACACAGTCCCTAATGCAACGCTACGGGTGGATTCCAAACCCTAGATCCATCTACTTTGATAAATTTCAATTCGTACTCATAGATTAATTTAGTTAAATCAAGTTAGCAAATTCTTCTTCGTGATTTATTTTTAAAAGAAAAATAACTTGTCTCCAATCCCTGTGGACCGACACCCGTAATCACTATCCTACAGGATACGTATTATTACGTGGTTTATTTTCAAAATTGAAAGAACCGATCAATTTTTGGCGCCGTTGCCGGGGATTGCTAGCATAGTTATTTTTGCTATCATTAAAAAAAAATTAAAAAAAAATTAATTAAAAAAAAACTTTCAAAATATATATATATATCTAAAATAAAATAAAAATTATTTTCGATTGTTGTTACTTTTCTTATCTCTTTTTTCTTTCTTACTAATTTTTAATTTTTCTTTTTGTATTATTTGATCAGGAATCGAGAAAAAAAATCTGGGATGATCAAAAGGAGAACTGCTGGAAAGAGAATGCTATAGAGGTTTGCCAAAATATATATATATATATATATAGTCGCTGGAAAATTTTCTTTGGTAACCTCTAAACCTTTCTTATTTAAATTAATTATTAGCTTGAAATTTTGTGGTGATTGTTTGATTTTAATTTCAGTAAAAGTGTGAATGCATGCTTGATACACATACACAAATTAATCCGCACATAGTAAGGGCAATCACCCCAACAAGATAAGAGCCGGATTTCATCACCGGACTCTTGCCCAACTTAGGTGAACTCAATCTCACATAGTGTCAGCTTAATTAAAATCAATTAGACGTTGGCTCTTAGGGACATTCGAGCTCAATATGACGAAGATCACCGAAAGTTGCACCAATTTCGCTCTGTGGCTTAGTTGATGTCTAGGCAAGCTTTGTCCCTATAAGGGAGACAATTCATCTGTTCGAGGCAAGTGGGTTTTAAGTGGGACCTTTGCAAACGCATCGTGACCCCTCCACTTACCTGGGAGCTTATCTGGTCAACTCGGTTCATTAGACCGGATTGGAGGCTTAGGTGCCCTCTTCAAACCAGTTAGGAGCTGTCTAGTGATTTTAGGACAAATACAAGGATTGATGTGTTTTTCTTTTATTGCATGCTTGACTGATCAAGTACTAGTGTATGCAAGGGAGTCGTTCTAGAGTACGTGACCTATTACCTTTTGACCCTGAAATAGAACGGACCCTTAGAAATATTCGAGCTAAGATTAGAACAATAGAATCATCGAAACCTCCTGAGATGGCTGAAGAACAACCCAAACTCCTGAGGGAGTACTTTACTCCCACCACTTACACTTCCCCATCTTGCATTCGATTACCTGAAGTAGCAGCTGTACAATATGAAATAAAATCTAGTGTGATCCAAATGCTCCCATCTTTTCATGGGCTCACCAATGAAGACCCATATAAACACCTAGATGAATTCTTTGAGATTTGCACCACTGTCAAGATTCAGAACTTTACTGATGATGCTCTAAAACTTAGATTATTCCCCTTCTCCCTTAAAGATAGAGCCAAACAATGGCTGAATTCTTTAGAAGCCAACTCAATTCGTTCTTGGGATCAAATGCAACAAGAAATCTTAAAAAAATACTTTTCCATTGGAAGAACGAACCAGTTTAGACGCGCCATCACAAGCTTCTCCCAAACTGAGGGAGAAGAATTTCATGAAACTTGGGAGAGATTTCGGGACCTAATCCGTAAATGCCCACATCATCATTTATACCTAAATGGCAACTAGTGCAATGTTTCTATGACGGATTGATTGAACGAAACCGTCAGATGATTGATGCCGCATGTGGGGGGACATTCATGCTTCAAAATGAGCATGAATCATGGCAATTATTTGAAAATCTTAATGAAAACTCCCTCCACCATGCTTCTTGTTCTCGTCAAGCACCCCTGAGTTCTCAAAGAAAAGGGAACATTTGTGAAATAAGTCATTCTATGGACCTTTCTAGCAAGGTAGATGCATTGTCCCATAAGATTGATCAACTGATGATAGGTGGGTATTACATGAACTCTTCCCAAGCACAAGTGTGTAATATCTGTTCTAGCCCATCCCACCCTATTCATGAGTGCCCTTCAGCGCCCCAATTCCCCGAACTCGTGCAAGAACACATCAATGTTGCTCAAACACAGCCTAGACCGGGTAATGACCCATTTTCCAATACATATAATCCGGGATGGCGGAATCATCCAAATTTTTCTTGGAGGTAGCAAGCTTCGAATACTGCCCAACCCTACTCCCAAAATTTTCAAAACCCTCAGAATTTTCAAACCCCACAAAATATTCATCCTTACCGTCCCTCGACTCAATTTCAACACACTCCTCCTCCACCCCAAAGAAACACAGCCTTTGAGGAGAAAGTGTTGAACGCCCTTCAAGGTTTGGAAACCATTACACAATTGGTGCACTCTCACACGCAATCCATCGTCAAGCTAGAATCCCAAATGGGGCAACTAGCTAATGCACTGAACAAGCGAGAGGAAGGAAAGCTTCCAAGCCAACCACTAAGTAATCCTAGGGGACAATACATGGCTCAAGAAAATCAATTAAATGCAATTCATCATGAACAAGCCAATGCTTTGACTACCCTAAGGAGTGGACGTGTAGTAGACAATAAGATTGGGGAAGATAACAATAAGAAAGGTGGAGAAGAGAATAGACATGTGGCAGATGAAACTCTAAAACCTTCTTCTTCTTCAGCTAGTCCACCTTCTGCCAAAACTCACATTCCAAAGGCCCCATTTCCTGAAGCTCTTAATTCACCCTCTCCCTTTGGCAAAAAGGAAACTTCACTAGAGAAAATGATGGAGGT
The DNA here is from genome assembly GCF_051530095.1 of Phoenix dactylifera. Taxonomy (NCBI): domain Eukaryota; kingdom Viridiplantae; phylum Streptophyta; class Magnoliopsida; order Arecales; family Arecaceae; genus Phoenix; species Phoenix dactylifera. The sequence goes on along the minus strand of NC_143192.1, from coordinate 30,937,840 downwards.
TTTCAAACAAGTGAGGATCAACCTTCCGCTTCTTGATGCTATTAGACAAGTTCCCTCCTATGCCAAATTTCTTAAAGACCTGTGCACCCAAAAGCGAAAATTTAGGACACATGTGCCCAGAAAAGTCTTTCTAACTGAGCAAGTGAGTTCTATTCTCCAACACAACATCACTCCGAAATTCAAAGATCCTGGTGCTCCCACCATCTCCTGTGTTTTAGGAAATAATTTCATTGATCGAGCACTCTTAGATCTAGGGGCAAGTGTCAACCTTTTACCTTATTCAGTTTATGAGAAACTTGGGTTAGGTGAGTTAAAACCAACCTCAGTATCCCTTCAATTGGCTGATCGATCTGTAAAAACACCACGTGGGATAATTGAAGATGTTCTTGTCAAGGTAGACAAATTCTATTTTCCAGTAGATTTCATTGTTCTTGATATGGAACATGAACCTAATCCTAAGAAACAAATCCCCGTGATCCTTGGGCGGCCCTTTTTAGCAACAGCCAATGCGTGCATAAATTGTAAAACGGGGGTAATGAACATATCATTTGGGAACATGAAGGTAAAATTAAATGTGTTCAATGCGGACGACCAACCCGCGAGGAAAGTTGAGTGTTTTATGATAGACAAAATAGATGAACTCATAGAAGGAGATGCAAAAACTACCTCACTGTCTGGCTGAAGACAATAAACTTAGCGCTTGTTGGGAGGCAATCCAATTCTTTTAGTTTTCTTTAACATTGAGGACAATGTTAGGTTTAGGTTTGGAGGTATTTTTAAGTATTTTTAATCATTTTTTGTTTTGTTTGCATCTCTTGCATTCGTTTTCACTTCATAATGTCAGGTTTATCAAAAGAAATAAAAATATAAAAATATAAAAATATCTTTTAAAAAAATTGTGTTCATTTTTATAATTTAATTTTTTTTATTTTTTTTACCTAATTTCTATACATGAATGCGAGAATGATAAACACACAGCGTATATAAAATCTAAAAAGCCCAATGACTAGTCGGAAGTAATACAAATTTAAGTTCTTTTTATTAAGTCTCTCTTAGGGAGTTATAAGCTAATTAATATTTTGGAATTTCACTACACACTGGCCAACTCTTCTAAGGTCTAGGCTCGACATTATGTTGAGAGTATGGTAGCAACCTTGGACCCTGATGAATCATACTTATCTAATCCCAAAAAAAAAAAAAATCATCAATGAAAATGGATTTAGTCAGGAACATCGAAAAGGGCTACCTATTGTCAAAGGTCAAGTGGGCTTGTGATGAGGACTTCGAGCATAAGTCCGTAGGAAAGTCTTGATGCCCGACACCTTATGCCAACTGGTGTGAGAGTTGTCGACTGATTGCTCGTTACACGGAGAAATCACCACAAGAGTAAAAGTGCACAATTTATATATCTTTCTTGAAAAAATTCTTACCTTCAATGAGAAAAAAAAAACTCTGTATTGACCTTGAAAAAGACAACAGTGTGAAAGCCGTCGTTATAAAAATTCGAGTAAACTGGAATATTACAGATAAAGCCCGTGAGGTACTAAAATAAACATCCACAACTCTCGAAATCCTGCAGATAAGATGATTTTGAATCAGTGAGCAGGTTCTTTCGACCAATCCTTGGAAACTACTGGTATTAGCAACATTTTGGAGATCCAAATCCTTAGCTTGGGAACGGTCCAGATTTCACCGAGCGCTCCGGTATAAATGAGTCTTATAACTTTCCTAACGGAACTTGATGACTTCAACTTGAATTGCATCTTGACTTAGGATTTGGGCTGACTTAGTAAATAAAACCGTGTGTGCTTTGAAATTCTTATCATTTATGTATCTTAAATTAGATTTAAAAAAAAAAAGAGAAGAGAGTTATTGAAATTCTTAGCTAGTATGCATTTGGAATTTGATTTTCACTTCATAGATCAATCGATCTAAAAAATAAATAAATAAATAAATAATAAATAATAATAATAACAATAATAATAAATGATTTATTTTAAGATTGAAGTTTGTGGGTATCTTCACTGGAAATCCTCACGAGACTATAACTCGTCCACTAGGGTAACCTAGGGGTTTAAAGCCTTATTGCATATGGTAAATGCAATCGCGATGCCTGCGAAAGTGAGTTAGAGTTTTTTTTTCTTTTCTAGTTTTATTTTGCTCGAGGACTAGCAAAATGCAGGTTTGGGGGTATGATAAGTGCTAAATAATGTATAAATTAATCTATTTTACATAGCACTTATTCTTATTTTTATGCACATATTCTAAATTTAAACATAAGAAATATGTTCACCCTCGTCAATGCATTTTAATTCGATTTTGATTATTGATTGAGCCTAATGTATGCAAGTCAAGTCAAGCTCAATTAAATAAAGTCTAAACCTACACTGCATCATTTCACAACTCCACATCCTCCGGAGTCGACTCCAAGAACTCTCCTCCAAAAAAACTCTGTGTTTTCCATTAATTCCTATCTCTTCACAAATTCACCTAATTCTCTTCCCATACTGTCCAATCATTTGTTTCTAAGACATCAAAGTATATCAGAAAATTGTGGTCATTGGTCTCTTCCCAAGCCAAATAGGATTAATTCCCCTGCTTCAAACCTTTCGTAACCACCCTTATCCCGTGGCCAACCAAGTCCCCAACAAAGAACAAACCACTGATCCTCATCTTCTTCCGGATTCTCCCTAGATTTCCTCTCATCCAACGGCAACAACACAAACACCCGGATTGATCCCAGCCAAGCCAAATCAAATGCAAAATCCCCTGTTCCAGAACAAAAGCCGAGATCATCTCTTTCCTTCTCCGAAGCTCCCAGCATCCGCGAGTCAAGCCTCGTCTTCTCCTAATCCTCCCAGATCCTCTCGTTATCTCCCTCCACGAATAACACCCAGCTCACGGATCAAATCTACATGTTTTCCCCCTGCTTCAAAACAAAAAATATCTTCTGCATCAGGCGATCCGAAGCAGGGGAAATTGCCCTTCTCCCAGCGTATCCCACGATGAACCAGCCCCCCTTCCGTGCATCCAACCATTTTCCAGATCTCCTCTCATCCCGCGATGCAGCCAGCAAATCAGGCGTTCATCCGAGTAATCTGCAGCGCGTCTCCGGCCATCCGGATTTCCTTCCATTTCGAACACAGCCATGGCGTCCCGGATGTCAGCTCCCAATCACGCCCAGATCAGTAGAGATCGTGCCATCACGCCTCACATCTTCCCAGCTCCTGCGATCACCGTGCGTATCAGCCAGCAACATCTCCAGCTAGCCGGATGACTTCCGCATCAGCCGATCCCAACATCCCCGCCTCCTCACAGCTGCCGTTCCAAGCAAGATCCGAGATTCAGCACGTCCAGCTCCTTCCCTTCCATCCCCACGCCCAAAATCGGGGAAGATCCGATTTTATTCGATGCTGAACCGGCGCCCGGGGAGATTAAAAGGAGGAGGGTGGCCATCGAGAGAGGGGGAGGGAGCTCGGTTCGAAAGAAACAGGGGAGACCCTGTTTCGGTGAAGAGAAGAAGAGAGCCGAACCAGAGAAAAGAAATAAAAAAAAAAAAGAAAGGAGGGGGGAAAGAGAATAGTTTGTGATATTTTGGGAAGAATGAGAGGGAAAGACTTTTACTTGAAGATGGAAGGTCGTCCGGAAGCCATGCGCAGCTAAACGTCCAATCTAGGGCTAGATGAAGCCCTAGCAATGTATCAGGGGCATTGTAGTTCTTACTTTTTTATTATTTTGGAGCTTGTTTAAATTCTTATCTTCAAGAAAATATTTCTTTTATGATGTTTAAACCTTGAGCATGCCATTTACTATTCATGTTTGCTAAAGTAGTCTAAGATGATCCATGCCTAGGAAGATGAGGTGTGCTGCACCCTAGATTAGCATACTTAGGTAGACACTTCATGCTATACCGAAGATGGATCTTCCTAAAACTCTTTATGTTTTTATTTTAAAAGGCTTGTAGCCAATTTGCATGCCTCCAAAAGATAAAAATTAAGAACACAGTCCCTAATGCAACGCTACGCAGTGGATTCCAAACCCTAGATCCATCTACTTTGATAAATTTCAATTCGTACTCATAGATTAATTTAGTTAAATCAAGTTAACAAATTCTTCTTCGTGATTTATTTTTAAAAGAAAAATAACTTGTCTCCAATCCCTGTGGACCGACGCCCGTAATCACTATCCTACAGGATACGTGCTATTGCGTGGTTTATTTTCAAAATTGAAAGAACTGATCAGGGCTAGACCAAGATGACCGCAATCAACACCACACAATAGATTGGCTCTTTAATCTTGAGGTTAAAGAAGGTTTAGTAGCTTTTAATCTAGTTGCACAGAGATTTATTAGGTTAAAAAGTTCCTGAAATTCTCTCCTAGATTAGACAGCTCCTAATCTCCCTTTCAGATTAAGCTTGAGCTTACCAGTTAAGCAATCCAGTAACCAGTGACCAAGAAAGTCCCGGGGTGTGTGGTGGTGCCAGAAGGGATACATCGATACCACAATACCCGTAACAGTTCTCACTGTTGTAAAACTTTCCTAGACATCACCAATTACTAAATCCTCACTAGAGTGGCTTTCAGCCGCTTCTTTCCAAGAGCCTAATTGAGCTCGAAAACCCTAAGGCCAACGTCTAATTTGATTTTAATTTAATTTGGCTTAGCATAAGTATGCAAGGTGGTGATTTTTGGGCTAAGGACAGGTAATGACTTCCTGACCTTATCTTTTTAATGGGTTTTGCCCTTAAATTCTTTTATGCAAATGCTTAATACTAAATGCAGCAAATAATCAATGATTTTTTTAAAATTTATGCAATGTCATTAGGTTGTACTGATTAAATAAGCAAGCAATTTTTTTTATTTTTCTTATTTTTTTTTAATTTTATGTTGTTTTTTTTTAATTTTTTATATAGGAATAACTTGAATGTAGGGCTGTCAAACGGGCCGAGCTGCTCGGGCTCGGCTCGGGCCCGGCTCGGTAAAAGCCCGGCTCGAGCTCGGCTCGTTAGTCAAACGAGCCCGAGCCCGAGCCCAAAATGAGGCCCGTTTAAATCTGAGCCCGAGCCCGAGCTCGAGCCCGAGCAGCTCGCGAGCCCAAACGAGCCCAAAAGAGAGCTCCAAAATCGAATTGGATTGGTTTGGGTTGGGACTTAGCCCGTTAATCCAAACCCAATTCGTTAATCCTTCCCTCCCACCTGACTGGCTGACCACCTCCTCTTTTTTTTTTCTTTTTTTCTTCTCCTTTCTTCTGGGTTTCTCCAGAAGCTTCCGGTGCCCTCCCCTCCCCTCTTCCGGGTATCCCTCCCCTCCTCCCCTCCGGGTGTCCCTCCCCTCCCCTCTCGCCTTTCTCCTTCGCCGCCGATGACTCGCTGCCTCCCTCCGCCGCCGATGCCGAGCTCGGTTCCGTTTCTCCCCTCTCTCTTTTCCCCTCTTTGCCGACTCCTCCACCGGCGATCGTCGCTTTCGCGAGCTCTCCAGATCCGAGCTCCCTCCGCCGCCCTTCGTTCGTCTCAGAAGAAGAAGGCACCGGTCGTTAGGGCTGTTAACGACCGCGAGCTCTCCAGATCCGAGCTCCCTCCGCCGCCCTTCGTTCGTCTCAGAAGAAGGCACCGGCCGACGAGGTGCGTCTTCTCTTTTTTTATTTCTTTCTTCTGAGTCGCCTTCGTTCGTCTCTCCCTCTCCCTCTCTCCAGATCCGAGCTCCCTCCGCCGCCCTTCGTTCGTCTCAGAAGAAGGCACCGGTCGTTAGGGTTGTTAACGACCGCGAGCTCTCCAGATCCGAGCTCCCTCCGCCGCCCTTCGTTCGTCTCAGAAGATGAAGGTGAGTCATTCTTCTCCTTTTTTTTTAATTTCTTTCTATCCTTCTTCTCTTCTTCTTCTCTTTCCTTCCTTCATTCATCTCCGACGAACCGCCGGAACTGAGCTCGGCTGGCGGCTGCTCGTTCTTCTCTCCGACGGTCGACGGAGACAGGGACGGGGATGGCCGGATGGGGCTGGGGATGGGGCGGGCTCGGGCTCGCCGCTCGGGCTCGGGCTCGGGCTCGGGCTCGGGCAAACGAGCTTCATGAGCCCGAGCCCGAGCTATGCCGCCCGAGCCCGAGCCCGAGCCCGAGCCCGAGCCCAATCCTGGGCTCGGTACCGAGCCCGAGCCCGAGCCCGAGCCGGGAAGTTGGTGAAACGAGCCGAGCCGAGCCTGCGGAGGCTCGGGCTCGGCTCGGCTCGTTAACAGCCCTACTTGAATGTAAACTAAAACTAATCCTTATGCATCAGTCAATCTCCGAATGCCCGTTGAATAAGCTCTGGAGATTACTCCGTGAGGAGCCCCAATAGAGGTATGATCACCTCGGGGGATTGCACCCTATCAATTACTAGCAAAAATAATATTTTTTTTATTGTTTTGATTTAATTAATTTTTTTTTCTTTTTTTTAAATTTCAAATTTCGAATGTCAAAATTCAAATTTTGAATTTAAATTTTTTTTTGAATTTTTGAATTTTTGAATTATTTTTTTTTTAATTTTATTTTTTTTTTTGAATTTTAAATTTTAAATTTCAAATTTCAGAATTTAATAACTACGAAATTATTAATTAGAAATTATCAAAATAAGGAAAATTAATAAAGATAAAAATAAAAACTTACTACCGGAGTGCGTTCACTCCGGACATCCAAAATTCGATTTGATCTTCGTGATCGTTCTTGCTTCTCGATTTGCCTTCTCCGGCAACGGCACCAAAATTCTGTTCGTCCGATTTCTGTCTACCTAAAAATATGCTAGACAGAGTTAAATTAATTTTACTCTTACCTTTCCTACTCGAAGAATAGTGGTTGTAAGAGGTCGATCCACAGGGAGGCGATTGGAGTTGCATAAAAATTAGAACATTCACTTGGATTCAAAATCGATTTTTGAATAACAAAAGAAAAACATGATGTCGGGGATGATGATAGATTCTCTAATTTACCAGAGAATTTTCTTTATTTAAAAATAACAAAGATAAGTACTTAGAAATCAAAGAGCATTTATAAATTCATGAAATGTTTAACTATTCAAAGGAAAATTTTGGCATAAATTAAAATGGATGAAAGTAAGTGCTAAGAAGATCAAAACCCTAGAACATAAATTGCATAAAAGAAAATTTAATATATTGCATCAAAGAAGAATTAAAAGATTGCATTAAAAAAAAACAGAAATTAACTTAAACCTAGAACAAGGATTGCATGAAAAAGAAATGATAGATTTGATAAAAAGAAAATTCATTACAAATAAAAGTGGAGATTAGAAACCTAATGTTTCTTCCCTTTTACAAATAACAATAAAAAAAATAAAACAAATAAGCTTCTCCCTCAACATAAAATAACAATTTTTTTATTCTTTCTTCTTCCCAAGAGAAACAGAGCAATGCTCTGTTTCTTCTTTCTCCTTTCTTTGGGCTCGCCGACCACCCGCCTTGGACCTACCGGCCACTCGCCGAGAGCTCCCCGCCTCCTCCTCTTCTTCTTCCGATGGCCCCCTATTTATAGGTCAAGTGAGGATGCTTGAGATTTCGGAAGGGGCGGACTCGGAGGCTTGACTGCGGGATCGTTGCTGGGATCGCTGCTGGCATCACGGGAGGCTTGGATTCCGGGAGCTGATGCATGCGGGATCTCGGGAGGACACCATTCATGGCCGCGTGATGCTGGGAGGAGCTGGGATGCTTGAAATCGGAAGGGAGGAGATGCAGTGGGCGGACGGGATGCTTGGGGGTTCCGATTTCTGGGAGTCCGATCACGGCTTGGATGGGGCGGAGGGCGTCAATCCGTGCTAGATCACGGGCTGGAGGTTGAATGCCGCGCATTTCTCGGCTGGTTGCGGGATGTCCGGACACGGAGGCTGCCATGGAATGAAGCTGGGACATTGCGGGATCACCGGAGATGCCATTCACGGACGCGTGATGCTGGGACTCTCGGTTCTGGAAGAGGGGGGTGCGGTGCGGGATCGCCGGATCACGGGCTGAAGGAGGCGCGGGCTGAGGCGGAGGAGTTGTGGCGTTGATCACGGAAGAGCTGCGAGCGCGAGATCGATCACGGAATGAAGGAGGAGATGCACGTGGGCAGACGAGATGGCTGGGCGTTGTGCGATCTTTGGCCCTCCTGATATGGGAGCTGGGAGACACCAAGTTCAGTCATATAGATAAAAAAAACAAATAGTGTGATGTGAAATTTGGTTTGTAAACGGACGGACTCAGTTCGTCACGGATCATTTGTTATGACTGGAGGTCTATTGCAAGTCTTTCAAGTCATGGGTTACCTAGCACCTCATAGTTATGATATGGCCAAATTAAATTTGCCCAAAATTCTTTCTCAATAAGCCTAAAAAATTGGATCCGACTCGGACCCGAACCCGACTCGGACTCGCCCCGATCTTCAACCGGGTCGGATCTGGGAAGGGATCCTTAGTCAAATTTGTACTCAATGTGCATTTTATCTCTAATTTATGAAAATCTGCGTCAAACCCAAATATAATATTAATCCGGTGAATTTATCATTATTGGTTAGCAATAATACTAATTTAGGTGACATGTAGGTCGCACTTTTGTGCTCTCATCAACTAACCTCAAGTTTTGCAATTGCTTGCGCATGGAATTGGTTAGTCTGGGTTTGAGCCATGCTGGTCTGTTGTTGCTGTTGGATGAAGTCTTGTTGCTGCTTCATCATGTTAGCCATCATGGCTTCCAACGATGTAGACTGTTGAGGGATAGGGGCACTATAAGGAGGGATAGGTGGAGCTAATGATTGGTTCATCTATGGTGGACCTATCCTGGAAAATTTTTTCTGAAAACTTGGTGGGCCACCTTGATGCTGAATAGGTTCATTTTGCTTGTATGAGAAATTTGGGTGGAACCTATTATTAGGGTGGTAGACTGGGCTGAATGAATTGGGAGTGGGATTCTTGAAGGCACTGTATGAATTTAGAGCATTTGCTTGCTCGGCCTTTATGGTGGGCAGATTAGGGCAGCACTCCCCTAAATGTTCCGGACTGTTACATAAGACACATAAACTATGTGACTCGTGATCCACTTTCATAATGGGATTTAACTCTTTATATGAACTCGAGCTAGTAGAAATAATGAAAGCATCAAACTTTTTACTTAAGTTGTTCATTCGAGTCACCAGATTGGACATGACATTTTTTAGATCTGGGTTTGCTTTTATTTCATAATTACCTGGTTTTCTAGATCCGAACTCATCTCTATTTACTTCCTCACCATAGCTACTCCAATTTTGGGCATTTTCAGCTAAGTCAACCAGAAATTCATAGGCTTGATCTGGGGTTTGGTTCATGAACCTACCCTTGTGCATGGACTCAATCATGTTTCTATGTGCCAGAGTTAGTCCTTTATAAAAGAAGTGGACCAGATCAGCCTTATCAAGCCCATGGTGCAGGCACTTGACCCAAAGATCATGAAATCTTTCCCAAAGTTGAAAAAATTCCTCCTCAGATTTTTCTCTAAAAGTTCTGATGGCATCCTTAATTTTTTCAGTTTTTACCATGGGATAGAACTTAGCCATGAACTTCCTAGATAGTTGTTCCCATGATGTGATGGAATTTGAAGCAAGGGAATACAGCCATGCAGCAGCACGATCTTCTAAAGTCATGGGAAACAACCTTAATTTAATACCCTCTTCATCTAAGTTTTGATTTCTAAACGTTTGACAGATTGTCAAAAATTTGTTTAGAAGAATGTAGGGTTGTTCACTCTCGAACCCATGAAACTTGGGTAACATATTTATTGTTACAGCCCGAATTTCGAATTGGGCTGCGTTATTTATTGGCAACACTATACATGTAGGTGGGCTAGCGGATGCAGGAGCGAATAATTCATTCAGGGTTCTAATATGATCACCCATTGTAGAAATTGGTGGTTGATTAATAATTTGTTGGATGTGACGATAATTTTTTCCAACCTCTGGGTTAAATGGTGTTAACTTACCCCTTAATGATCTTCTACCATGCATACATTATCCACAAGTAATTAGATTCGACTCCTAAACGAAATCCTAAAAGAGAAGAAGAAGGGCTAGACTAAGATGACCGCAATCAACACCACACAATGGATTGGCTCTTTAATTTTGGGATTAAAGAAGGTTTAGTAACTTTTTAATCTAGTTGCACAGAGATTTATCAGGTTAAAAAGTTTCTGAAATTCTCTCCTAGATTAGACAGCTCCTAATCTCCCTTTCAGATTAAGCTTGAGCTTACTAGTTAAGCGATCCAGTAACCAGTGACCAGAAAAGTCCCAGGGTGTGTGGTGGTGCCAGAAGGGATACACCGATACCACAATACCCGTAACAGTTCTCACTGTTGTAAAACATTCCTAGACATCACCAATTACTAAATTCTCACTAGAGTGACTTTCAGCCGCTTCTTTCCAAGAGCCTAATTGAGCTCGAAAACCCTAAGGCCAACGTCTAATTGATTTTAATTTAATTTGGCATAGGATATGTATGCAAGGTGGTGATTTTTGGGCTAAGGATAAGTACTGACTTTCTGACCTTATCTTTTTAATGGGTTTTGCCCTTAAATTATTTTATGCAAATGCTTAATACTAAATGCAGCAAATAATCAATGATTTTTTTAAAGCTTATGCAATGTCATTAGGTTGTACTGATTAAATGAGCAAACAATTTTTTTTTAAATTTTATATTTTTTAAATTTTTATATAGGAATAACTTGAATGTAAACTAAAACTAATCCTTATGCGTCAGTCAATCTCCAAATGCCCGTTGAATAAGCTCTGGAGATTACTCCGTGAGGAGCCCCAATAGAGGTATGATAACCTCGGGGGATTGCACCCTATCAATTAATAGCAATTTTTTTTTAAAAATTTTAAATTTCGAATTTCAGAATTCAAATTCTGAATTTAAATTTTTAAATTTTAGTATTTTTGGGAAAAAAATTAATTTTTTTTAATTAAATTTTTTTTCAAAATTTTAAATTCTGAATTTTAAATTTCAGAATTTAATAACTACGAAATTATTAACTAAAAATAATCAAAACATGAAAAATTAAATAGAAATAAACAAAAACTTACTACCGGAGTGCGTTCACTCCGGGCATCCAAAATTCGATTTGATCTTCGTGATCGTTCTTGCTTCTTGATTTGCCTCCCGGCAACGGCGCCAAAATTTTGTTGTCGATCTCCTGTCTACCTAAAAATATGCTAGATAGATCGTTGTTAGAACCGACAAACAAAGTTTAAATTAATTATACTCTTACCTGTTCTACTCGAAGAATAGTGGTCGTAAGAGGTCGATCCACAGGGAGGCGGTTGGAGTTGCATAAAAATATAAACGTTCATTCGGATTCGAAATCAATTTTTGAATGATAGAAGAAAAACATTACGTCGGGGGTGTTGACGGATTCTCTGGTCTACCGGAAAATGTTTTCTACTTGAAATTAACGGAAAGATAGGTACTTAAATTTGAAAAGCATTTATATATTTAATGAAAAAGAAAGCTCTTGGCATAAAATAGATGAAAACAGTGCTAGGAATATTGAAGACTGGAACATCGATTGCATGAAAGAAATTTTAATGTATTGCATAAAAAAAAAGAAAGATTATAAAATTTAAAAAACGAAAATTAAAAACAACAGAAATTACAACTTTAGCATAAATAAAACTCTCTATTAAAACTAAAAATCCCAAAACAACATGCTCTCAAAATAAAACTTTTAATAAAACTAAAAACTAAAAAAAAAAGAACATGCTCTATTTTCAAAAGGAAAAACAGAGCATTTGAAAAACAGGTGACCGCTCTCTTCTTCTTCATTTCCGAACTCTCCCCCCCTGCCTGCCTTCTTTCCCTCTTCGTATAGCTCGCCAGAACCTTGAAGCCCTTGATTGCGCATGGAGAGGAGGAGAAACGGGCGCGAGATCTCGGGAGGTGGAAATTGATCACCGTTTGGAGTCGGACAGAAGAAGCTTGGAGGATCGTGCACTGCTGCATCACGGAATGGCTGGGTTGCTGGAGTTTCGGAATGAAAGAAGAAGGCAGACGCGAACAGATGGGGTGGAGGGCGTCAATCCGTGGAATATGGCTAGATCACGGGCTCCTTGGGCGGATCGAAATGGAAGAGGACGTTGGGGGCGTTGATCACAGAATGGAGCTGGGGCGCGGAAGATGAATACCGACGGATTCTTGGGCCGCTGGAAAGGAGGCTGAGATCTTTGATTCGGATGAAGGGCTGGCCGCGGGATCTCGGGAGGGAGCTACGGATGCTGATGATGAAGCGTAAGAGGAAGACGGACGCGTGATGCAGGCTGGGATTGATCACGGACGCTGGAATCGCGTGAAGAATGCGGACTGCTGGGAGGAGCGGACGTCTGCTGGGATCACGCGTGATGCTGGATTAGGCGTCTGGGATCACGCCTTGCAAACGGACGGAAAAAGCTTGATTGCAGTGTGGGATTTTGATGCGGCTTGGACGTGATGCTAGGGGGAAGCCTCCTCCCAGCAATCGGATCCCCCAAGACCAGCCAACCGTGATCAAGCACCCATTGATCCCTTGACCGTTTTGATCCTTCGCCGGCTTCAAGGCTCTGGCAAGCTATATAAAGGGGAGGACGGCAGAGAACAGGGGGAGCTTGGCTGGGTGGTGGCCGGCGAGGCCAAGGAGACACGGGTTCTCGGCTCGGTTGGAGGAAGAAGAAAGGCTCTGTTGTCAAAAGAAAAGGGAAGAAATAGAGCATGGCTCTGTTTCGTTTGAAAGAAAGAATAAAAAATTAGGAAAAAAAGAAAAGAAAGGGGAGATTTCTATTTGATTTTCTTTTAGTCCTTGTTTTTTTTTTTTTTAATTGCAGAAGAAAAGAAGCATTAGGCTTCATCTTCATTTTTTTACTTCTGTAATCATTTCTTGTTATAAAATTTTTAATTTTTATTTTCTGAAATCCGTGTCTAAGATTCAGTTAAATTTCTGCAATTTATTTTATGCACTTTGGAATTCTTAGTTTTAAGATAACTCTAAAATTTTTCTTTGCTATTCGATCTGCAATTTTCATTTATATTATGTCTTCAGGAATCAATCCCTACTTTGCATTAGAATTCAATTGCAAGTTTTCTTTCTCTCCTTTGTTTATTTTCAAATAGAAAATATTCTCTGATAGACTAGAGAATCATTCTACATCCCCTAAGTAATTTTTTTTTTTTATCATTCAAAAATCGATTTCAAATTCGAGTGAACGTTTTTATTTTTATGCAACTCCAATCGCCTCCCTACGGATCGACCTCTTACAACCGCTATTCTTCGAGTAGGAAAGATAAGAGTAAAATTAAATTAAATTTTGTTTGTCGGTTCTAAAACGATCTGTTTAGCATATTTTTAGGTAAACAGAAATCGGACGAACAAAATTTTTGGCGCCGTTGCCGGAGAGGCAAATCGAGAAGCAAAAAACGATCACGAAGATCAAATCGGATTTTGGATGCCCGGAGTGAACGCACTCCGGTAGTAAGTTTTTATTTTTTTCCTTATTTTGATTATTTTTAGTTAATAATTTCGTAGTTATTAAATTCTGAAATTTGAAATTCGAAATTTAAAGTTTTTTTTAAAAAAAAGTAAAAAAAATAAAATTCAAAAAAAATGAAAAAAATTTCCAAAATTCAAAAATTGAAAAATTTAAATTCAAAAGTTGAATTCTGAGATTCAAAATTTGAAATTTAAATTTAAAAAAAAGGTAAAAAAATTAATTAAATTAAAAAATTAAAAAAATTTATTATTTTTGCTAGTAATTGATAGGGTGCAATCCCCCGAGGTTATCATACCTATATTGGGGCTCCTAACGGAGTAATCTCCAAAGCTTATTCAATGGGCATTCGGAGATTGACTGACACATAAGGATTGTGTTTAGTTTACATTCAAGTTATTGCTATATAAAAATAAAAAAAATTTAAAAAAATAGTAAATTAAAAAAAAAAATTGCTCGCTCATTTAGTCAATACAACCTAATGACATTGCATAAACTTTAAAAAAATTATTGATTATTTGCTGCATTTAGTATTAAGCATTTGCATAAAATAATTTAAGGGCAAAATCCATTAAAAAGATAAGGTCGGAAAGTCATTACCTATCCTTAGCCCAAAAATCACCACCTTGCATACATATCCTAAGCCAAATTAAATTAAAATCAATTAGACGTTGACCTTAGGATTTTCGAGCTCAATTAGGCTCTTGAAAAGAAGCGGCTGAAAGCCACTCCAGTGAGAATTTAGTAATTGGTGATGTCTAGGAAAGTTTTACAACAGTGAGAACTGTTACGGGTATTGTGGTATCGGTGTATCCCTTCTGGCACCACCACACACCTCGGAACTTTTCTGGTCACTAGTTACTGGATCGCTTAACTGGTAAGCTCAAGCTTAATCTGAAAGGGAGATTAGGAGCTGTCGAATCTAGAGAGAATTTCAGGAACTTTTTAACTTGATAAATTTCTGTGCAACTAGATTTAAGAAGCTACTAAACCTCACTTAATTCTAAGACTAATAGGGTCAAATTGTTGTGTGGTGTTGGTTGTGGTCATCTGTGTCTAGCCCTTCTCTTCTCTTAGGATTTCGTTCATTTTAGGAGTCAAACCTAATGAATTGTTGATAATGTATGTATGGTAGAAGGTCATTAAGGGATAAGTTCACCCCACTTGATCCTGAGATTGACAGAACTTTTCATCACAACTTGCGAACTGTAAACCAACTGTCAATCTCTACAATGGGTGAACACATTAGAACTTTGAATGAGTTGTTCGCACCCGCATCTGCTAGTCCCCCTACTTGCATAGTATTACCAATTAATAATGCAGCCCAATTCGAGATTCAGGCTGCAACAATAAACATGTTACCCAAATTTTATGGGTTTGAAAGTGAACAACCCTACATTCATCTAAACAAATTTTTGACAATATGTCAATCGTTTAGAAATCAAAACTTAGATGAAGAGGGTATTAAATTAAGGTTGTATTCCATGACTTTAGAGGATCGTGCTGCTGCATAGCTGTATTCTCTTGCTTCTAATTCCATCACATCATGGGAACAACTATCTAGGAAGTTCATGGCTAAGTTCTATCCCATGGTAAAGACCGAAAAATTTAAGGATGCCATCAGAACTTTTAGAGAAAAATCTGAAGAGGAATTTTTCCAACTTTAGGAAAGATTCCATGATCTTTTGGTCAAGTGCCCGCACCATGGGCTTGATCAGGCTGATCTGGTCCACTTCTTTTATAAAAGACTAACTCCGGCACATAGAAACATGATTGAGTCCATGAACAAGGGTAGGTTCATGAACTAAACCCCAGATCAAGCCTATAAATTTCTTGTTGACTTAGCCGAGAACGCCCAAAATTGGAGTAGCTATGGTGAGGAAGTAAATAGAGATGAGTTCGGATCTAGAAAATCAGATAATTATGAAATAAAAACAGACCCAGATCTCAAAAATGTTATATCCAATCTGATGACTGGAGTAAACAATTTAGGCAAAAAGTTTGATGCTTTCACTGTGTCCACTAGTTCAGGGTCATATAAAGAGTCAAATCCTGTCATGAAAGTGGATCACGAGTCATATAGTTTGTATGTCTTGTGTAACAGTTCGGAGCATTTAGTGGAGTGCTGCCCTAATCTGCCCACCATAAAGGCCGAGCAAGCAAATGCTCTAAATTCATATAGTGCCTTTAAGAAGCCCACACCCAAATCGTTCAGCCCAGTTTACCACCTTGATAATAGGTTCCACCCAAATTTTTCATACAAGCAGAACGAACCTATTCAGCATCAAGGTGGTCCACCAGATTTTCAGAACAACTACCCCAGGATAGGTCCATCACAAATGAACCAACATTTGGTTCCATCTGTACCTCCTTATAATGCCCCTATCCTACAGCAACCTTCACCATTAGAAATCATAATGGCCAATATGATGAAACAACAACAAGATTTTGTCAAGCAACAACAACAGACCAATACAGCCCAAGTCCAGACTAACCAATTCCATACGCAAGTAATTGCAAAACTTGAGGTTAGTCTGAGCCAAATAGCTAACTCTCTAGGGGATAGGAAGAAAGGTGAACTACCTAGTCAACCAGTGCCTAACCCTAGTAGACAACAAAATCAAGGTCAGATAGGTCAGTATCAAATCAATTCTAATGGAAATCCGACCTATGAAGTCCAACTATTAGATTTAGAACCCGAAATTCAAAGACCCTGGTTGCCCAACTATTGAAATAAAAATAGGAGAGACGATCATCTAGAGAGCCCTATTAGATTTAGAAGCCAGTGGAACTTACTTCCCTACTATGTATACCAAAAGTTAGGTTTGGAAAAATTAAAACCCACAAATCTTACCCTTTCCTTAGCAGATAGGACGGTGAAGTACCCCAAGGGGATTGTAGAGGATGTAATGTGAAGGTAAACGAGTTTTACTATCCTGTGGACTTCGTTATCCTTGAGACCGAACCTGTAATACATCCAGACATTCACACACCTATAATTTTAGGGAGACCTTTCTTAGCCACAGCAAATGCTGTGATCAATTGTCGAAATGGGATGCTACAGTTATCTTTTGGCAATATGAAAGTCGAGCTTAATGTCTTTAACATAAGTAAACAACCACCAGACGATGAAAAAATCAATGAAGTTGACATGATTGAAAGTTTGGTTCAAGAGACTTTCTTTCAAACTTATAGTAAGGACCCTTTCGAAGCTTACCTTGCCCATTCCGATGAAGGGGTCGAGCATGCGCTCCCTAATTCTGTTCCCCTCATGAGCATAGATCGTCATCAGCCAACTGTTCTTCCTCGGACTCTTCCAAAACCATTCTTAGATAATGGTTAAAAAAAAAATGAATCCACATTTTGTCTGGCTAAAGACATAAAACTTAGCACTCTTGGGAGGCAACCCAACATGTAAATATTATAAAAAAATCATAAAAATAAATAAATAAATAAATAATTTTATTAACATGCAGGTTTGGGGATTTTTGGCCCCAATTGTCACTTTAC